>NC_053392.1:342148890-342475140 GCF_905171765.1 Bufo bufo
TTTACCTACTTACCACACATTAGGGCCCCTGGAAAATGCCAGGGCAGTATAACTACCCCACAAGTGACCCCATTTTGGAAAGAAGACACCCCAAGGTATTCCGTGAGGGGCATGGCGAGTTCCTAGAATTTTTTATTTTTTGTCACAAGTTAGTGGAAAATGCTTATTTTTTTTTTTTATTTTTTTTCATACAAAGTCTCATATTCCACTAACTTGTGACAAAAAATAAAAACTTCCATGAACTCACTATGCCCATCAGCGAATACCTTGGGGTCTCTTCTTTCCAAAATGGGGTCACTTGTGGGGTAGTTATACTGCCCTGGCATTCTAGGGGCCCAAATGTGTGGTAAGGAGTTTGAAATCAAATTCTGTAAAAAATGACCTGTGAAATCCGAAAGGTGCTCTTTTGAATATGGGCCCCTTTGCCCACCTCGGCTGCAAAAAAGTGTCACACATCTGGTATTTCCGTAATCGGGAGAAGTTGGGGAATGTGTTTTGGGGTGTCATTTTACATATACCCATGCTGGGTGAGAGAAATATCTTGGCAAAAGACAACTTTTCCCATTTTTTTATACAAAGTTGGCATTTGACCAAGATATTTATCTCACCCAGCATGGGTATATGTAAAAAGACACCCCAAAACACATTCCTCAACTTCTCCTGAATACAGAGATACCAGATGTGTGACACTTTTTTGCAGCCTAGGTGGGCAAAGGGGCCCACATTCCAAAGAGCACCTTTCGGATTTCACAGGTCATTTACCTACTTACCACACATTTGGGCCCCTAGAATGCCAGGGCAGTATAACTACCCCACAAGTGACCCCATTTTGGAAAGAAGAGACCCCAAGGTATTCGCTGATGGGCATAGTGAGTTCATGGAAGTTTTTATTTTTTGTCACAAGTTTGTGGAATATGAGACTTTGTATGAAAAAAAAAAAAAAAAAAAAAAAATCATCATTTTCCACTAACTTGTGACAAAAAATAAAAAATTCTAGGAACTCGCCATGCCCCTCACGGAATACCTTGGGGTGTCTTCTTTCCAAAATGGGGTCACTTGTGGGGTAGTTATACTGCCCTGGTATTCTAGGGGCCCAAATGTGTGGTAAGGAGTTTGAAATCAAATTCAGGAAAAAATGAGGAGTGAAATCCGAAAGGTGCTCTTTGGAATATGGGCCCCTTTGCCCACCTAGGCTGCAAAAAAGTGTCACACATCTGGTATCCCCGTACTCAGGAGAAGTTGAGGAATGTGTTTTGGGGTGTCTTTTTACATATACCCATGCTGGGTGAGATAAATATCTTGGTCAAATGACAACTTTGTATAAAAAAATGGGAAAAGTTGTCTTTTGCCAAGATATTTCTCTCACCCAGCATGGGTATATATAAAATGACACCCCAAAACACATTCCCCACCTTCTCCTGAGTACGGAGATACCAGATGTGTGACACTTTTTTGCAGCCTAGGTGGGCAAAGGGGCCCATATTCCAAAGAGCACCTTTCGGATTTCACAGGTCATTTTTTACAGAATTTGATTTCAAACTCCTTACCACACATTTGGGCCCCTAGAATGCCAGGGCAGTATAACTACCCCACAAGTGACCCCATTTTGGAAAGAAGAGACCCCAAGGTATTCGCTGATGGGCATAGTGAGTTCATAGAACTTTTTATTTTTTGTCACAAGTTAGTGGAATATGAGACTTTGTAAGAAAAAAAAAAAAAAAAAAAAAAATCATCATTTTCCGCTAACTTGTGACAAAAAATAAAAAGTTCTATGAACTCACTATGCCCATCAGCGAATACCTTAGGGTGTGTACTTTCAGAAATGGGGTCATTTGTGGGGTGTTTGTACTGTCTGGGCATTGTAGAACCTCAGGAAACATGACAGGTGCTCAGAAAGTCAGAGCTGCTTCAAAAAGCGGAAATTCACATTTTTGTACCATAGTTTGTAAACGCTATAACTTTTACCCAAACCATTTTTTTTTTACCCAAACATTTTTTTTTATCAAAGACATGTAGAACTATAAATTTAGAGCAAAATTTCTATATGGATGTCGTTTTTTTTGCAAAATTTTACAACTGAAAGTGAAAAATGTCATTTTTTTGCAAAAAAATCGTTAAATTTCGATTAATAACAAAAAAAGTAAAAATGTCAGCAGCAATGAAATACCACCAAATGAAAGCTCTATTAGTGAGAAGAAAAGGAGGTAAAATTCATTTGGGTGGTAAGTTGCATGACCGAGCAATAAACGGTGAAAGTAGTGTAGGTCAGAAGTGTAAAAAGTGGCCTGGTCTTTCAGGGTGTTTAAGCACTGGGGGCTGAGGTGGTTAAGCTGGCTGACATTAGCGATGTGCTAATGTCAGCTGAACATAACTATATTAGTGCCATCTCACTGCCTAAAGCCTTTATTGAGAAAAACAAAATTTTATAATATGCTAATTAGCCTTTAGGAGCACGGAATGCGTTGCACCTGCTCCTAGAGACTCAGTTTGTTCACCTCTTTTTACGTCCTTTTTCTCTTGATTGACAGGGCCAGGGCAGCGCTGCTCTCCTCCCACCAGCCGCGTCTGCAGTGTAAATCTCACGCCGTTCAGTATTCGGCGCAGGCGCAGTGTGAAAGTCAACAGCCGCTGAGCATCCTTCCCTCACTGCGCCTGCGCCAAATACTGAACGGCGCGAGATTTACACTGCAGACACAGCCGGCGGGAGGAGAGCTGCGCTGCCCTGGCCCTGTCAATCAAGAGAAGAAGGGCGTGAAAAGAGGTGTGCAAACTGAGCCTCTAGGAGCAGGTGCAACGCCCCCCCCCTGCTCCTAGAGGCTAATTAGCATATTTAAAAGTTTTTTTTTTCTAAATAACGGCAGCACATAGTGACATGGGACTAATATAGTTATGTTCAGCTGACATTAGTACATTGCTAATGTCACCCAGCTTAATACCCATTTTTCAGGTGACAGAAACCCTTTAAAATCAAAGTTTTTGAGCAAATCGATTTTGGATTGATGACTCGAAACTCGATTCGCTCAAGACTAATGATATCAGTAAAGATTTAAATAATATAATAATTCACAACTGGATCAAGACCAAATCTTGGATTTTCCAGGGCAGTCCTCTTTTAGTTTTTTGTTTTTGTCAATTCTCTGGTTAATTCTAGGTATATCAAAAGAATAAAGCTTTGAGTTTCTCATCTCTCAAATGCACCCAATGCTTCAGGGAAAAAAAAATCAATTCAGGCAGTTCTCCAGCCAATATTTTTCAAGTAAGGTGAAGTAATGCAGCAGTTGTCAGTCTAAAGTGCTGATTAGATAAGTCGGTAGGTCCTTACAACATCATAGCTGGTGCTACTGTAGACATTACTGATATGTCAAGTAGACAGGCTGTAAAAGTCTGATTAGAATTGATCCTACATCTGAGAACCAAGCCACAATTAAGCTAATCTCAGTCCCACTCAGCAATAAAGTGATGACACTTGAAGGTTTCTGTATGTCTTAGGTGTTACATTAAAAAGTTACCATTTTGGGCACAGTTTTTTATTATATATTTTATATCAACAGTATTAAACTTGGCACTTAATGCATGCTTACCAATACTGTAGTTGGTGAATTCAGGGCATATAAGACCCGACCCCAGGAATGCTCACAAATACGACTGGTACTGCCCACCTATGGGTGGGTCTTACATAAACTCACCTATTTTCAGCACTGGAGTTTTGCCTCGACTTGCTTTGAAAATTAGTTACTGTTGGTAATTATGTGCACGGTCATACAATTTGAAGATTATCAGCTTTTGCTAATTAGCTACAATGGTTATTTGCAAGTGGTCGCACTGTCATCAATACAGAACAGCAACAGAGACTAGCTGGATCACGGAAGCTGCAGTGCTGGAGTGACAGGGCAAGTACAAGGTGAGAAATTATCATTTTGCTATTATATCACTTTCAGCAGGTTTAAAATATAACATGGTGACTGGCTGTAGCCACTAACCACCACTAGAGAGAGCTTAGAAGTTAACTACATGCATTATTCCCCTGAATTGTGATGGCCTTGGTTTCCGATATTTTCAAGTTATCATTAGAGATAAGCGAACTTCTAAAAAATTTGATTCGGCCGGTTCACCGAATTTATTTGTGGTGAATAACGTTAAAAAATGGCTATTTCCTGGCTGCAGAGAACATTTATAGTGGTAGTGAAACAATACTGCAAATCAGTATGCCATGTAGATGACAGGCGTCGCTCTTAGAATAACTGCACACTTCACTTATTTGGGCAGTTACGAGGCTAAAACTGACCAAATAACTCAATTGTGAACACAGCCTTACAGGTCAATTTTAGAGCCAGGTATAAAGAAACGTGCATAGGCCCAAGATCCATCCTACTATAGTGTGATTCCACATAGATTTCTACAGAACCTGTTCTATTAAATGATTATACAAGTAGAGCCCCCCCCCCGACAGAGTGAGTGGGTGTCAGCAGTAAGCTTGTGTTGACGTCACTAATTTTTTAGCCCTTCCTCTGATCTGTCAGAACAATAACCCCCAAATAACGGATCCTGTCTGTGGAGCATCTGCCTTCACTCGGTCAGCATTTGGTGACATAGTGTGGGGGAGGGTGGCAATACCAGTACCCAATGAAGATGGGTGAAAGAAGGAACACTTGGCATCAGATGTGTGGCATCAGGCGGGTGGCAGCATCAGAATAGTAGCTGAGACAGGTAGCCAGAAGAAACCGGTCTCTTTTGTCAAAGTGTTGGTGCGGCACCATGGATGATCTAGTCTGATGCATCAGGCATTGGTGGATGGAAATCCTGGCTGATCCACACCTGATTCATCTTGACAAAGGTCAGTCTCTCCACATTTAGGGTGGACAGGCGAGTTTTCTTGGGGTAACTAGGGCCCCTGCCGCACTAAACACCCACTTTCATGCCACACTACTGGCCAGGCAGGACAGCTTTTCCAGGGCAAACTCGGCCAGTTGCGGCAACAATTCCAGTTTGGTTGCCCAGTAGTCCAGCGGATATTCAATGATGACTGGCAGGGTGCACTCCAAGTAGGCCACCACCTTCTGGTTCAGGTTCTGCTCCAGGTCTAGGTGCTGCTGCTGGTGAGTAGTTTCTTCACTAGGCGGGTGAAGAAAGCTGCTAATCAGCGACTCTAGACTCAGGCTGCTGCTGATGGAGCTGGTACTGCCACCCAACCCCTCCCCAGCAGCTATGACAGTGAAATGTGAGTGCAGAGGGCCCCCCTAGTTAGACCTGCAAGAGGATGGACGATGGCACAGATAGGCAGCGGCCAACTGACTACATAGGATGTCTCTATAGTAGTTTAGTTTGTCCTCCCTCTCAGCGGGTGTAAAAAAAGGCCCCCATTTTGGACCGGTAGCAAGGTTCCAACAAGGTGGAGAGCCAGAAGTCATCCCTTTGCAGAATGGTCACAATTCGGCTGTCACTACACAAGCAAGTGAGCGTGCATCGGGCCATTTGCGCAAGTGACTTGGAGGGACTCCCTGCCTCCATCTCCACTGCATACTGCTACGGTGTGTCTGGGTCCTCTGCCTCGTCTTCCTTATTGCCCTGTAGCTCCTCTGGCTGCTCCTGCTCCTCCTCTCCTGTCACCTTTAAGAAAAACCACCCATTTCAATACACATTGCTTGTGCTACAGTGTCCTCCTCCAGTTCAGCCCCCACAGCGCTCATGTGGCTGTGGGATCTAGGCGCCAGGTCCTTAGTCCCCTGACCAGACAGATTTACCAGCATCTGTTCCAGGACATGAAGCAGTGGAATGACATCATTCATCCCGTAGTCCTGGCGACTGACAAATAGCTTAGCCTCCTCAAAGGGCCTGAGCAAATGGCAGGTGTTACGCATGAGCTGCCACTGACTGACATCAAAGTTACACAGGGGAGTACTCATGTCCGCTTGGATCATCAAGAAATCATTTATGGCCTTTCTCTGTTCGTATAGTCGGTCCAACATATGGAGGGTGGAATTCCAACAGCTGGAATCATCGCATATCAGCCTATGTTGGGGGATGCCATTCTGCAGCTGCAGCTCAAGGAGGGTGTGATTTGCAGTGTACAAGTGGCTGAAGTGCATGCAAAGTTTCCTGGCCATTTTTAAGATGTCTTGCAGATGGGTGGAAAACTTCAGGAACCACTTGACAACCAGATTGAACATGTGCGCCATGGAAGGCGCATGGCTCATCCTTCCTTGACGTAGCGCCGACACCATGTTCTTCCCGTTGTCGGTCACCATGGTTCCAATTTTGAGTTGTAAGGGAGAAAGACAGGATTCGATTTCTTGATGAAGGACACGGAGCAGTTCCTCCTCTGTATGACTCAGTTCGCCCAGGCAAACGAGGTGCAGAACAGCGCGATACCTCCGTGCCCTGCACAGGTGGTATGCTGGGGGGGCACTGTGAATTGTCCTTGCAGTAAAGGCTGAGGACACGGTGCAAGATAAGAAGACAGAGGCGGACATTGTCGCCGGACAAATGAGTACGTGAGAACGTGCAGGCGGAAGCGGCTTCACCTGGCCAAGTTGCTGGTTTGGATGGGCAGGAACCACATTTACACAGTGGGCCATAAAGGACATATATTGTCCTTGACCGTAGTTACAGCTCCACATGTCAGCGCTGCCGTGCGCTTTGGCAGACACAGACAGGCTCAAGGACTGTCCCACCTTCTATTCTACCTGTGTGTGCAGGGCTGGTACTGCCTTTTTGGCAAAGAAATGATGGCTTGGGACTCTCTACCTCAGCTCGGCACAAGCCATCAGTTCTCTGAAAGGTGTAGAGTCCACCAATTGGAAAGGGAGGAACTGCAGCACCAGCAACTTGGACAGGAGCACATTCAGCTTCTGCACCTTTGGATGTGTGCAAGCGTACAGTTGACTGTTGGCAATCACTTTGGTGATCGATTGCTGACGGAATGACTTATGAGGAGTAGGATGTCGAGGAGCAGGAGCATCAGGACCAGCAGATAATGGGAAGCACAGACAGATCACTTCGGCTGAGGTGGTGGAGCCTTGACTGCCTGAAATCGGGTGCGTGCCACTTTATGGTAATGCTGCATATGTTGACGCAGGGCCGTGGTGCCAACATTGACACCCTCGCCACGCTTGACCTTCTGCCCACAGATTCTACATATGGCCATGTTCACCTCATCCGGCGGCTTAACAAAAAACTGCCACACCGCCGAGACGGTGATTTTTACCCCCAACACTACGCGGTGACTGACTGCTACCGCCACTGCCTCCCTGAACCCATGCACCACTACTTCCGGGCAGGTAGGCTCCTGTGAAGCGGGTGGTCTACCCCAGGCATGTTTGGCTCCGGACCTCCCACTGCTGCCACCCTGCTGACTCCCGACCACACTAGCGACTTGCTGGCTCCGCTGCTGCCTCACGGGCAAACTGCCAACCTCTTCTCCCGATGATAATGAAGCCCCTAATTTACCTGGATACCAAATGCTATTAGCTACAACATCATTATCGAGTACTGTCTGCACGTCACTGATGTCCTCCTCAACGGCCTCTGGGTGAGGAGCCTGACCGTTCGCAACACCAGCTTCCAAACCACTCTCCTCATTACTATTTGCCCACCTAGCAGAGAAAGTGGGGGATGTCTCCTCCACATCTTGGCTTGCCAGTAGCAGCTGACTGTCTTCTAGCAGCTCATCTTCACTGTATAGTGGAGCTGAGCCCACAGCATACAATACTTCTCTGGCTGAGGGAACAGAAAAGGACAGAGGCAGGTTGAGGACAGGTGAGGGCACAGGGCCTGCTCCCGGGCCATGCCAACTAAGGGTTTTGGCTGACAAACCCACTGACTCTTGGCTTGGGGTGTCTGATGTCACTTGCGACAAAATCGAAGATCGAGTCAACCATTCAAGAACCCCTGGGTTGCTGGTCAAGACACGACCACCAGCTGACACTGGGAGCTCAGGCCTATCGAAGTGACCACGCCCAATTGCTCTGCTGTGACCTCTGCCTCAGCCAGAAACAGTTAGGCCTCTGCCACTCTCCTGTGCAGGGTCAGGCACTTCTCTGTCTAACATACTGGTAGATCAAATAAATAAAAAGGAAATTAAAACACCCCACACAACGGCTGATAAATAATAAGCCCTTTTTTTCCTCACTAATACACAAAAAAGGGCTTTAGAACATATAACTTCACTACTGAACTGCAAATATATTTTTTCTTTTGCCACTAATGCACACAAAAAAGGGCTTTAGAACATATAACTGCACCAATGAACAGAAAATATATTTTTATTTTTCCACTTATACACAGCACAAAAGGCTTTAGAACATATCACTGCACCGCAGAATGGCAAACATATTTTAATTTTGCCACTAATACACTTCACCAAAGGTTTCAGAACATATAACTGCGCTGCTAAATGGCAAATATATTTTTATTTTTCCACTTCTACATGCCACAAAAGGCTTTAAGATATAACTGCACAGGTGAACTGCAAATATATTTTTCTTTTGCCACTAATACACGCCACAAAAGGTTTTAGAACATATAACAGCACCGCTGAACTGCAAATATATTTATCTTTTTCCACTTATACATGCCACAAAAGGCTTTAAAATATTTAACTGCACCGCTGAGCGGAAAACATATTTTACTTTTGCCACTAATACACTCCACCAAAGGTTTTAGAATATATAACTGCACCGCTGAACTGCAAATATATTTATCTTTTTCCACTTATACATGCCACAAAAGGCATTATAATATATAACTGCACCTCTAAACGGCAAATATATTTTTCTTTTGCCACTAATACACGCCATAAAAGGTTTTAGAATATATAACTGCACCGCTGAACGGCAAATATATTTTTCTTTTGCCACAAATACAATCCACCTAAGGGTTTAGAACATATAACTGCACTGCTGAACGGCAAATATTTTTTTATTTTTCCACTTATACACGCCAGACATGGCTTTAGAACATATAACTGCACCGCTGAGTGGAAAACATATTTTACTTTTGCCACTAATACACTCCACCAAAGGCTTTAGAACATATAACTGCACCGCTGAACTGCAAATATATATTTCTTTTTCCACTTATATATGCCACAAAAGGCTTTATAATATATAAATGCACCACTGAACGGCAAATATATATTTATTTTGCCACTAATACACGCCATAAAAGGTTTTAGAATATATAACTGCACCGCTGAACTGCAAATATATTTTTATTTTTCCACTTATACATGCCAGAAAAAACGCTTTATAATATACGGGGTGGGCCATTTATATGGATACACCTTAATAAAATGGGAATGGTTGGTGATATTAACTTCCTGTTTGTGGCACATTAGTATATGTGAGGGGGGAAACTTTTCAAGATGGGTGGTGACCATGGCGGCCATTTTGAAGTAGGCCATTTTGAATCCAACTTTTGTTTTTTCAATAGGAAGAGGGTCATGTGACACATCAAACTTATTGGGAATTTCACAAGAAAAACAATGGTGTGCTTAGTTTTAACGTAACTTTATTCTTTCATGAGTTATTTACAAGTTTCTGACCACTTATAAAATGTGTTCAATGTGCTGCCCATTGTGTTGGATTGTCAATGCAACCGTCTTCTCCCACTCTTCAGACACTGATAGCAACACCGCAGGAGAAATGCTAGCACAGGCTTCCAGTATCCGTAGTTTCGGGTGCTGCACATCTCGTATCTTCACAGCATAGACGATTGCCTTCAGATGATACGAGATGTTCAGGCCCTCAAGGGTTATGGACCACTGAGGAAGGGAGAGCGAATCTACCCGAAACTCGTATGGTGAAACAAGTGATGTACCTGTATTGAGAAGCCTCCGATAAAACTGTATACCATACAGAGAGAAAAATTTTTTACAGTAAAGGAACAACTACTTTTATCGTCGAAAAGCTGTACCGAAGGAAATTGCGGAACAGAGTGTCAACTCCCGCGATCTTTGGAACTCCCGCGAAATTTGAACCAGCTTGCTGGAAGGAGCGATCAAATAAGCCGGCAGACATTTAAAGCTCCACTCAAGCAACAGGGAGACAGCAGACAACAGACGGTAAGCCAAATACTGATTTAAAGTTTACCTCGACTTTAAAAGGAAATACCATAAGAGACTTTTTATTCCACCATTATCAGGATTCCTGTGGACATTTTATGAATACACTACGTTCCTAGGGGAAATACACCTACAATATTTAAAGTGACACTAATTTTCCCAATCTGAGATAGATTCACAGAGGAATTACCTCCCCCTTCACAATAACAGCATATATAAGACCTGGATAATACTTGAAGTTTTTGGTGTGTGATTTATTTCAGTGAATTTATCGACTATAGACTAGTATCAAATATTTTACTATTATATCTACTATAGTTTATGTGATTGTAGTTTTTGTATGTCATTTCTATAATACACAGTTTTTATTATTTTTATTACAAAAATTTTATGGGGATTTAATAATAAATATTTTCTGCATATGTCAATTTGGTTGCCAAGTGTATGAGTGCTCGCCCATTTTTCCATTGTTACATTTACTTTTTAACAGAGAGTGGGGTGATTCCCTCTATATGAGCTTGCAGCACCACCCTGTAACTACTAAGGAGTGAGCCACTACAACCCACTACTATTTGAAATACCGCCATTTGAAATACAGCCATTTTGGGCAAATAAATATTTAATTTAGGCCTACACTGGTTCAGGCCCTATGAGATACACCCTCTACATACAGGGGTTTGATTCAGGCATTTGAAATACAGCCATTAGAAATACAGTCATTTTGGACAAAGAAATATTTAATTTAGGCCTACACTGGTTCAGGCCGTTTGAGATACACCCTCTACATACAAGGGTTTGATTCAGGCATTTGAAATACAACCATTTTGGGCAAAAAAATCTTTAATTGAGGTCTAGTCTGGTTCAGGGCTTGTGAGATACACCCTTTACATTCTGTAGTTCTATTCTACTATTAATTAAACACCCATTTAGGGCAAGATCCTAAATTAGAAAAATATGAGGAAAGCTTCAAATAATGGACGTGTCCCAGGTCGTGGTGCTGCTGGTGGAGCTTCTGTTGCAGGGAGAGGACGTGGTCAATCTGTGCCAGCTACACGCACAAGTGAAACCCCTTCCTCAGGTGCGAGTAGGCGACAGAACCTGTAGTGGTATTTGGTCGAGCCTAATGCTGCTCTATGAATGGTGAAGCCTGAACAAGTACAGGCGATAGTAGATTGGGTTGTTGATAGTGGATCCAGTTCCTTCACATTGTCTCCCACCCAGTGTCCTGCTGAAAGACCACAGTTGGCACTTGCAGCCGATATCCATCAGTCTTTTACCTCACCCCCTTGCAAATCAGCCAAGCAGTCTGAGCCCCAAGTCATGCATCAGTCTCTTCTGCTTTTTGATGACTCTGTTAGCAAGGTTTCCCAGGGACTACGGATAACGTGGACCAGTAAGCACGGTCAGGGCCGTTATATCTCCATAACCGCACACTGGGTAAATGCAGTGGCGGCTGGGCCTGAGGCGGATAGCAGTTTGGCACATGTCCTTCCACCACCGAGGATTGCAGGGCGCTTCAGTTTGCCTCCTGTTGCTTCCTCCTCCTACTCTGCTTCCTCATCCTCTACCAGCTCCTTATCCGGTCAGCGTAATACTTTCACCACCAACTTTAGCACAGCCAGGGGTAAATGACAGCAGGCAGTTTTAAAACTTATCTGTTTGGGGGACAAACCCCACACCGCGCAGGAGCTGTGGACAGGCCTTGAACAACAGACCGATGAGTGGTTTGTGCCAGTCAGCCTCAAACTCAGCCTGGTGGTGTGCGATAGTGGACGAAATCTCGTATCAGCTCTGGGACTAGCCGGTTTGACGCACATCCCTTGCCTGGTGCATGTGCTGAATTTGGTGGTGCAGAGATCCCTTAAAAATTACCCCGATATGTCAGAGCTGCTGCATAAAGTGCGGGCCGTCTGTGCGCGCTTTCGGCGTTCTCGCCTTGCTGCTGCTCGCCTGTCAGCGCTGCAGCGTAACTTCGGCCTTCCCGCTCACCGCCTCATATGCGACATGCCCACAAGGTGGAACTCCACCTTGCACATGCTGGCCAGACTGTGCAAGCAGCAGCAAGCGATAGTGGAGTTTCAGCTGCGAGACCTGTGTTCCTTGTTGCACTTTTTCGAGTACTCCACCAACATGGCCAGTGCCGATAATGCCGTTCTCAGCGTTACTATCCCACTTCTATGCCTCCTTGAAAAAAATCTCCTGGCGATGATGAAAGAGGATGTGGCACAGGAGGAGGAGGAGGAAGAGGGATCATTTCGTAGGGTTTCCGGCCAGTCATTCCCAAGTGGCTCAGAGTGTGGGTTCCTGCACCCACAAACCCAAGGTACACAATTGTCCAGCCAGGGCACAGCTCTGGAGGATGACGAGAGGTGGAGGATGAGGAGGATAAGATGGAGGAGGAGGAACCATGTTGACAGCAGGGTGGCACCCAGACCAGCTATTGGCCATCACTGGTGCGTGGATGGTGGGATACAGAGGACACAGACGATACACCTCCCACAGAGGACAGCTTTTGGTTGCCTCTGGGCAGCCTGGCACACATGAGTGATTACATGCTGCAGTGTCTCCGCAACGACCGCCGAGTTGCCCACATTCAAACTTGTGCTGATTACTGGGTGGCCACGCTGCTGGATCCTTGTTACAAGGACAATGTACCATCCTTAATTCCCTCACTGGAGCGTGATCGTAAAATGAGCGAGTACAAGCACACGCTGGTAGATGCGCTGCTGGTGGCATTCCCACCTGACAGCGGGGGCACAGTGGAAGCACAAGGCGAAGGCAGAGGACGAGGTCGCCAACGCAGCTGGGGCACCGCCAGCACCTCAGAAGGCAGGGTTAGCATGGCCGAAATGTGGAAAAGCTTTGTCAGCACGCCACAACAACCAGCACCACCAGCTGATATGGAACGTCTTAGCAGGAGGCAGGATTTCACCAACATGGTGGAGCAGTATGTGTGCACACGCCTACACGTACTGAATGACGGGTCTGCCCCCTTCAACTTCTAGGTCTCCAAATTGGGCACATGGCCTGAGCTTGCCCTTTACACCTTGGAGGTGCTGGCCTGCCCTGCAGCCAGTGTATTATCTGAACGTGTGTTTAGCACGGCAGGGGGCGTCATCACAGACAAGCGCAGCCTCCTGTCCACAGCCAATGTGGACAAGCTCACGTTCATTAAAATGAACCAGGCATGGATCCCTCAGGACTTGTCTGTACCTTGTCCAGAATAGACATGTATACCGGCACTGACCAGCCATTGTTATACTGCAGCACAATTGCTCGTATTTGTATTTTGGATATTTCACACTCTTTTGGAGTGTACCCTAATTTTTAAAAATTAAATTAAAACCAAAAACCTGTGTTGGCTACCTCGTCCTCCTCCACCGCCGCTTTAACCTACACCGCTACGTCCATCGCCTCCTCAAACTCCTACTCCATATGGAGCTCCACCTCATAAATCAAATATTTTTTTTATTTGTACGTATTTTATTTTATATAATTTCACTACATTGTCATTTACATTTTCGGGGGAAATTCACAAATTCTTGGGTGTATAGTACCACTGCTATACCTTGTAGGCCGGATAAAAAATAAATAAAATTGTTATTAACATTTTAGGCTGAAATTCACCAATTTTTGGGTTTATAGTACCACTGCTATACCTAGTAGGCCGCTTAAAAAAAAAATATTGTCAGTAACATTTTCGGGTGAAATTCACCAATTTTTGGGTGTATAGTACCACTGCTATACCTAGTAGGCCGGTTTATAAAAAAAAATTGTCAGTAACATTTTCAGGTGAAATTCACCAATTTTTGGGTGTATAGTACCACTGCTATACCTAGTAGACCGCTAAAATAAATAAAAAAAATTGTCTGTTACATTTTCTGGTGAAATTCACCAATTTTTGGGTGTATAGTACCACTGCTATACCTAGTAGACAGTTTAAACAAAAGAAAAATTGTCATTTACATTTTTGGGTGAAATTAACCAATTTTGGTGTGTATAGTACCACTGCTATACAAAATAAGCAATGCAACAGCTCACTGCATATCAAATAAAGTACAAAATTGCATCCTAATAGCAAATGCTGAACTAATAAGTTAGAGATACTTAGCAAATCACTTTGTACAAAATTATTTGAGCCCGTCTGCCGAACGTCAAGGCAATCTCTAGTTAGACGGGTTCCTAACACTAAATAAACCTGTTATGTGCCATAGCGGCTATCATGAAATTCAGAAAGTGTAGGTTCCACTTACATGCTGGATCCGCCTGAATTTCCGTCATTTTCGGTGCCAAAATGGCCTCCATTACATCCAGGGAAAGCAGTTACCACCTGACCACTGTCCCACCTGACAGCGGGGGCACAGTGGAAGCACAAGGCGAAGGCAGAGGACGAGGTCGCCAACGCAGCTGGGGCACCGCCAGCACCTCAGAAGGCAGGGTTAGCATGGCCGAAATGTGGAAAAGCTTTGTCAGCGCGCCACAACAACCAGCACCACCAGCTGATATGGAACGTCTTAGCAGGAGGCAGGATTTCACCAACATGGTGGAGCAGTATGTGTGCACACGCCTACACGTACTGAATGACGGGTCTGCCCCCTTCAACTTCTAGGTCTCCAAATTGGGCACATGGCCTGAGCTTGCCCTTTACACCTTGGAGGTGCTGGCCTGCCCTGCAGCCAGTGTATTATCTGAACGTGTGTTTAGCACGGCAGGGGGCGTCATCACAGACAAGCGCAGCCTCCTGTCCACAGCCAATGTGGACAAGCTCACGTTCATTAAAATGAACCAGGCATGGATCCCTCAGGACTTGTCTGTACCATGTCCAGAATAGACATGTATACCGGCACTAACCAGCCATTGTTATACTGCAGCACAATTGCTCCTGTTTGTATTTTGGATATTTCACACTCTTTTGGAGTGTACCCTAATTTTTAAAAATTAAATTAAAACCAAAAACCTGTGTTGGCTACCTCGTCCTCCTCCACCGCCGCTTTAACCTACACCGCTACGTCCACCGCCTCCACAAACTCCTACTCCATATGGAGCTCCACCTCATAAATCAAATTTTTTTTTTATTTGTATGTATTTTATTTTATATCATTTCACTACATTGTCATTTACATTTTCGGGTGAAATTCACAAATTTTTGGGTGTATAGTACCACTGCTATACCTAGTAGGCCGGTTGAAAAAAAAAAAATTACCATTAACATTTTCGGGGGAAATTCACAAATTCTTGGGTGTATAGTACCACTGCTATACCTTGTAGGCCGGATAAAAAATAAATAAAATTGTCATTAACATTTTAGGCTGAAATTCACCAATTTTTGGGTTTATAGTACCACTGCTATACCTAGTAGGCCGCTTAAAAAAAAAATATTGTCAGTAACATTTTCGGGTGAAATTCACCAATTTTTGGGTGTATAGTACCACTGCTATACCTAGTAGGCCGGTTTATAAAAAAAAATTGTCAGTAACATTTTCAGGTGAAATTCACCAATTTTTGGGTGTATACCACTGCTATACCTAGTAGATCGCTAAAATAAATAAAAAAAATTGTCTGTTACATTTTCTGGTGAAATTCACCAATTTTTGGGTGTATAGTACCACTGCTATACCTAGTAGACAGTTTAAACAAAAGAAAAATTGTCATTTACATTTTTGGGTGAAATTAACCAATTTTGGTGTGTATAGTACCACTGCTATACCTAGTGGACCGGTAAAAAAAAATATATAATTGTCAGTTACATTTTCTGGTGAAATTAACAAATTTTGGGGTGTATAGTACCACTGCTATACCTAGTAGACAGGTTAAACAAAAAAAAATTGTCAGTTATATATTCTGGTGAAATTCACCAATTTGTGGGTGTGATGTACCACTCCTATACCTAGTAGACCGCTAAAATAAATAAAAAATATTGTCTGTTACATTTTCTGGTGAAATTCACCAATTTTTGGGTGTATAATTCCACTGCTTTACCTAGTAGACAGGTTAAAAAATACATAAATAGTCAGTTACATTTTCCGGTGAAATTCACAAATTTTTGGGTGTAATACACCCCTCCTCTACCTAGTTGACAGCTTAATAAATTTCAATAATTTTTCTGTTGCATTCTTTGGTTGACATTATACAATTTTAGACGTGAATAAACACCTGCTATGCATAGGTGACAGGGAATAAAATGTAATATTTTATTTAGTAATTAATGTGGGCCACATCCCTTCATTCAATGCTTAAAGGGACTCTGTCACCACTTTCTAACCCCCCCTTTTAAAACTATTGTTCTCTCCATGGCGCCCTTGTGATTACAAAGGTGTTGTTATAACATAAATTCGCCGTCTCGTTTTGATAAAAATACCTTTTATCTAACCTGTCAATCTTGTGGATAAGGTGCCCAGGGCGTTTCTGAAGGTCTGAAGCTGCCGCCCGCCGCCGCCGCCGCCGTTGGTGCCCAGCTCCTCCCCTGATCCTTTCAGCGCCGCCTGAATGTAAAGAAATCCGCCTGCGGCTCTCGCTCAGGGCCCCCTCCTCCTTTTCAAAGATCCCGCGCGTGCGCACAGCGAGAGCCGGAGGCGGATTTCTTTACATTCAGGCGGCGCTGAAAGGATCAGGGGAGGAGCTGGGCACCAACGGCGGCGGCGGCGGGCGGCAGCTTCAGACCTTCAGAAACGCCCTGGGCACCTTATCAACAAGATTGACAGGTTAGATAAAAGGTATTTTTATGAAAACGAGACGGCGAATTTATGTTATAACAACACCTTTGTAATCACAAGGGCGCCATGGAGAGAACAATACTTTTAAAAGGGGGGGTTAGAAAGTGGTGACAGAGTCCCTTTAAACTTTGAAAAGTTTTCACACTTTTACGCTTTAGTAATTTCTCCCATATTTCAACTCTATAATTTTAAATTTGAAAAAATGAATCCTCCCTTGGATGTGGTCTCTCTTTCTCCCGCTCCCTCTCTGGTCTGGAACCCTGATTCCCCGCCACCCGTGATCACCATGTTAGGCGCATAAAAGAACATCGAAAGTTGATAGAGCAGATATAAAATTGGATCATCAACATCACGGGGACGTGCGACATGGTGGGGCAGTAAGTGTGCACACGCCTACATGAACTGACTGACAGGGGTCAGCCCCTGCAACTTCTGGGTCTCCAAATTGGGCACATGGCCTTAGCTTGCCCTTTAGCCCTTGGAGGTGCTGGCCTGCCCTGCAGCCAGTGTATTGTTTTAACGTGTGTTTAGCATGACTGGAGGGGGTTATCACAGGTTATATTTCCCAATGTTTTGGGGTGTACCCTAATTAAAAAAAATACAAATACATTTAAAACCAAAAAGAAGTGTAGGCTACCTCCTCCACAGCCACTTCCACCTACACGGCCACATCCACCGCCTCCTCAACCTCCTACTCCATATGGACTTGGTCCTCCTAAAGCAAGATTATTATTTTTTATTTTTACGTATTTTATGTTATTTTAAGTCATTTCCCTATCCACATTTGTTTGCAGAGCACTTGCCATGCTCTTAACCACATTTTGACATTTGCAGCCCTCTAGCCCTTTCCATGACATTTTTACAGCCATTTAATGCTCAAAAGTTCTGGTCCCCATTGACTTCAATTAGGTTCGGGGTCAAGTTCGGGTACCGAACTCGAACTTTTTTCCGAAGTTCGGCCGAACCCGTCAAACTCGAACATCTAGGTGTCCGCTCAACTCTACTTTAGAACATATAACTGCACCACTGAACAGCAAATATATTTTATTTTGCCACTATTACACAGGAAAAAGGGCTTTAAAACATATAACTGCACCGCTGAACGGCAAATATATTTTTATTTTTCCATTTCTACATGCCACAAAAGGCTTTAGAACATATAACTGCACTGCTGAACGGCAAATATATTTTAATTTTTCCACTAATACACACCACAAAAGGCTTTAGAACATACAACTGCACCGCTGAACAGCAATTATATTTTTCTCTTGCCACTAATACACGCCACAAAAGGCTTAGGGACATATAACTGCACCGCTGAACGGCAAATATATATTTATTTTGCCACTATTATATGACAAAAAGGGCTTTAGAACATATAGCTGCACCGCTGAACGACAAATATATTTTTCTTTTCCCACTAATACACGCCACAAAATTCTTTAGAACATATAACTGCACCGCTGAAAGGCAAATATATATATTTTTTTCCACTAATGCACGACAAAAAAGGGCTTTAGAACATATAACTGCACCGCTGAACAACAAATATATTTTTCTTTTGCCACTAATACACGACAAAAAGCACTGTAATTTTAGCACTTCACCACACAAAGGTTAATAAGCCCTTTTTTCTCACTAATACAAGCCCAAAAATGCTTTAGAACATATAACTGCACAAGGCATATAGGAAAATATTTACTTGTAATAAACTCTGTTAATGGCTGTAACACCCCAATAACAAGAACGGTTTGCTGGAATTACAGAGCTGCATAATGGCATTTTGGGTCCCCAGTCAGTGCAACAAGGTGTTATAGAATTGTTCCTATTACCCAGGCTGTAACCTCCCCTACTGAACCCTGTTCAACATTGAGGCCTCCTGCACACGGCCGTTTTTTTTCCCCGTTTACTGGCCGTTTTTTGCGTTCCGTATACGGTCCGTATACGGAACCATTAATTTCAATGGTTCCGCAAAAAAACGGAATGTACTCCGTATGCATTCCGTTTCTGTATTTCCATTTTTCCGTTCTGTTTTAACATAGAACATGTCCTATTATTGCCCGCAAATCACGTTCCGTGGCTCCATTCAAGGCAATGGGTCCGCAAAAAAAACGGTACACATACGGAAATGCATCCGTATGTCTTCCGTTTCCGTTCCGTTTTTTGCTGAACCATCTATTGAAAATGTTATGCCCAGCCCAATTTTATCTATGTAATTACTGTATACTGTATATGCCATACGGAAAAACGGAACGGAAAAACGGAACGGAAAAACGGAACAAAAACAGAAACAAAAAGCGGAACAACGGATCCATGAAAAACGGACCGCAAAACACTGAAAAAGCCATACGGTCGTGTGCAATAGGCCTAATGCTGTGGAATGATTTCTCCCTATCCTTTCCCTACACTTGTAAACCGTTTTTTAAGCACAATTAAGTTTTTTCTATCACTGTCCCTAGCACCTGCTGACGTCTCTCCCTGCACTAAGTACACTGGAAAATGGCAGAATCCAAGACGGCTGAGGCTATTTATAGGGCTGTGACATTACAGGGCTGGCTGGCTGCTGATTGGCTGCATGCATGGCATTATGGGTGATCCCGTCTTCCCAGTTCCTTGCTCCATGTCCTTACACGTGCAGCAGCCATTTTAGGAAAAAAATGCAATTCGTTACCACAAAGCATGAGGAAATTCGGATTCGGTGCAAATCGAATTTGTCCTGAAATACGGATTGAACTCCACTTCGTCCACTTCTAATCGCTCATCCCTAATTATTGCCATAAGGGACAGGAGCCTGAAAACTAGCTGCCATATAATATGGTGACCAAACACTGATTTCTTTCCAGTCCTCCTGTAATTCAGCATTTAGCACCTAGCTAGACAATACAGTGGATATAAAAAGTCTACACACCCCTGTTAAAATGTCAGGTTTCTGTAATGTAAAAAAATGAGACAAGGATAAATCATTTCAGAACTTTTTCCATGGCTTTTGCTGTGGGATGCGACTGAGGCTACTTTCACACTCGCGTTTTGTGCGGATCCGTCTTGTATCTGAATAGACGGATCCGCACCAATAATGCAATCGCTTGTATCCGTTCATAACGGATCCGTTTGCATTATTCATTAAAAAAAAAGTCTAAGTCAAAACGGATCCGTCCTGACTTACATTGAAAGTCAATGGGGGACGGATCCGTTTTCAATTGCACCATATTGTGTCAGTGAAAAACGGATCCGTCCCCATTGACTTTCATTTTAAGTCTAGACGGATCCGTTAGGCTCCGCATAGTCAGACGGTCACCAAAACGCTTCAAGCTGCGTTTTAGTGACTGTCTAAAAAACGCAACGGAGACCAAACGCAGCCAAATTGATGCATTCTGAACGGATCCTTATCCATTCAGAATGCATTGGGGCTGAACTGATCCGTTTGGGGCTGCTTGTGAGAGCCCTGAAACGGATCTCACAAGCGGACCCAGAAACTCCAGTGTGAACGTATCCTAAGAAAATTTCAGGAAAGACCAACTAGAGCAGCTGAACTTTATTTGGGGTTAATCAGAGGCACTTTAAACGATGGCAGGTGTATGCTGACTCCTATTTAACATGATTTTGAATGTGATTGCTTAATTCTGAACACAGCTACATCCCCAGTTATAAGAGGGTGTGCACACTTATGCAACCACATTATTTTAGGGTTTTTTGTTTTCTTCCCTCCACCTAAAATATTTCAGTTTGTTTTTCAATTGAGTTGTACAGTTTATAGGTCACATTAAAGGTGGAAAAAGTTCTGAAATGATTTATCTTTGTCTCAATTTTTTACATCACAGAAACCTGACATTTTAACAGGGGTGTGTAGACTTTTTATATCCACTGTACATGACATTAAATTGTCTTCTGAGTTATACCGAATAACATAGCCAACATAGCCAAAGCCCTCACTGCAGTTCCAGACTCAATCAGGCACAAGACGGTTTTTTCAACGCATTCTCTGTAAGAGTTCAAGAAAAATTGTACAAATTCTAAAAAAAAGTAAGCAATATCTCTTATGTGAAGATCCACAAAAACTGGTGTAAGATACACTTTAATGGCACAATTGATCCAACAAAAATACCTTAGAATAGAACTATGATATTCTGTCTGCCAAAAGCAACCAAAATCAAAATGAAGATTAACTAAAGCCAAAAAGTCCTGTTAAAATCAATAGGAAAGTTTATTTCAATGCTTCACTACACTTTTCTGAATACATAATGTAGATAAAAGCATTAGCGTGGAAAAGTCTAATAGATAATGATTGATTTTTTAGTACATTAATACATTAGTACATTAACCCATTTGTGACATTTAACATACATTCACATTATAATGCTGGAAGGGGTGTACAGAGCAGGCCCAGGGGTCATTTAAACTTTCAGATGCCACGGTTAATAGATTGCAGCCTCTTAAGCCTCCTGCACACAACCTTTTTTTTCCATTTAGAGGCCGTTTTTTTTTGCGTTCCGTATACGGTCCATATACGGTCCGTATACGAAACTATTCATTTCAATGGTATCGCAAAAAAAAATTAATGTGCTCCGTATGCATTCCGTTTCCGTATTTTTGTTTTTCCGTTCCGTTGAAATATAGAACATGTCCTATTATTGCCCTCAAATCACGTTCCGTGGCTCCATTCAAGCCAATGGGTCCACAAAACAAAATGAACACATACGGAATGTACTCCATTTGTCTTCCGTATCCGTTCCGTTTTTGCGGAACCATCTATTGAAAATGTTATGCCCAGCCTAATTTTATCTATGTAATTACTGTATACTGTATATGCCAAATGGAAAAATGGAACAGAAACGGAAACACAACGGAAACAAAAAATGGAACAACGGATCAGTGAAAAACAGACCGCAAAACACTGAAAAAGCCATACGGTCATGTGCAGAAAGCCTTATGGTGTTCCCTATGCGGGAACACATTATAATGCCTCTTGCACAAAAATGTTTGTTTTTTTCGTTTACGTTCCGTTTTTTGCGTTCCATATACGGGCCGTATATGGAACCATTAATTTCAATGGATCCGCAAAAAAAACAGAAGGTACTTTGTATGCCTTCCGTTTCCGTATTTCCGTTTTTCCTTTCCGTTCAAAGATAGAAGATGTCCTATTATTGTCTGCATAACGGACAAGGATAGTACTGTTCTTTCGGGGGCCAGCTGTTCCGTTCCGCAAAAAAACGCAATGCACATGAAGGTCATCCCTATTTTTTGCAGATTTGTTTTTTGCGGACCGCAAAATACTGAAAAAGCCATACAGGCACATAAAGGGGCATTTTTGGTACTTAGCGCACATTGTAAGAGTTTTTTTCTACTGGCATACATTATAAGGGAGCATTTTTGTACTGGCACACATTATAAGGTGGCACTTCTGGGGACATTTGTTTTACATGGGGCACTAGAAGGGTTGTTTTTTTGTACTGGCACACGTCACGGGAGCATTTTTTGTATTGGCACAAGGGGGAATTATTTTACTGGCATACATTATAAGGGTTCAATGTTTGTACAGGCATACATTATAGGGGGAATTATTACTACTGGGTGCACTATGGGGGCATTATTACTTCTGGGGGCAAAATGAGGGACATGATTACTATTGGGTGCACTGTTACCACATAGTGCACACTGGCAGAGAAATATTAGTTTTGGTGGGACTTTTGGGAGGACTGTTACATTGGGAGTCACCCTGGCACACATCAGCTTAGCACAATTATTTTTGAAGGACACTATGTTTACCACACTATACGTTTCAGGGACACTATTTGCTGGGCACAGTTATGTTTTTGGGTACCGTATGCCAATAATTATTGAAGGGGAACTATATGTGTGATAATAGTATTTTCAGCAGGATTATCTGTTTCTGCAGTATAGTATTGGGAAGCACAGTGGGCACAGTATCAGAGGTGCAGGATGGGGTGTTCAGAAGGAAGGTGTGAGGAGGATGGAAAAGTAGTTGTCAAACTCTGCATAGACAAGAGATGGCTGAAAGAAATCATCATGGCGGTCTGGTCTGAATGGAGAAGATAAAGAAAGAGAATGTCTACATCAGAGGACACATCATTAGATGTAAGAAGTATGTGGGGCTGTATTACCCTATGTGTTGAAGTGCTGTATGTAATTTTTAAAGTAAGTCTTTAAAGTAGGGCTGGCGGGAAGGGGTTAGGTTAAGAAATTGGTATGGGGTGCGCCATTTGAGTTTTCACCTCAGGCAGCAGAAAGGATAGGTGCACCCCCGAGTTCATTGCATCGGATAAATAGATTGCTTGTCCCATAGACTGAGGGGTTGAAAATAAAAATACCCTACTTTTCCCATTTTTCAAGTTAAATAAATAAACAAAATTGATATTGCCCCATTATCCTGCAAGACAAATGCTATTAAGAAAAAAAAATATCAGTGCCAGAATTGTTATCATTTGGTCACCTCAACTCCCAAAAAATATCAAATAAATTATCAAAAATTCATATGTGCCCCAAAATGATACCAACTTTCACTGCTGAAAATAAAAAAGTTATGGGTGTCAGAATATGGCGACACAACCAATTATTTTTTTCAAAAAAGTAAAATAATGTATAAAAAAAACATATGCATACAAAATCATACTGACCCACAGAATAAAGTGAACATGTCACTTTTGCTGCGCAATGTATGTCCTAAAATCTAAACTCTAAAAGCAATGGCCGAATTGTGTCTGTTTCTGAATACATTATATGAAACATTAAAAGGTGCCATTAAAAAATACAACTCAGGCCAGGTTCACATCCATGCTATTTTTTTCTATTCTGCTCCGTTAGAAGAGCAGAACAGTGGAGATAACAGAAGTGTATATAACTGACCCGAACAGGGCTGAACAGGCTTCATTGACTATGTTCAGAATGTTTTTTCACTGGACAAAAAAGTCCCGAATGCAGTACTTTTTAATGGAATCTGGGACAAAAACCCCGAACAGAGCCTCTAAGGCAGATGTGAACTTGCCTTTAGCCTGCAAAGAACATGCCCCATACAGCTGTGTCAACGGAAAAATAAAAATAAAAGTCATGTCTCTTGGAAGAAAAATTTAAAAAATGCCTGGGGCGCCAATGTGTTAATATAGATATAGAGCAAAACACAACTGATGCTTATCACTTTTGGCTAAGGCTACTTTCACACTAGCGTTTTTACTGGATCCGGCAGGGTTCAGCAAAAATGCTTCCGTTACTGATAATACAACCATTTGCATCCGTTATGAACAGATATTATCTTTAACATAGCCAAGACGGATCCGTCATGAGCTCCATTGAAAGTCAATGGAGGATGGATCCATTTTCTATTGTGGCATATTGTGTCAGAGAAAACGGATCCGTCCCCATTGACTTGCATCAGGGGTCATGCCAGGCATCCCAGGACGGAAAACAAACTACAACATGTTGCGGTTTGCTCTCCGGTAAGGGAACGCAACTAAAAACGGAACAGAATGCATTTTGGAGCATTCCATTCTGTTCAGTTCAGTTTTGTCCCCACTGAACCCCTATGACGGATCTCAATACTGGAAAACTAAAACGCTAGTGTGAAAGTATCCTAGGATTGTGTTGCATATTACAGACAGAGGAACTGTGAATTCAGCTTCGATTCACAGTACAGAGTAACCACAGGATCAGTACAAGATGAGCAACGTGATGAATATATAAACGTCATCAGCTTTTTATAGAGATTATATTGATGTATAAATTGTGAAATTGTGTTCATAGTGAATCAAATATATACGCTTTAAATTTGCCAGGCTTATCTTCCTATAGAGGAATGAGTTGCAGTGATTACATTATGTGCCTATGCTTGCAAATGACACTTTGTTGCTTTGTGAAACCAACTATCAAAATAAACCAAATGTGATCACATAGTATGTGAGGACAGTTTACATTTCAAAGATATTTAAGGAAGATTTGATATTCATCAGCCGTGTTATCACTCACACTGGAAAGTCTGTCTGGCGTTATCTAGATTCTTTACATTCTGAATAGGTGGAATGAACTTTCCTGTTTGGACATGAGAGCGCTGTATTTACTTTACAGTCACACCAGGATGTGTTTAGAGAAAGAATCAGGTTTCCTCCTTTTGTATGCTTTGGATTTCCAACCTCAGATAATAAAAGGGCAAAAGTTTCTCTCTATTTTAGTCATTTCACATTTTTGTTTGCTTTACTGTTTGTGAACTGGTCAAATATACTGTACATGCATACTTGGAAGGCGGCATTAGGATCATATGCTAATCTACAACATATGTGACATGATTCTTTTTAAAAGGAACATTTATTGAGATTTACGGTATATTTCATCATACACAAGGGAATTAGGCCACTTTCACGCATTCAGTGTTTGGTCAATAATTTTCATAAGTGATTGGGAGTCAAAAACAGGTGGAAGTCCAAAACACAGAAACAGATGAAACTCCTTCCATTCTACCTTATCTCTGTGTAGCCTCCATTTCAGGTTCACAGTCACTGAAGGAAATCACTGACCAAACACTGACTGTGTGAATGCAGCTGTCATGACCGGCGTGCCGATCACATATGTGACGCAAAGGGAGGGAAATGGGAAGGCCCTGTCCAAGGGAGAGGGAAAGGTGGTGACCCCTAACTCACCTTGAGGCTGGCACCTGACTTCCCTGACGTCCCTAGACGGGTTCCTCACCCGTACGCCGATCACGTGCCTAAACCCTGGCCTTCCCTGAGATGAGCCCTACGTAGGGAATAGGGCGTTGGGAACACTAGTCCGCACCACTAACACTAAAGGGAAACACCAAGGAGAGGACAGACAATACAGACAAACATGTAATCCCAGGTGGGCGACAACAGCAGACAACAAAAGCCTAACAGGAATCCGGAGGGTAACGCTCTGGAACAACAACCAGGAATCACAGCTACACAGCTCCAGTGGGTCAGTATAGAAGTCCAGGCAGGAAGCTCTATATCTGGCAACCAGAGAAGTGGGAGATGGGAATATAAGGAGGTTGGGATTGCTGGACAAGAAACAGCTGAGGAGGAGAAGCTACGGATCCCTGAGTGAGCCAAAAAGGATTGCAAGGCAAACCCAGAAAGCTACCTTTAAGAAACAGCACTATCTTTAGACATAGAGTGCGCAGCCACCCGCTGCGACTTCCTGACCCCGGGTATAACGGAGTCAGACGTGGCTCTTGACACCCTCATGACAGCAGCATAAAGATGCACTTACATGTGCCAACGAGCAGGCAATTCATGGGAAGGGACTGATCCTTCCAGATAACTGCCTGCTCATCAGTGAAATTGAAAGAGGGCAGGAATTTGCACTCCTATGTTTTATGAGGTGCTGTGATGTACGGGTCTGTGCCCAAAAAGTTTTTATATAGAGAAAACCACGCACACTCTATTGAATATAATATGCAAGGTTGGATTTATTGTGGAACACACCAAAAATGTGAAAAACTAAAAAAGAAAAAAAATACATAAAAAAAAAATTGCACAAAATTGCCTTGAACTGTAGGCAAACTTAGTATAACAGCTCTAGATTTTCAGTTATGTCGTATATATTGGATCATTGATCTTGTCCAATGAGGCTGCGATATTTTGGTAGACTTTTCGGTCTTTGTCGACCCTTATCAATTTATCGCTGTAACATAAGAGGAGAATATGAATATCAAGAAGGTACTCATAGTTGCCATATATACAAAAAGTTACTGGTATTGGTAGTATTCACATTGAACATGTTAGTATAGGTGATGTTCACATTTCAACATATAGCACAATTTGATAACATTGAATTGTGACAACTCATGTATTCAGATGTGAAATTTAAAGTAATGGGTAGCAATGCTGTATGTCTCAAGTTATAAGGTGGAGAGGGATAGGAACAGAGTAATATGGGTAGATAATGTAGTAGATGCCGGGTCAAGGGATGAAGGACAGGAGGGAAAAAGAGATTATTCTTACCAGGTGAATTAGCGTGGCAGTAGTTGAATAGTGGAGCTGTGGTATGGCGCTGTGATGTGTCTTCTTCTCATTTATCCTTATATTCTCCCCATTTTACCTTTTCTGTCTATCCCTGTTGCACCCCTCTACACACACATTACATCCCCAAATAGGTTCATATGTGCCATGCACACATTTCCACTTCCAAGATGGCGACTACCATGTCCATACCAACTAATACGCAGACGCACCGTCTCATTACATTCTAGATGCCACGGCGCATGCCCTACCCTTTCTGAGATGGCCGCTGCATACTCCTCATACACGCAGCACGTGCGCCTCAACACATGTGACCCTTGCCAGTCCCACAGCCCTGACGTGCATGCACCCACGTCCAGCGCGCGCACAGGAAACTAATCACTAGGGACATATTTATAGACACCCACATCACAGCGCCATACCACAGTTCCACTATTCAACTACTACCACGCTAATTCACCTGGTAAGAATAATCTCTTCTTCCCTCCTGTCCTTCATCCCTTGACCCAGCATCTACTACATTATCTACCCATATTACTCTGTTCCAATCCCTCTGCACCTCGTAACTTGAGACATACAGCATTGCTACCCATTACTTTAAATTTTACATCTGCATACATGAATTGTCACAATTCAATGTTATCAAATTGTACTATATGTTGAAATGTGAACGTCACCTATACTAATATGTTCAATGTGAATACTACCAAGACCAGTAACTTTTTGTACTGTATATACGGCACTTCTGAGTAATTTCTTAATATTCATATTCTCCTCTTATGTTACAGCGATAAATTGATAAAGGTCAACAAAGACCGAAACATCTACCAAAATATTGCAGCCTCATTGGACAAGATCAATGATCCAATATATACGACATAACTGAAAATCTAGAGCTGTAATACTAAGTTTGCCTGCAGTTCAAGGCAATTTAGTGCGAACTTATTTAATTTTTATTTTTATTTTTTCACATTTTTGGTGTGTACCACAATAAATCCAACCTTACATATTATATTCAATAGAGTTCTCATCAGTGAAGGTAAAAGCTGCAGGAGGCCCCCATACATATCAGATGGTTGGCCAATCCCACTAAAATGGCACATTTGGCCGATGTACTGCACATTTAAAGGGTATTTCTGTCTACATATCAACAGGGTTGGACTTCTACAATTAGCCCAGTAAGTGCACTCTGCTCTTTTTGGGAAGTTTCAAAGAAGTGAACATAGAGAAACATATGCAGGGTCACCTCTCTATTAAGAACAGTGTGAGGCGGGGGCCCCATTCTTCAGATAGGAGCAGGTCCCAGGGGTGGAACTTGCATCTGTCAGACATGTTTGGCATATCCTGTAGATATGCCATAAATATCCAGATGGGCCAACCATTTTAATATGTATGGCTAGTTTAACTAAACAGCGGCATCCTCTCCCCCACCTGGCACTAACTATCTCTAGACACGGAAAGCAAAACGGTTAACTGTAGAGGACAGAATGAGGCAAGGAAAGGGGTGAGGAATGGGTAAATCTGAAGTGGATTAACCTTTGGCAGTGAAAGGGTTAATCCTTAAGGCAGGGAAAGGGTTATAATCTGGCAGGGATAGGTTTAATGGATTACCCTTATTGCAATGAGGCAGTGGAATGGTTCAGGGCAGCAGGGATGGGGTTAATGGAACATTGCAGAGATTAACGGTTTCAGGGAAATGGTTAACCTATCAAGGGTTAACCTTATTGCAAGGAATGTGCAGGGCTGAGACAGAGAAGTTAATAAGGGAGTTAATTCTGTAAGGAAATAAGGCAGGTATCAGGGAAAGGATGGAGGGGTTATCATAGGACAAGGAAAGGGTTAGTTTTCCTTGCTCATCCTCTAGGGAATGCTCATTGCCCAGGGGATGAATCTCTCTTCTTGTGGGGCCATTTAGCTCAACTATGGGCGCTCCACCATTGGGTCATTTAAACCAAGCAGGGCATGCTCTCGAGTGATCCTGCATGCAGAAGTGGTGTTCGCTTTATGGACTCCCCAAGCACCTTCCAGCAGCCGTGAGATGCACTGCAGTCAGCATGGCTCCAGATACCTATGACAACCTACCAGGAACTTATTGAGTCACTCCCAGCTGTCTAGCTGCTGTCCTTGCTGCACATGACGGTTACTCTGGATATAGCTGGAGGTCATAATAATGTGACTCGACTGTGTAGTACCCACATTCTGCAGCACTAGATGTAGACTGTACATTGTAATTCCTCCTCTAGTTGTGCTAAAATCTAATTTCCCTATCTCACACAAACGCACTCTAGAGACAATTTAATGAAAAACCAATTATTAGATCAACATGTTTGTGAAAATCAGAGGTCTCGGTAAACCCACACAAACATAAGGAAAATAATCAAACTTGATGCCACATAACATCTACAGGGGAAGGAATAGAGACGAGAATAAATAAATGATGATAGCCAAATGAAACAAAAGAAAGCAACTGAAGATAAGTGAATTAATTCTACATGAATTAAATTCATTGCAAATTTCCCAAAAGATTCAAATTTTGTTGAATTCTAAACTTTTGTGATTCATCCCATACAAATTGCTCCAAATGGTGGCCGCCGTTTTACAGATCACAAGACAAAGAAGAAGGCATGTGCCACCAAAGAGGGATAATTTTTGGTCATTTTTCTTTAATTTTAAGAAATTCCATCCATTTACCCATAGCCATATATTTTTCTGTTAATTTGATGTTACTAATGTTGCCTTGGCAATAAAGAGCTTTAAAGGGATTTGATATAGTCCTAGGACACTCCAGAGTGTCATACACATCTTTTTAGGGCACTTGGGTCACTTTCAATTTAGGTTGGATTTATTTGGACCGAATCAAATCTGACATTCAATTCGACTGTATCAAGCGACGAAGAAACAACAAATAAGGAGAAAATACCAAACAAAGCAAAAGTGATGAGAGTGAGAGACCTGAGCATTAAGGCTAGGTCTACATGACGACATTCGAGATGGATTTTTCTGCGACTGTCGCGTCGCAGTCGCAGCATGTCGCATGTTGCAGTGCGACACCATAGACTGCTATTATAAAAATTGTTGCGCGACATTGGTGCAACAAAATGTTGCAGTGTAGTTGTGCCCTATCTGTCGCGCAACTAATTGTCGCTCGACAAATGTCGTCGTGTAGACCTAGCCAAAAGGATTTGAGGTAGGATTGACATGCTGACTTGGTGGAATATTCTTTCCTGCTGGTATTTACATTGTTTCCACTGATATACTGAACAGTTCCCTATAGATTCCTCAATGTCAGTGAACTATTGTTTGGCAGTAAAGTTAGGAAAAGTCAAGCAAAATACCATACTGTGTTTACAGGCTATGCCACTTCTATGGATCCATAAATAGTCGGTTCCAGTCCCATATTGCTTCTAGTATCGTCATTGTGCTAAGCGATTTTAATATTGTAAATTACAAACAGTTCAGCATTCATAGCAACCGTATTATTGAGGCAAAGTTTTTAGCTTTACTCCAAAATTTGTGTATAGTCATTATTGCATTTTTGTGGTTCTGATGTGGACATCAGGACAAACACTTATGTGAGACAGAAAGCAAAAGCTTTACTTATGTATGACTCCACTAAGGTAGAAATAATGATAGTATTTTTATTACAGATTCATGCCGTTAGCCCTGTTCCTTACCTTACATTCTCACCTTGCAGACAAATAAATCATACTTTCAGAACATAGCATGCACTGACCTTTTCAGCATGGAAACAAATGTATGAAATAATAATGATAGATGACAACTAACACAAGTCTGACCAGAGCAATTAACTAAAATTGAAAACTAAGCATACTTTTGCAATTTTTACAAACTGTAAACCTAATTATTATTTAAAAAAACAATAACTATATGTATAAAAATAATAAAAAAAAGTTTTATCTGCCATAAAATTCCTACAAATAAAGCTGTTTTAAAACACGCTATGAATAGCAAAACTGTACCTGGTTCTGAAGACCTAAAATACTCTGTATCTAAATTGGTAGACTTTACATCTCAACCTGAAAGCTATTAGGAGAAATCGTTAATTTCTAACGATAATTTGTTTTCCCTTAGTCCTAACAGCAGGGAGAGGAAGTGGTCAATCTGTGCCAGCTACACGCAAAAGTGAAACCCCTTCCTCAGGTGCGAGTAGGCGACAGAACCTGCAGCGGTATTTGGTCGGGCCTAATGCGGCTCTACGAATGGTGAGGCCAGAACAAGTACAGGCGATAGTAGATTGGGTTGCTGACAGTGTCTCCAGTTCCTTCACATTTTCTCCCACCCAGTTTCCTGCTGAAAGATCAGAGTTGGCACCTGCAGCCGATGTCCATCAGTCTTTCACCTCACACCCTTGCAAATCAACCAAGCAGTCTGAGCCCCAAGTCATGCAGCAGTCTCTTCTGCTTTTTGATGACTCTGTTAGCAGGGTTTCCCAGGGCCATCCACCTATCCCTGCCCCAGAAGTGGAAGAGATTGAGTGCACCGATGCCCAACCACTTATGTTTCAAGATGAGTACATGGGAGGACCATCGCAGCACGTCTCGGATGATGACGAAACACAGGTGCCAACTGCTGGGGCTTTCGAAAGTGTGCATACTGACAAGGAGGGCAGGGCTGAAGACTGGGTGGAAGATGATGTGAAGGACGATGAAGTCCTCAACCCCACATGGAATCAAGGTCATGTGAGTGACCTGTGTAGTTCGGAGGAAGAGGCGGTGGTCGCACAGAGCCACCAGCACAGCAGAAGAGGGAGCAGGGTGAAAAAGCGGAGCAGCCGTCCCCTAGACAGTACGCCTGCAACTGCCCACCGCAGCAAGGGACTGAGCACACCAAAGCCAGCTCCAAGGAGTTCCCTGGCGTGGCAGTTCTTTAGACAATGTGCTGACGACAAGACACGAGTGGTTTGCACGCTGTGCAATCAGAGCCTGAAGCGAGGCATAAAAGTTCTGCATGACCAGGCATACAACCTACATGACCAGGCATTTAAGTGCAAAGCACGAGCTGCAGTGGAGTAGACACCTCAAAAACCAAGAAAGGTCTCTGGCTCCTCCTGCTTCCTCTTCTGCTGCAGTCTCGGCCTCTTCATCCACCTCTGGAGTGACAGTGCCACCTGCCATCCCGCAAACAGAGGATCTGCAGCAACACCACCTCCTGGGTCACCAAGCATCTCCACAATGTCCCACGGAAGCGTTCAGCTCTCCATCTCCCAAACACTGGAGAGGAAGAGGAAGTACCCCCCTACCCACCCGCGATCCCTAGCCCTGAATGCCAGCATTTCTAAATTACTGGCCTTTAAAATGCTGTCATTCGGTCTGGTGGAGACGGATAGTTTTAAAGGCCTTATGGTGGTGGCTGTCCCACAGTACGTCGTTCCCAGGCACCACTACTTTTCCAGGCGAGACATCCCTTCCCTGCACAACCAAGTGGGGGACAAAATCAGGTGTGCACTGCGCAACGCCATCTGTGGCAAGGTGCACCTCACTACGGATACGTGGACCAGTAAGCACGGTCAGGGACGTTATATCTCCATAACAGCACACTGGGTAAATGCAGTGGCGGCTGGGCCTGAGGCGGATAGCAGTTTGGCGCATGTCCATCCACCACCGAGGATTGCAGGGCGCTTCAGTTTGCCTCCTGTTGCTTCCTTCTCCTACTCCGCTTCCTCATCCTCTACCGGCTCCTCATCCGGTCAGCGTAACACCTTCACCACCAACTTCAGCACAGCCAGGGGTAAACGACAGCAGGCAGTTTTAAATCTTATCTGTTTGGAGGACAAACCCCACACCGCGCAGAAGCTGTGGACGGGCCTTGAACAACAAACCGATGAGTGGTTTGTGCCAGTGAGCCTCAAGCCCGGCCTGGTGGTGTGCGATAATGGGCGAAATCTCGTAGCAGCTCTGGGACTAGCCGGTTTGACGCACATCCCTTGCCTGGTGCATGTGCTGAATTTGGTGGTGCAGAGATTCCTTAAAAATTACCCCGATATGTCAGAGCTGCTGCATTAAGTGCAGGCCGTCTGTGCGCGCTTTCGGCGTTTTTACCCTGCTGCTGTTAGCCTGTCATCGCTGCAGCGTAACTTCGGCCTTCACGCTCACCACCTCATATGCGACGTGCCCACAAGGTGGAATTCCACCTTGCACATGCTGGCCAGACTGTGCGAGCAGCAGCAGGTGATAGTGGAGTTTCAGCTGCAGCACGCACGGGTAAGTCGCTCTGCGGAACAGTACCACCACCAATGACTGGGCCTCCATGCGAGACCTGTGTTCCTTGTTGCGCTATTTCGAGTACTCCACCAACATGGCCAGTGCTGATAACGCTGTTCTCAGCGTAACTATCCCACTTCTATGCCTCCTTGAAAAAACGCTGCTGGAGATGATGGAAGAGGATGTGGCAAAGGAGGAGGAAGAGGAATCATTTCATAGGGTTTCCGGCCAGTCATTCACAAGTGGCTCCGAGGGTGGGTTCCTGCACCCACAAATGTCAGATACAAAATTGTCCAGCCAGGGCACAGTTCTGGAGGATGACGAGGTGGAGAATGAGGAGGAGGAGATGGAGGAGGAACCATGTTCACAGCAGGGTGGCACCCAGACCAGCTCATGGCCATCACTAGTGCGTGGCTGGGGGGGATACAGAGGACATAGACGTACACCTCCCACAGAGGACAGCTTTTCGGTGCCTCTGGGCAACCTGGCACACATGAGCAATTACATGCTGCAGTGTCTCTGCCACGACCGCCGAGTTGCCCACATTCTAACTTTTGCTGATTACTGGGTGGCCACGCTGCTGGATCCTCGTTACAAGAACAACGTACCGTCCTTAATTTCCTCACTGGAGCGTGATTGTAAGATGCGCGAGTACAAGCGCACGCTGGTAGATGCGCTGCTGGTGGCATTCCCACCTAACAGCGGGGGCACAGTGGAAGCACAAGGCGAAGGCAGAGGACGAGGAAGAGGTCGCCAACGCAGCTGGGGCACCGCCAGCAGCTCAGAAGGCAGGGTTAGCATAGCCGAAATGTGGAAAAGCTTTGTCAGCACGCCACAACAACCAGCACCAATTTTTGGGTGTGATGTACCACTGCTATACCTAGTAGACATGTTAAAAAAATTCACAAATTTTTCTGTTACATTTCCGCGTGAAATTCACCAATTTTTGGGTGTGATGTACCACTGCTATACCTAGTAGACAGGTTAAAATATTTCACAAATTTGTCTGTTACATTTCCGCGTGAAATTCACCAATTTTTGGGTGTGATGTACCACTGCTATACCTAGTAGACAGGTTTACAAAAATTCACATATTTGTCTGTTACATTTTCAGGTGAAATTCACCCATATTTGGGTGTAATATACCCCTCATCTACCTAGTTGACAACCTAATAAATTTCACTCATTTTTCTTTTACATTTTCGGGTGACATTAAACAATTTTTTCTGTCATAGACCCCTGCTCTACCAAGTAGACAGGTTAATAAATTTCACTAACTTTTCAGTTACATTCTTGGGTTGACATTTTACAATTTTAGACGTGAATAAACCCCTGCTCTGCATAGGTGACAGGGAATAAAATTTAAGAAATTCTTCTTTAATTGATGCGCACCACCTCTCATCATTCAATGCTTAAACTTTAACAAGTTGTCCCACATTTGCGCTTTAATACTTTCTCCCATATTTCCACTCTATCATATTTAATTTGAAACAATTAACCTCCCTTGGATGTGGTCTCTCTTTCTCACGCTCCCTCTGCGGCGTGGAACCCTGATTCACTGATAACCGTGATCAACATGGTAGACTCAGAAAAGAACATCGAAAGTTTATAGAGAAGATATCCAAATGGATGGTGAATGTCACTGGGGCACCTCTGCATAGGTGACAGGAACATAAATTAAAAAAAAATCGTGTTACATTGTCAGGTGACTTTTTTCAAATTTTGCCGGATAGAAACCCCTGCTCTGCATGGGGGACAGGAAATAAAATTTAAGAAATTCTTCTTTAATTGATGCACGCTACATTCTTTCATTCAATGCTTAAACTTTAACAAGTTGTCCCACATTTGCGCTTCAATAATTTGTCCCATATTTCCACTCTATCATATTTAATTTGAAACAATTAACCTCCCTTGGATGAGGCCTCTCTTTCTCACGCTCCCTCTCCGGTGTGGAACCCTGATACTCCGATAACAGTGATCAACATGGTAGGCTCAGAAAACAACATCGAAAGTTGATAGAGATAAAGATATCCAAATGGATGGTGGACGTCACAGGTAGGTGCGATCAGGCAGAAGTTATCTAGAGTCAACAAAGCGGCAGCAGGGCCTCTCCTGTCTAACGTTTCAAAATCCAAAATACCACAGTGACATTCCCTATAATTTTTTATTAATCATTCCAATAACAGGGCGTCCTGTATTGTTATTTATCGCCACTACCTCCCCGAGTCGTGAGTGGGTAATTGCCACGCGCACGCTACTTTCCTCAAAATTCTTCAGTTTTAATAGCTTCTCCCACATTTCCGCTCGATCACAATTAAATTTCATCCATTGATCTCCCTTGGATGTGGTCTCTCTTTCTCTCGCTCTCTCCCTGGGGTTGAACCCTGATTTGCCGATAACCGTGATCAACATGGTAGGCTCAGAAAAGAACATTGAAAGTTGATATCGCAGATATCCAATTGGATCGTGAACATCACGGGGATGTGCGAAATGGTGGGACAGTATGTGAGCACACGCCTACATGAACTGACTTACAGGGGTCAGCCCCTGCAACTTCTGGGTCTTCAAAATGGGCACATGGCCTGAGCTTGCCCTTTGCCCCTTGGAGGTGCTGGCCTGCCCAGCAGCCAGTGTATTGTCTGAACGTGTGCTTAGCACGACTGGAGGGAGTTATCACAGGTTATATTTCCCAATGTTTTGGCGTGTACTCTAATTAAAAAAAATAAAAATACATTTTAAACCAAAAGACTGTGTAGGCTACCTTCATCTCCTCCACCGCCGCTTCCACCTACACCACCGCCTCCTCAACCTCCTACTCCATAAGGACCTCGTCCTCCTAGATCACGATTATTATTTTTTATTTTTACGTATTTTATGTTATTTAAAGTCATTTCCCTATCCACTTTTGTTTGCAGAGCACTTGCCATGCTCTTAACCACATTTTGATGACATTTGCAGCCCTCTAGCCCTTTATATGACATTTTACAGCTATTTTAGTGCTCAAAAGTTCGGGTCCCCATTGACTTCAATGGGGTTCGTGGTCAAGTTCGGGTCCCGAACTCGAACTTTTTTGTGAAGTTCGGCCGAAACCATCGAACCCGAACATCCAGGTGTCCGCTCAACTCTAGTCATATTCAAAAGCTTTTAGAAATGAGAAACAATTTATAACCAGTTTGGAAGAAAAATGTCCAATGGCGTAAATCCATGCCCACCAGCCTCTCTTCTTCTTGCAGCAGGTGCAGCTGCCAGAATGCTCTGACTTCTGCCTGTTAGGCCTCTTCTGCCCTCTCCCTGCTGCAGTCTGTTCCCTACTAAGCGTGTCTGCTGTACCCATCTTTTAAAGGACCAACACCCAATGGCTGCTGTGCCTGAGTAATATAAGGCGTGTTCCCCAATGGCAGGGTGCCTGAGCAAAATGGCCGATAACTTGCTAGTTCCTTTGCAAATGTTTTGATGTCATCTAATCTTCTGTGCTGACCTCTGCCCATACTGTACCTGTTGAGCCTGCTCTGATCTCCACCTGTTTATTGTGTTGACCATGTGCTGCCTGCCCTGATGCTTGGCCTGTTTACTGGATTGAATATACTCTACCTGTCTTGATCTTGGCTTGTCCACTGACTGCAATTCTGACTGTATGCACCAGTGTCTCTTGACCTTCATTGCTCAGCTATCACTGAATGGAGATTATTCCCAGAGGTAGTGGATTTCTACAAAAAAACCAGGAGAGCTACTTAAGTAACCCACTTGGGAGTAGCCAGATCTGCCCAGTGACACAGTGGGTCCGCACCTGCTGCATTATAATACCTATCCTTTAAATAAAATGAAGGCTTAATGTTTTTAATGTACAGTATGTACAGTATGGATGCTGAGAAACCACCAATCCATAGAGGCAAGGGCTAGAAGAATTCAACTAAGGTCCATACTTACTGACATATACCTGCAATGGATGGCTGCAATGTACTGTATACTACTTTATAGGCATACAGTAGCATAGGTGTATATACACTCACCTAAAGAATTATTAGGAACACCATACTAATACGGTGTTGGACCCCCTTTTACCTTCAGAACTGCCTTTATTCTACGTGGCATTGATTCAACAAGGTGCTGATAGCATTCTTTAGAAATGTTGGCCCATATTGATAGGATAGCATCTTGCAGTTGATGGAGATTTGAGGGATGCACCTCCAGGGCACGAAGCTCCCGTTCCACCACATCCCAAAGATGCTCTATTGGGTTGAGATCTGGTGACTGTGGGGGCCATTTTAGTACAGTGAACTCATTGTCATGTTCAAGAAACCAATTTGAAATGATTCGAGCTTTGTGACATGGTGCATTATCCTGCTAGAAGTAGCCATCAGAGGATGGATACATGTTCTCATTCTGTTTACGCCAAATTCGGACTCTACCATTTGAATGTCTCAACAGAAATCGAGACTCATCAGACCAGGCAACATTTTTCCAGTCTTCAACAGTCCAATTTTGGTGAGCTCATGCAAATTGTAGCCTCTTTTTCTTATTTGTAGTGGAGATGAGTGGTACCCGGTGAGGTCTTCTGCTGTTGTAGCCCATCCGACTCAAGGTTGTGCGTGTTGTGGCTTCACAAATGCTTTGCTGCATACCTCGGTTGTAACGAGTGGTTATTTCCGTCAACGTTGCTCTTCTATCAGCTTGAATCAGTCAGCCCATTCTCCTCTGACCTCTAGCATCCACAAGGCATTTTTGCCCACAGGACTGCCGCATACTGGATGTTTTTCCCTTTTCACACCATTCTTTGTAAACCCTAGAAATGGTTGTGCGTGAAAATCCCAGTAACTGAGCAGATTGTGAAATACTCAGACCGGCCCGTCTGGCACCAACAACCATGCCACGCTCAAAATTGCTTAAATCACCTTTCTTTCCCATTCTGACATTCAGTTTGGCGTTCAGGAGATTGTCTTGACCAGGACCACCCCCCTAAATGCATTGAAGCAACTGCCATGTGATTGGTTGACTAGATAATTGCATTAATGAGAAATAGAACAGGTGTTCCTAATAATTCTTTAGGTGAGTGTATATATAGGCCATATAAATTGACTAGGGTAACATACTACAAAAATCCTCTATATACAGTGAACAAAGTATGCCAATGCATATTCCAAAAGGACATTTCAGCATAGGTTGGGTGAATAGGGCCCTATGTGTACACTTGGCTTTTACATCGGAAATAGTTCATGACCTAAGTGTGAACATAATTTAAGCGCCATTCCTTTTGGCACCTGGTATTAGTCAGGTTTAGTTGTGTAAATATAAACAGTAGTTTCCATAGCCTGTCGACCACTTTTGAGATCTCATAGGAGCCAAAAGACAGATAGTAGTCTCAGGACCCAGACAACCAATGATAACTTCTGAAATCCTTCTATGACTTAGACATTTATATAAAGAATTTGTATAGTAGCCTTTACAACACAATTAGAAATGCACTGAAAAAGTGCAATGTAAGGGTACTATCACATTTGCGTTGTAAGGATCCGGCAGGCAGTTTCGTTGCCGGAACTACCTGCCGGATCCTGAAATCCGTATGCAAACGGATATTATTTGTAGACGGATCCGTATGTGTTTCCGTCTGACAAATGCATTAAAATTCCGGATCCATCTCTCCGGTGTCATCTGGAAAAACGGATCCAGTATTTATTTTTTCGCATTTTTAAAGATCTGCGCAGTTTTCCGGAACACTTGGTACCGGATCCGGCATTAAGAGATTTTAAATGGAAATTAATCTGGCATTCTGGCAAGTGTTCCGGAATTTTGGCCGGAGAAAATGCTGCGGTATTTTCTCCAGCCAAATACCATAAGAGGGACTGAACCGAAGACATCCTGATGCATACTGAACGAAAAGCTTTCCATTCAGAATGCATTAGGATAAAACTGAAGTGTTTTTTTTTACGGTATTGAGCCCCTGTGACAGATCTCAATACCGGAAAAGAATATTGCTAGTGTGAAAGTACCCTAAGACACACTGCAGTTAAGTTTTTGACATTTTTATTATTGGCGAGGTTTTGCCCCACATACAGCATGCTTCATCGTTGAAAAAATATATTGTGGGATTTTAAATTTGCATCACCTTTAAACAGTACACTGGCCTATACAATAGATAATTTGCTCAATATATGTGCCAAACATAGGGCCCCAATGTATGAATAGTGTTGATCATGAATATTCAAATTGCGAATTTTTATTGCGAATATAGGTACTTCGAAAAAAAAAAAATATTTTGAATATAGTGATATATATTCGTAATTTCGAATATTCAAGATTTTTTTATTGCGAATTTTCGTAATGCAAATTTTCGTAATGCAAATTTTTATCGTGAATTTTTCAATTGCCGAGTAAAAACATGATTCCTCCCTGCTTCTTGCTTGTAGGCCAATGACTCATATTCTAAAAAACAAATATATAGCACTATATCGAATATATTTGTTTTTTCGAATATTCGTAATATTCTAAAACAAGAATATATAGCAATATAGCGAATATAGGAAAAAAAACGAATATAGAGCAATTTAGCTAATATAGTGCTATAATCTTCTTTGTCTAATAGTTGTAATTTTTTTCTCATCTAAATAAGATTGGAAAAAAAATTATAGCACTATATTATTGCTCTATATTTATAGCACTAATTATTGCTCTATATTATATATTTTTTTCTAATATTCGCTATATTGCTATATATTCTTGTTTTATGAATAATCGAAAAACCAATATATTCCTTTTTTTAAATATTCGTAATATTCGAAAACAAGAATATATAGCGAATATTTAAAAAAAGTGAATATAGAGCAATTTAGCTAATATAGTGCTATAATCTTCTTTGTCTAATAGTTGTAATTTTTTTCTCATCTGGAGTTCAGATTGGAAAAAAATTACAACTATTAAAAAAAAAGATTATAGCACTATATTAGCTAAATTGTTCTACGTTCGTTTTTTTAGAATATTCACTGTATTGCTATATATTCTTGTATTAGAATATTACGAATATTTGAAAAAACTAATATATTCGATATAGTGCTATATCATTGCCCCACAAGCAAGAAGCAGGGAGGAATCATGTTTTTGCTCGGCAATTGAAAAATTCGCATTAGGAAAATTCGCATATTATGCGATCATTACCTTGTCGGTTTTTCGAGTAAATAAATCGTAGAATCTAACGAATACTCGAATTCATGAATATTTGCGAATATTCTACAAAATATTTGCGCAAATATTGCGAATTCGAATATGACCCCTGCTGCTCATCACTATGTATGAAGTTGTATGCCACAGAGTTGAACAAGGTACGCATATTTTCCATTTGTGTAATACCCTATATTGTGCAGTATTTGTTTATTTTTATGCAGGACGTATTTGGGACCACTTCCCGACATGTCCACTCAATGTAGGGGGGAAAAAAAGATGTAAATACAACTTAATTCAAAAAGCTGGAAAAATGAATGTTCCTTTTTACATATACGGTACTTTACTTTTTATAACTTTGCGGTTGAATTATTTTGGACTTTCAAAAAAATTAAGTAAGCAAAAAATAATAATTTCAAGAAAGTGGAAACATTTTATGATTGCCTAATTCTAGTATGGTTCCTTAAAAGCAGATGTCTATGCCGTATAATTTTAAAATCAGGAAGTGCTTTTTTAAATCTTTCACAAATGACAAAAGTTCAAACTGACTTAAATAGCCCATGCCCTCTGGTCAAACCTGACATTTGGGAAAGAAAGGTTGACAGGTGAATAGTTCATAGCTGCAATATCATCAAGGTTTCTGTACTTCAAATTGAAACAATTTTCTTCCTTAAAATGTCAAATCTGTAAAATATTTACATTGTTAATAGAATCTAATTCAAAGTTAAGTGGCGCCGAGCTCAGTTGCACTTTTTATATTGATTAAGCATTTATTACAACCTTGTAAAAGATAATTTTTACATGAGGTGTTGAGAAACTCCAGAGAAAGTATTTTAAAGATGTTTAAAGAGAAATGCTATGGCTTGGTAAAATACTCAGTATTGAAATTGAAAAACTCTATGAATAAGGCTAGAGAGACACGGCGATATGTATCGCTCTACAGAAAGTCACGGGACCAGAAATATTTATGCCATTTATCTACATCTTGCTGTCAGACGACTATTTTAGAGTTGTGATTTGGTTGTAAAAAAACAGCCAAGTCCCAGAAAAATCATAGTCAAGTTGTATGTCGCACGTGACTTGCATTGTGGTCTATGAAGGCAAAGTCATGCGGCATGCGACCTGCAACAGAAAGTCCAACAGAGTTGGATTTTCTGCACTTGCGGCCTAAGTTTGGTGCACATGGCAGCAATTATTAAACAGGAGGGAGATTTATCAAAACCATAAGCATAGCTATAGGAGAGGCAGAGGCAACGACTGTACTCTTGCCTTAAAGGGCCCAAATGACCTTATGTCTCACGAGCAGACACAAGCTTTATGGATTACATATGGTAGATGAGGGCCCTTATCCAAATTTTACATTAGGGCAGGAAAAACTGTTTGCTAGCATAGCAATAAATCAGAATGCAGCTTTTATTTTTACAGACCAGTATATGAGATGAAAGCTGAGCTCTGAGTTGCTGTTACCAACAACAGAGACATTTTTTCTAACAGTTTCAGAGAGAATAAATTGAGATTCCAAATTCAGATACATTCTGTCATGTTTAAAATGCCTTTTTAAATCTTCTGCATCAATTTGGATAAACCTCTATAGTAGTTGTCCACTTTCGACAATGTTAAAAAAAAAAAGAAACTCTGGACAATAAGCTGAAGTTCTCCCATGCTGGGACTCCCAGTAATTAGTAGTAAGTTTCCAATTTTCTTGCAGCACCACTATAGGAGACATTAAAGATAACCTATATGGTGATTTCTGCTGATGTAAGAGGTAGATAAGCTGAGTTTTCTGGTATAAAGGTTTATATGGTTTGAAGCAGGACTTCTGAGTAAAAAACAGAGTAAGGCTGCATTCACACCTGGTGTTGAGCAAAGCGAGCTTTGGATCATAGATTAAAACTTTGTTTGAATGCTGTACGGAGATCCGTCTCCATACAGCATTCAAATGCATGGACTCAGTGGAAGTGAGATTCTTTGTCTCCGAAGTCTCGCAAGACTTCGGTTAATAACTTCGGACTTAGATTTTTCAACTTGTAAACAATTTTAAAACTGGGATCCGAAGTCGGCTTCAGAACGGACTGTTACCTGGGTACCGAAGCCGACTTCCCAGTTTTAAACTTGTTTTCAAGTTGAAAAATCAATGTCCAAAGTTATTCAACAAAGTCTCGTGGGATTTTGGACATAACGAATCGGAGCTCATACATTTGAATGCAGTACAGAGACGGATCTCCGTACAGCATTCAAACTAAGTTTTGACCGAAGCGACTTCAGATCTAGGATCTGAAGCTTGCTTCGCTCAACACTATTTACATCAACAAATTATCTGACCAATTTCTGTCCAATCAGACCAGTAGTTGGTGTGAATAACAAAAGATCTGTGTGTGTAAACGGCCATCTGACCAATGGTTGGTCATAAAATCTGTCAGATAATCTGTTGGTGTTAATGCAGTGTATCTGAATCAGTGTGTATGCAGAAGGTTGTCAATAATTGTGTATGGGTGGAGTAAGCAGGACTCTTGCTGTCTCTCCTGGGAGTCCTCTCAGGATTTACTCTGCTTTTTACTTAGAATTCCTTTGTGAAGACCTCTGGATGGCATAGGAAATAGTACAGGAAATGATCCCTGGGAAAGGTATGTTAATAACATATAGGCATATGAACATATTTATTGCATAGCACAACTACTTACAAAATGTTCAAGTTCCCATTAAAGGGATTTCCCAGATCCTAACAGATTTTGTGGTGGCCTCCCACCACCAGCCATGTGCATTTCCTTCTCCTCCTGTTGTACCTCCATTGAGGTGGTGTCACTATGGATAGAATGTCATCATGTGGCCAGCACTTGATGTGTTAATTTTGCTATGATTAATAATTTCATTGCTCTATTTTCTTCCATAGATGAGTACAAAAAAGTGTTAAAATTAAGCAAAAGATATTTCCAAACTCACCTGTAGGTTTAGCAATGGAACATTTACAAATGTTTCTATATTTTTTGCCTATTTCATGGGAATGTCCTCCTGTCTCTACCCTTTAGTTTAATACAGATTAGTGAATAAACTCTTCCTTTCAAGAACCAGCAGAGGACAATGCTTTTGCTCTGCTCACTTTGTCTATGTTATTTCTCCTTCAATGTTTTTCTAAACTGAAATGATTAATATTTAAAATCCCATGATTAGCATTTGTAAAACCGATTTATCCACTGGTCCCCATATTCTTTTGATGTGCAAAATCTGGATGTGACCATAGAGATTCAGCTACAACTCTGTCAAGTAACAAATATACTGTAACTATAAAGAAATGAAATACTACTGGCAGTCTTTTTTTTAATAAAATGTCAGTTTGGAAACTGCCACCAAACTGTATGTTAAATGAAATATATCTCTGAGCAGATTATGAGAATGTGTAGTTACAGAAGTAAAAATCAGGCAAAAGTTTCAAGTTTTTTGACTCCTAAATATTTCCACAGTAGGAGAATGAAGCTTACAATTCTTTAGCTCATTTTTGCTTTGATTTTCAATGCCAAACCCATAGCCAATAAATGTGAAAAACGTTTTGTGAAAGGGGTTCTCTTACCTCAGACATTGGGGGCGTATTGCTACAATGTGCCCCCAGTGTCTGATAGGTGCGGGGACTTGTACCTATCTTTAGAATGGAGCCCACAAAGTGAAGGAGGGTGCACTGTGCATGCGCAGCCGCCCTCCATTCATTCCTCTGGGAGCTCCGAAAACAGTCACACTTGCGTGGTGCGCTTCCCAATCATTTCAATGAGACTGCCGAAAATAGCCGAGTGCACCGCTTGATTATTTTCACGTTTCCATAGGAATGAATGGAAGGTGGCCATGCATGCATGGTGCATCCTCCTTCACTTTGCGGGCTCTGTTCTAAAGATAGATGCAGGTTCCAGAGGTGGGACACACACCTATCAGACATTGGGGGTCATATCCTAGAGATATGCCCCCAGCATTTGAGGTAAGACAACCCCTTTAAATACCATACACCCATGCAATATGCCATGCCATATGCAGAGTGGAACGCATGCGGTGCGCAATCCTGGGTGTTTCTGGTGTATCCGGATACATTGAAGAAACTGTCTATTGGTCACTGTTGATTCCATCTCCAGCAGTAAGTGATAATTATTATATGTTTTCATCGTAAATATCAGTACTTTATGCTCTTTGGCTTTTCCCCTTAGAAGAAGCCACGACGAAACATGTGTTGGGGTATGAGGGTCTATATGTTTGGTCTGAATGGATACTATACTATTTTTGCATAGATGGATATCTATTATTTGCAACTTCTTGTGAGTTATGCATACCAGCTATGTTTTCACTTATGTGATACCATTTCTTTAGTAGTCTGTATAGACTAGGTTTGCAATTTGTAATGTGTCTTGTACTTACATTGTTGTAGTTATGTAACAGGAGGTCCTCAAACAAAGAATAAAGTGGCTTTATGTTGTGTTTGATTCAATAAAGTTTTTGATAATTTTTTTTATATACTATTTACATCATGGAGTATATAAATTGTTATTAAGTGTAAAAAAAATAAAACAGAAAATCGAAATCAGACGAAAGTCATTATGGAAAAAAAGCACATAAAGGTTATGAATTTGGTATCAATGAGTCCATAATAACACATCCTAAGAAGCTATGATGTAATTTAACCATGCAGTGAATGGTGTAAAGGAAAAAATATAGAACTGTCAAAATTCATTTTGTTCATCCCGCCTTTCAAAAAATAGAAAATTGATAAAACAAATTGATATAAAAAAACACCACAAGATTGTACCAAAAAGTGGTAACATCTAAATATACAAATATAAATTTGGTATTTCCATAATCATATAGAGTCACAGAATTAATTAATTCCTTTTACAGAATTGGTAGCATTTGTACATATCTCCTCCCAAAAACTGAATAAAAAGTGATAAATAGAGATGGCCTTGCGGTTCACCTGGCGGTCGTTCGGGGCAAAGATTGCGCGTTTCGCGATTCGCCGAACATGCGAACATATGGCGATGTCCGCCGGCGCCATATTCTTTTGCATTGCGCCGAACTTTGACCCGTGACACATCCATAAGTTGGGACAGGACAGCCAATTGAGACGTTTCAGCACATGGACACACCCCGACCCTATAACAGAACCCGATCTGGCAGCCATTTTACATTCTGTGTTTTGCCAATGTAGGGAGAGGTTGCTTTGTGGAGCAGGGACAGACTGTTAGGCACACCAAACGCTAGCTAATAGGGCCACAAAAGTCCTTATAAGGACTGGTATAGGTGTGCTATCGATAGGTGTGATATACTGAGGAGTGTGATATACTTATAATATACTTTCTAACATAGAAAGTATATTACAGTGCATTTGTATTATGCAGCAGTTGTGTGCGGTTCTTCTGCGATACCACAGCTATATAGAGGGACAAGCGCTATTGGAACAACTATTTGCAATGGGTGTGATATACCTGTTGCCCCAAAAAAAACAGATTGAGAGTTTGATATACCTGCTTCAACAAAATACTGATTGACAACTTTGATATACCTGTTGCCCCAAATAAACAGGGTGGTGTAATATAACTGTTGTGGCCAAAAGCATAATTGAGGGGTGTGATATACCTGCTTCAACAAAATACTGAATAAGGAGTTTGATATGCCTGATTCTATAAAATACTGAATGATGGCTGCGATATACCTGCTTCCACAAAATACTGATTAAGGGGTTTGATATACCTGCTTCCACAAAATACTGATTGTGGGCTGCGAGATACCTGCTTCCACAAAATACTGATTAAGGGGTTTGATATACCTGCTTCCACAAAATACTGATTGTGGGCTGCGAGATACCTGCTTCCACAAAATACTGATTAAGAGGTTTCGATATACCTGTTTCCACCAAATAATTAATGAGGCCTGCGATATACCTGCTTTCACAAAATACTGATTGAGGGGTTTGATATAACTGCTTCCACAAAATACTGATTGAGGGCTGCGATATACCTGCTTCCACAAAATACTGATTAAGGGGTTTGATGTGCCTGCTTCCACCAAATACTGATTGAGGGCTGCCATATACCTACTTCCACAAAATACTGATTGAGAAGTTTGATATACATGTTTCCAATAAATATTGATTGAGGCCTACGATATAACTGCTTCCACAAAATACTGATTGAAGGTTTTGATATAGCTGCTTAAACAAAATACTGATTGAGGGGTTTGATATGCCTGCTTCCACAAAATACTGATTAAGGGGTTTGATATTCCTGGTTCCACCAAATATTGATTGAGACCTGCGATATATCTGCTTCCACAAAATACTGATTAAGGGGTTTGATATACCTGTTTCCACCAAATATTGATTGAGGCCTGTGAGATACCTGCTTTCACAAAATACTGATTAAGGGGTTTGATATACTTGTGCAGTGACCAGGATGCGGGTACGCTGACGCCACTTTAATGCAGTGGCTGGGTCAGGTGGATAATAGTCTGTATTTTGTTTGTGACGCCAATTGCAACGTGCGCAGGGTATTATCACAGGGCCCTTCCAAGGTGTTATAACGCACGTCCCAGTTTAGCAATGCCAGAGTGGTGTAATAGCTTATAATATCTCTATAGGTGGTGGTAATTGTGTCAACGGTGGACTGCTGGCTCCTGGCTCATTTGCAATAAAATTGTGCGTAGTGATAGGAGGAGTAATAGAGGAATTTTGTAGCAGAAATGATGTCCAGACCTTTGGATGAAGTTCAAACTGTTCTTTACTGAAGATAACTTGTATCCAAACATTATGCAGCTTTGGTCTTTGGTCCCAGCAGGTTTTGGCAATCATTGGCAGGAATAAATGCTTCTGCTTTGAACTGTACCTTCTGCTTTGTGGGGACAGACTAGCTGAGGAGGAATGGCTTCTCCTAGGTCTCTGGACTTGACTCACAGTTATATTCGCAGGGGATGCTTTCTTCCTGGAACTGGAGGTTGTCTGCAACTTTCTGCTTCTTTTCATCCACTTGAGCTGCTATCACGGTCGGCGTGGCTATCACATACGTGACACAGAGGGAGGGAACGAGGAAGGCCCTGCCCAAGTGAGAGGGAAGATGGTGACCCCTGACTCACCTTGCGGCTGGCACCTGGCTGCCCTGACGTCCCTAGACGGGTTCCTCACCCGTACGCCGATCACGTGCCTAAAGCCCTGGCTTTCCCTGAGCTGAGCCCTAGGTAGTGAACAGGGCGATAGGAACACTAGTCCGCACCACTAACTCTAAGGGAAAACACCAAGGGGAGGACAGACAACACGGACTCAACATATATTCCCAGGTGGGCGATGACAGGAGACAACAATAAGCCCAACAGGGATCCGGAGGGTAGCTCTCAGGAACGACAACCAGGATAACCACTCCAGTGGGTCAGTATAGATGTCCAGGCAGGAAGCTCTATAACTGGCAACTAGAGAAGTGTGAGGGGAGAATATAAGGAGGTAGGGAGTGGCAGACAAGAAACAGCTGAGGAGGAGAAGCTACGGATCCCTGAGAGAGACAAAAAGGATAGCAAGGCAAACACAGAAAACAATCACAAAGAAACAACGTGATCTTTCGATATAGAGCGCGCAGCCACCCGCTGCGACTTCCTGACCCCGGGTATAACGGAGTCAGACGTGGCTCTTGATACCCTCGTGACAGCTGCAGGGCTCAGACTGGGAATTTGATCAAGTCTCAGAACGAGACTTGGTCCTTGCTGTCTTCCCTATGCAGGGGAAACTAAAAACTGTCTCTAACAGTTTTTTTCCTCCCTTGCTGCAGGAAGATGGAATCCTCCACTTCTCCTCAGCAGGGGGGCAGAATAGAACAGGATCGTTCCACTCTGAATGGCCATAACATTAAAACTATCTCTACCAATGATGCTGCCACCTGCTGGTGTACCTGTACAATTACAAGGAAAAAATTACATTTAACACGGTTTAGATGCACATTTGTGGAGACATAATAAAAATTACATCTGATGACAATATAAAAGCTCTTAAAGGGCAGTAGCGGGGTAGAGGAGTGAAGTAACACAACTCTGGGGTGTTACATTTGCTTCTACAAAATACTTAGTGAGGGCTCCGATATACCTGCTTCCACAAAATACTGATTAAGGGGATTGATATACCTGCTTCCAAAAAATATTGATTGAGGCCTGCGAGATACCTGCTTCCACAAAATACTGATTAAGGCATTCGAAATACCTGTTTCCACCAAATATTGATTGAGGCATATGATATACCTGCTTCCACAAAATACTGATTAAGGGGTTTGATATATCTGCTTAAACAAAATACTGATTGAGGGCCGCAATATACCTACTTCCATAAAATACTGATTAAGGAGTTTGATATACCTGCTTCCACCAAATATTGATTGAGGCCTGCAATATACCTGCTTCTACAAAATACTGATTAAGGGGTTTGATATACCTGCTTCCACCAAATATTGCTTGAGGCGTGCGAGATACTTGCTTCCACAAAATACTGATTAAGGGGTTTGATATACCTGTTTCCACCAAATATTGATTAAGGCCTGCGGTATACCTGCCTCCACAAAATACTGAATAAGGGGATTGATATACCTGCTTCCACCAAATATTGATTGAGGCCTACGAGATACCTGCTTCCACAAAATACTGATTAAGGGATTTTATATACCTGCTTCCACAAAATATTGATTGAGGCCTGCGATATACCTGCTTCCACAAAATATTGATTATGGGGTTTGATATACCTGCTTCCGCAAATACTGCTCTTTTCTAGGGACTTAGACACAGGGTCAATTTGAAAATGACAGGCAGAGGAAGAGGCAGGCCATTCCGCAGGGGTGGTAGGGGTCGGGCAGGTGCACCAGGCCGGAGCCTAAGTGGGAAGTTGAAGAAAGCGCGTGCGAATACTTCAAAGGACGCATCAGAGTTGGTTGAGTGGCTCATTCAGCCTTCTGCTTCTGCACCCTCCTCATCCTCTGTATCTGCACCCTCCTCACTCTCTACTGTGTGCACCCCCAAAGACACCACCATAGCCCCTCCACTCGAGTCAGAGGAATTATTTTCCCATCCATTCCCAGACCTGACCAATGTGTAGCCACTCTTGACATCGGATGAGGAAGAGGAGGTAGCAATGGCCGCCACCCAGTGGTCTGAAGATGGTACCCAGATAAGCCCAAGGAGGGAGGTCCCTGCTGTTGGTGCCTACACCGGGATCTCAAATGTCAGTGGTGGTGAAGGTGACGATGATGACGTGTCGATGGATGTCACGTGGGTGCCCACAAGAGAGGAAGAGGAGGGGAGTTCAGAGGAAGAGAGACAGAGCAGCAGAGAAGGAGGAGAAGCAGGCGCAGAGCTCGCAGGGCACAAGAGGCAAAAAGCAGACTGCAAATGTATCTGGAGTTAGCCATCCACCATGCACGGTCACTTCTGGCGCTCCCAGGATGCTGTAACATGGCTCCGCAGTGTGTGCTTTTTTTAACATGTCAGCTCCTGACAACAGTGTTGCCATCTGCAGCCTGTGCTGTCAGCACATAAGTTGCGGTAAGCCCAACACTCACCTAGAGATGACCGCCTTAAGAAGGCACCTGGCCTTCCATCACCGAGCCTAGTGGGAGCAACGCTGTCAGAACCCACAAAGCCACACTCCCGGTGCTCCACATCCTGCCTCTTCTCCTTCTCCTTCTCCTCTACCCTCCCATTTGTCCTTCACTCCACCTTCCTCCGTCGTCACGTACATCTGGCAGAAGGCAGGCTTCTGTGGGCCAAATGTTCGAGCGTAAAAAGTTGATGACGCCAGATAACCCTCTTGCCCAACGGCTGACCGCTGGCTTGTCGGAGCTGCTAGCTTGCCAACTACTGCCATATAAACTGGTGGACTCGGAGGCCTTTAGAAAATTTGTGGCCATTGGCACACCACAATGGGAGGTCCCTTAAAGGAAATATTTCTCCCAGAAGGGCATCCCAGAGCTATATGGCCACGTTCAGCGTCAAGTGAATATATCTCTGGCACACAGTGTCGGTGCCAAGATACATCTGACCACAGACATGTGGTCTAGCAAACACGGGCACGGAAGGTACATAACTTTTACTGCCCACTGGGTGAACCTTCTGACGGCCGTCAAGCATGTAACCCGAGGCTCCCATGTGGATTTGGTGTTACCATCACGGATTGCATGTAGGCCTGCCTCTTCTTCTCCTCCTCCTACTCCATCCTCCATCTCCTCCTTGGCTGACTCCTCCATTTCCACTGCTACCGCCTCTTCCGCTGCTACCCCCAAGCTCCCCAGAACCTATTCGACATGCCAGGTGAGACATTGCCATGCTGTGCTGCAGCTGTTGTGCCTGGAAGCCAAGAGCCACACTGCTTTCAGCTCTGCAGTCACAGGTCGATCTGTGGCTAACCCTGCTCAATTTGACAGTTGGTAAAGTAGTGTGCGACAACGGTGCCAATCTGCTGACAGCGCTGAAACAGGGCAAAATTACACACGTGCCAAGCATGCCACAAGTCCTGAACTTAGTTGTGCAGCGATTCGTTGCCAAATACCCCGGGGTCCAGGACACCTTGCGGCAGGCCAGTAAAATTTCTGGCCCTTTTAGAATATATTACACGGCCATGGCTCGCCTTGCTGACATTCAGCGGGGACACCACCTGCCCGTCAGACGTCTGATTTGTGACAGCCCGACGCGCTTGAATTCCACCTTGTATATGCTTGATAGGCTGCTCCAGTAGAAACGTTCCGTTAACGACTACCTGTTCGAACTCTGCAGCAGGACAGGTTCTGGGGAGCTTGATTTCTTTTCACTGCGCCAGTGGCTGCAGACTCCTGCAGTCATTTGATGAGATCACCAAACTGGTCAGTCACAGCCAGGGCGCCATCAGTGACATCGTACCTTACGCCTTCTTCCTGGAGCATGCATTGCATCGTGTCATTGATCAAGCCATCGAGGAGCAGGAGCTGGAAAATGAGAAAGTCGCAATGCTGAATGAATTCCCAGGGAGGGCTACTCCATCTGAGACAAGTCAGCAGGAGTCTAAAGAGGAGTCAGAGGAGGATGGTGGCTAGGGGAGGAGGATTAGGAGCAAGAATAGCAGGTTTTGAGGGGGACTTTAAACTTTTCTGGGATCCCTGGTTTTGTCCGTGGCTGGGGGAAGGAGACTGAGGACGACATTCTCCTGGGCGATTAGCAGGAGCCAGGGCGCTCCACCACTTTCAATTTAGTGTAAATGGGGGCCTTCATGCTCCAGTGTTTGAAAAGAGACCCCCGTATGAAATGCATAAAGGGCAAGGACCAGTACTGGGTGGCAACATACTTAGACCGCCGGTGAAAACACAAAATGGCGGACATGTTACCAGCATCACAGAGGGCTGTCAGAATGTAGCATTTCCACGTCTTGCTGCGAGAGATGCTGCATTCTGCTGCAGCGGGCGCTTTCAGAGGAATTTCCACCCACAGCAAAACAGGTGCTGGTACCAGTCCTACTGAGCATGCAAGAAGAGGGCGGTTTGAAGATGTGTTGGTCACTTCGGATATGAGATCATTCTTGCAACCAACCCATCGACAGCCGCCCTCCGGATTCAGCCTTTGTGGACACCCTGACTACATCGGGTTAACAGCCTTTGTGGACACCCTGAGAAGCGAGGAACCCCTGGACTACTGGGTGTGCAGGCTTGAACTGTGGTCAGAGCTGGCACAATTTGCAATGGAACTCTTGGATTGCCCCTTGTCGAGTGTCCTGTCCGAAAGGACGTTCAGTGCAGCAGGGGGGATCGTGACCGATAAGCGCACTCGCTTAGCTTACGACAGTGTGGACTACCTCACATTTCTAAAAATTAATGAGGCATGGATCTCTGACCTGTGACGACCACGTGTAATTGAATTTCCTCATGTCAGCTCACACATATCCGTCCTGGTCTTATGTATATATAGCGGCATAAACAGCCTTTTCTGTTAAGTGAATGCCTAATTTTTGGGGCTTCTACTCCAGTGGCTTACATTAACATTTTTATCCAGTGACCGCCTAATGTACCTCCAGCCACCTAATCACAAGTTCTTTTCTGTCAGGTGAATGCCTAATTTTTGGGGCCTGTACTCCAATGGCCTAGAGTAAAATTTGTATCTAGTGACCATCTAATGTACCTCCAGGCATATCATCACAAGTTCTTTTCTGTCAGGTGAATGCCTAATTTTTAGGGCCTGTACTCCCGTGGCATAAAATAAAAGTTTTCTAGGCATGGCACATTTTTGAGAGTTTAACTTTAAGATGCATAAAAATGGCCCCTGATTAAAATACAAATTTTTTGTGGGAATTTTTGACAATGATCCCCCTCTGGTATGTCACTGTCCATGTTGTGGGACTATTTGTGCACTTCTAGTAAGTATTTGGTGGCAGCAAATATGACCTGAAGGTTTTTCAGGTTCACCTGCCATTAAAGTCAATGGGGCCCGCCGCGAATGCGCGGTTCGCGAACATTTGATCGTGAACGTGCGTTCGCATTCACAAACCGTCCTGGCCGATGTTCGTCCATCACTAGTGATAAATAGCCATATACAGTGGTCCTTAAAGATACAATGGCCTCAGGACACAATATTTTTAACATGGTCTTTCCTGGGACATTGGAAGTTGAAACTAGCCTCAACATACAATGCTTCAGACTCAGATCCAAACAAACAAAATAGCCTTTTCTTTGGTAAAACACCCATATTGGTTGTCTAGTAGTTCCTTTCTACAATATGGTGCGGTACCATATGTCCTCCTCTTTATCTGGGCCAGGATGATATGTTCCTATGGACGTCATGTGAGCAGCACCTCCATTTAATTTTTCGGTACACGGTTTGCTATTCAGGACCCAGAAGAAGCTCCTATCCTCATCATAGATCGCGATTTACAGCTTCAAGCATCTATTCCTGACTGTTAGATATAAGGACTTGCTTTATCTGTCTTAGGTATTGGCTTATTTTTCTTAAATCTTTATTTTATTTTTACCTAGGATGACATCTTAAGGCTTTGGAGCCAATTACCAGTTTTCAACAGAGCTGTGGACTCAAGTTACAAAGGTTTCAACATATAATGGTTGCCCCGAAACCAATTAATATTGCAACTTGAGAAACCATTGTATATCTCACAATTATACAGCTCATTCTGTTAAAAATAAGCCTATCGCAGCTCCATCGAGTAAAAAAAATAAACATATTATGCCTGTCAAAATATGGCAACAATTTTTTTATTATTAAGTACCGGTATATATAACTGTATATGGCACAAAGTCATAATGCAAAAATTTGTTTTTCCATGCCCCACGGAAAGAGTTAATAAAAGCTAATCAATGTTATATGTATCCAAAACAGTGATACTGAAAGATAAAATCTCACTACTCATGAAACAAAACCCCTATACAGATATGTAGAAGGAAAATGAAAAAGGTTGTAGCTCTTGGAATGAGACAACGGAAAAACAAAAAAATATATTATTTTTCCTAAAGACTCAAAATAGGCCAGTCCTGAAGGTGTTAAAGGTGTACACCAATTTTCAACTTTGATGCACCCTTAGGCCTCTTTCACACGGGCGTTGCGGAAAAATGTGCGGGTGCGTTGCGGGAACACCCGCGATTTTTCCGCGCGAGTGCAAAACATTGTAATGCGTTTTGCACTCGCGTGAGAAAAATCGTGCGTGTTTGGTACCCAAACCCGAACTCCTTCACAGAAGTTCGGGCTTGGGATCGGTGTTCTGTGGATTGTATTATTTTCCCTTATAACATGGTTATAAGGGAAAATAATAGCATTCTGAATACAGAATGCATAGTACAATAGCACTGGAGGGGTTAAAAAAAAAAAAATTTAACTCACCTTAATCCACTTGCTCGCATAGCCCGGCATCTCCTTGTGTCTTCTTTGTTGAAGGACCTGTGGTGAGAATTAATTACAGTTCAAGGACCTGTGATGACGTCACTCCGGTCATCACATGGTACGTCACATGATCTTTTACCATGGTGATTCACCATGGTAAAAGATCATGTGACGTACCATGTGATGTCCGGCGTGATGACATAATCTCGCACCGCACATGATTTCAGCCAAGAGCTTCAAGCAAGATGGCGGCGGCCGGCCCGTCGCAAGCAAATGGAGGTGGTAAGTTTGATTTAATTTTTTTTGTTGGAGGATGCGGGCAAGAGCAGTGAAGCTGACGTGAATGCCGATATTTTTGGTTTCTGCATTTTTCAGACACGGTTACATGTCGTACATTAAGCCAGCTGTATTACAACAAGTGCCCCACCACAAAATGGAGTCTGTTGTGAAGGCCCTCATGGAGGCTAATCTGCAGCAGCGAGAGACAAACCTGCACCAATGCGAGGCTAATAAGCAGCAGTAGGAGACAAACCAGTTGCTGCTACAACACGTGATGGCTTTGCAGACAGCAGGAGCAACCCCGAGCGCCCACGATGCCCGGAAAGCAGTCTGTGCTGCGATTCCTAAGATGACCCCTGCAGATCACATCGAAACCTACCTGGCGACATACAAGAAAGTGGCCATCAGGGAAAAGCTACCCTGTAACCAGTGGGCTGAGGTCATTGCTCCATTCCTGGCATCCGATTCCCAGCGGGTGTATTTCAGCTTGCCGAACGATCAAGCGGCCGACTACCAAAAAGTAAAGGGTGAGATTTTTGCAAGACTGGGGTTAAATGTGTTAGTCCGGGGCCCAGTGGGTACATCAGTGGGGGTTTAAGCCGACTGAGCCTGCGAGGACCCAGTATTATGACTTACTCCACCTCTTGCAAAAGTGTCTACAGCCTGATGTGCTGATTCCCCCGGCTATGCTGAATAGACTATTAGCCAATATGTTCTGGAGGGCTTTGCCATGCCCTCTCCAGCACTGGATCGGTCAGGTGTCTCCTGGCAATGCCCTTGAGATGGTGGACCTGGTGGAACGCTATGAAGCTACCAGGAATCTAAAGGAGAGTTCAGTTGGGAGGGGGGATTCGAGCCGATAAAACCCGCCCAGGATGTACCCACGGCGGACCTGGCTCTGATAGTCTGCTGTCGGTGTCAGGAGCCTGCCCATGTAAGGGCTAACTGTCCCCATCGGGTTGAGCCCATGGACACTAAATATGGCTACCGTCAGTCGCTATATGCCAGGAGGCTGTGTGCAACAGGTACCCCAGAGTCTCTAGATCACTTGTGCCAGGTAGAAGTGGGAGACACTCCGGCGGAGGCTCTGCTGGACTCAGGGATTCTTGTAACCCTAGTAAAGACTACCCTGGTGCGGTCCAATGAGTATACTGGCCGGAAAGTCAGTGTGATGTGCATTCACAGAGACTTAAAAGACTACCCCCCACCTCGCTGGTGTCTCTAACCACGGTGGCCGGTAGATGGATCCACAATGTGGCTGTCGTCACAAATCTACATTATGAACTCATAATAGGGAGAGACTTCCTGGGCTTCCCGGCACTGTGGCCGTCTATGAGAGTGACTGATACCAATGAGAGAGGGGTAACCCTAGCAGAGTGGCCGGGATCAGGTGGAGACCAGAACCCTGGGCACCTGAGACCTAAGGGCCAGTGGTAGGGGTGACCGCTACTTCGGTGGAAGAGGGGGAGACAACCCCGCTAAGTGTGATGGTGGGAGACGTTGGGGACTTGCTGCCGGGTCTGAATTGGCAGACATCAATATCTCCGGGGATAATTTTAGTACCGCCCAACGTCAGAACCCAACCCTATCCCGCGCCTGGGAAAATATGTTAATAGAAGATGGCGAACCCCAACAACCTGGGGCAGAGTCAGTGTTTCCCCGTTGTGTGGTTCATCAAGATATGTTGTATCCGGTAAACCAACTATGGGGTGAGCCTATTGAACAGTTGGTGGTCCCCAAGGCTTATCGCAAGCTTGTGTTAGATCTAGCCCACCAACACATTCTCGGGGGTCACCTGGGGCTGCAGAAAACTCAGGATCATATTCTACAGCGGTTTTACTGGGCCAGCATATTCAAAGAAGTGGAAGAGCTTTGCCCGACCTGCCAGATAACTAGCCCCCAACCACATTTCCGTAGTCCCCTAGTACCTCTCCCGATTATCGAAGTACCATTTGTCCGAATAGCTATGGACCTCAAAGGCCCAGTACCGAAGTCCACCAGACGGAATCAACACATCTTAGTCATTCTAGACTACGCCACTGGGTACCAGGAGGCGGTGCCACTGGGTACCAGGAGGCGGTGCCACTGCGACATACCTCGGCCAAACTCATAGCTAAGGAGTTAATGGAGATTCTTTCCCGAGTAGGACTACCTAAAGAGGTTCTGACCGACCAAGGAACCCTTTTTATGTCCAAGGTGATGAGGTAATTCTGTGAGTTGCTGCATTTAAAACAACTACGGATGTCCGTTTACCATCCGCAAACGGACGGTCTGGTAGAACGGTTTAACCAAACATTAAAAAATATTGTAAAAAGGGTGGCTAAAGATGGGAAGGACTGGGACCTCCATCTGCCCTATCTCATGTGTCACGGCTGAGGATGGGGGAAACCCTCAGCCGTGCGATGCCAGGAGATGGTAAGTTGCTACTTGGCCAGGACCACAGAATTAGGGAGCAGGTCACCTCCTATCGCATCCCTAATCTGACCCTGACTCCTAGCTGCATGAGCCGACCTTGATGGTAGGAGGGCTCATGCTCCGGAACCTCGGATCCCTACTAACCCTCCGCAGATCCCTGAGCTAGGAGCAGGGTAGACAGCCCGTTCCTCCTGGACGCGGAGAAACAGGAGTCTAAAGTGGCCAAGCTGCAAGGGGATAGGAACAAGAACAGCCTATGGAAATAGCAGGAGAACTACACTAGTTCACACCTACCTGCCACAGCCTTGCTGACTGGATCCCGTGCTCACAGCTGATGTCCACAGTATAAATAAATGGACACAGCAAACACACATACACACACAGGAACCCAGAACCATAGCTGCATTAAACATGAAAGGAAAACAACATCAACTTTACATCACATATAAACATTTGACATCACGTAAAAACTTATGACCACAAGGGTGGCCCTCACTGACAGATGGTAATAACCAGGAGGATGACTCCAGCTTACAAACAAGGCTGGAGTACCCCCCCCCCCAGACTACAGGTCATTACTGAGGCTTTATAGCCCAAAGTGGCCACACCCGCATACAGACACACCCAGTGTACACACACAAAGAAGGAAGTTAACCCTACCTACACCAGGTAAGGGAAAAAGCCACTAAAAGGGGAAGTGCACAATAAACTAGCATACTGCAGCTGTTACCGCAGGCAACGACATGCGTGACAACCATGTCCTGGGAGTCAGCCAGAAGGCCGAGACACTGCCACCACATGTACACAAAACAACACGTTGCCACGGGCAGCCACAAGTGAATGGAAGAGTCACAGTGCACACCTATATAAACCTCGTGCACACCAGACATACAAAGTGCATACATACAAGGACAGGTTGCCTGTTGCAACCGCATGTACTTTACAGCAAGCTGCCTAGCACCAGCTCACACATTATGTTGCCAGCGGCAACCACAGGTGAGGCAACATACTACAGCCTTCACCTGTGATTGACAACAAGACAAGACCGCAGGCAACTGCATGCGGTTCCAGGAGTCACGGCCATGACCATGGTCGTGACATCATGTTTGCAGTGCGAGAGGTACCCCAGGCTTCTACTGAGTTCTCGCCCTTCAAACTACTATATGGCAGACACCCTCGTGGTCTCTTGGACGTGGCCATGGGAACAACAACCAACTCCACATAAAAGTTTCATTAAGTATGTTACCCAGATGCAAGATCATATAGAGACAGTGTACCTCTTGTTAGGGAGCATATGGAAGCAGCTCATCAAGCCCAGAGTCGGGTCTATAATCAGCAGGCTCGGGTTCGGATATTTAACCCGGGTGATCGGGTTTTTGTTCTGGTGCCGACAGTGGACAGTAAGTTTCTGGCTAGGTGGCAGGGGCCCTACGAGGTACTTGAGAAAATTGGAGATGTAAACTACAAGGTACACCAGCCAAGGCGGCGAAAGCCGGAGCAGGTTTACCATGTGAATTTACTCAAACCATGGAAAGATAGGGAATCCTGTACAGAAGACAGCCCGCGGCCAGGTTTTCTAGGAGAAGAGGTACTGGGCCCTCTGTCTGATGCAAGAGAGGCGGCTGCTACAGTAAAAATTGCTGTCTGATGCAAGAGAGGCGGCTGCTACAGTAAAAATTGCTGACAGCCTCTCCTCTAAACAGACTCAGGAGGCCAGGGAGTTCATTAGTCGGAACACGGATGTGTTCTCGGACCTCCCTAGATGCACTTCCATAATCCAGCATGACATTGTCACTGAGCCTCAAGCAAAAGTCCCTTGACAGGACTCTTGAAGGGATACAAGTCAATGATGGTTCGCTGAGATGATCAGGCAGAAGAGGCTTTCTCTGCTTTGAAGTCCCCGGTTTTGGTGATGCCCGACTTCAAAAGGGAGGTTATAGTACAGACCGATGCCTCCTAAATGGGCCTCGGTGCTGTACTGTCTCAGGAATTCAACGAGGAGGAGCATCCCATTGTCTTCCTCAGCCGTATGCTCACCACAGCCGAGACCCGGTATAGTATAGTGGAGAGAGAGTGCATGGCTATGAAGTTGCACTAGAATCTCTCCGCTATTATTTATTGCGGAGAAAATTCCGCCTGGTGACTAACCACTCCCCTCTCAAGTGAATGAGCCAGGCCAAGGACAGAAATGCCTGGGTCACCCAATGGTTTCTCTCCCTACAAAACTTTAAGTTTTCGGTGGAACACAGGGCAGGGCGGTTACAGGGAAATGCGGATGCCCTGTCCCGGGTACACTGTCTGGCGTGTGTACACCCCCTCAGGGTTGAAAAAGGGAGTGGGGGTATGTGACACAGTGAAATATTTTGTCTTGGAAAAAAAAAAAAATTCTTCCTGCATGTGCTGCTGGGCTGATTTATAGCCAGGTGAGGTCAAATACCGGACAGGATTTTAAATGCCGGTCCGGGTTTTGGCAGCATCTCTCTGTCCTTAAATAGGCAGCTGGGCTCAGAAGCCATGTCTCTGTGTTGGGATCTGGGAGCCTTGTGTCTGGATGAAGGCTTGCTACCTGTTTGCCGTGAAAACAGGTCGGTGCTGCTATCAGCAAGGACTCTTTGAGGTAGAATTCCGCATGGTGTGAATTACCACCAACACAGCAAGGTGACTTTTTGTTTGAATATGACTGTTTTGTCACTTGGCTAAAGTGCGAATAAAACACTGAACTGTTTGATCCAAAGAACTTGTTGTTGCCTCTATACTGCGTCCGCTAATCCTGTCTACCAGAGCAAAACCCCACTATATATATATATATATTTGGAAGTTTTAGTTAATGAGTTTATGAAACTTAGGAAAACTGCTGACTATTTCAAAATTGGGTCTTTTTCTGTTCTTAAAATAAGGAAGCATTTATAGGGAAGTTGTGTCTTAAGTGCTCAGTAAGCTGGATTTATCTGTGTTAAAGATGCTAAGCCACCAAAGGGCAAGAGCTAAATATAAACCAGAACATATTCAGTATATTGGAATGGAAATATGTTTATTTGTTCTTTTAAAGGAAAGTTTCAGTTAAAACCAGAGTATCTTATTATAATTATTCATTATTGAGACAATTTTGCTTTCAAATGAAAATCCTTGTATGTGTCAAGTTTACTAGAGAAGTACAGTGTAGGGGCTGGCAGGAGTGGCATTGACTCCTTGCCAGAAGTTCTTGATAAAATTATCAATGTACTGCTCATGGTCACATTGCTCCAGAAACTTTTATTCCTTTTCACACTTCCCAAAGTTTAATAAGTGTCATATGGAAATGCCCCGGGAGAAGCAGATTGAACTATAAGGGGCAGAAAATTATGTGATTGATGACACTGTGTGTACAGCGCTGCAGAATATGATGTTAGCACTGTAAAAAATGGGAAGTAAATATAGAAATGTACCTAAATTATTGATAAATCTGAATAATATGAAGTTGCTAAACATCTTGATACTGTAATATTTTAACACAATATCCCTAAGCCAAATTATCACCTGCCTCCCCTAAGGCACAATGAGTTCATCAGGTGACACTATTTCCCTAGTTACTGTGGGCAGCATTTTGTCAGGTACAGAGATCATCCATGTAATTTCCCATCCTCAAATCAGAGGGTCATATTCCCATTAGTCAATTCCAAATTCATGCATTTGGCATCCTTGAGTTATTACATGGTTGGTATGTAATTGCAACTCTCAGAAATTGAGTGGTAGCAATTTATCACTGTAATTTATCGCACAACAGAAAGTTTTCAGAAGGTCCTAATCTATTTTATTTGCATGTTATACAAGGGGAAATATTGAGTTTGCTAGGACAGGTAACAGGTCATTAACTAATAAATTTTTATACCCAGACAGAATGTCCTGTCTCTGGTTCAGAACTTTGATCCCAAACTGTTACTTTTCTGCATGTCTCTATAGGAAAAGCAGCTGACTGGGAGAAAGTAAAGTGCTCAACACTTACTGGTAAAGATTTACTAATCCTATAGATGGCGTAAACAGACAGACTATCTAAACATGCACCAGAATTATCACAGTGGCTCAGGATGAATGATACATTTGGTGCGGGAAATAGACACCTTTACCTAACTCTATACCAACTATTAGTTGTCTTTGAGACAGAATATTATGGCAGAATTGTAGTACAATATTGCCACAAAAAGTCACGTCTGAGGCCACACTTCTTTCCCACCAAACCACAATCTTTTTTCCTTAAGTCACACCTCCTTGATGAGCAAAGCAAAGTGGATATTTCTAGCATTAGAAGTATCAAACGCTGCAAATATTGGCACAATTTTAGACCTCAATGTTTTCTCCTAAGAGAAAAGCTTCAGGTATATTGCCTCTTGGCTGACAGAATCACGGTATGCCTCATGTCTACCTCACCTTTATCTTGACAAGCATAGATAATACATCACGAGATCATCATCACCAAGCTCAGAAAGCTCTGGCATCTGTCTAGTTTTCTAGTCATGTTCTATAATTTGCGGAATGAACATACAGATGCAGACAGTATGCAGATAACATCCGTGTGCTGTCTGTTTTTTGGTTTTTTTCCGGACCCATAGGAATGGACAGTTGGTTTGCACTTCGAAGGAAAATATGGTTGTGTGCAAGAGCCCTAATAATTGGATTCAGGAATTAATTTACTCCACTAGTATGAGTAAAAATTGGTTTCTGCTTCATGGGAGTTTGTCTCCCTCTGCATCAATATTGAGGGAGAATAGGCTGAACTGAATGGATTGTTTTGATTCCAACTTTATATCTTACTAGTTTACAGGAAAAGACTTGTTGATATGTGATTGGTGAACCAAGAAAAATTGAATAAATAATTAAATGCATTAAATTTTGCTATAGTAATGGAAACAAAAAGGAGAACTTATAATGAATGTTGAATGGAAATGTTTCATGATCTAGGTCACTTCTAGAATTAACTAGCTGTAAACCACCAATAGACATTTACCATGTACATAACACAACAAGAAAGGAGTGTGCAACACACTAATAGAGAATTAAAAAAGAATTTTATTAAAGATATCAATAAAATATACATGATGCCAAATATATATAGGTAATAAAGCAGGGACAGCCACAGTCCTACCTCACCCCGTAATCAGCCCAGAGATGTGAAATGTATGAACAATATCTCAATAATTACACAATCAAGTAACATTTGATCTAAAAGACATAATATAAGAATGACCAGGAGATATATATGATACGTGTCTGTGCCCCAGCACTGCTGAACGGCTATATGGCCTGGATCCAGGTGAAACGAGTCACAATACCAGGTCATGCACTGAGTGGTGAGGCAACATACCTAAAAGACTGGGACTGAAGTCAGGGTGATGGCGCTCCTCGACACGCGTTTCGCGTGTTGTTCGCTTCCTCAGGAGGAGTTAGGGTTAAAGGGCAAAGGGATGAGTTAAAGAAGATGCCGCCCACCAATCAACTGTGCTATTCAGTGTCATGTGATGAATTCCTAAAGCGCCGCGTCATCATAACGGCGCATGACCGCTCGGCATCCTCCACGTCAGACTACTTCCGCCCTTCCTCTGAGGCCAGATGAGGAGAGGGCGGTCACACATCAAGTGATGCTGATCGCCGTCGCCACATCCAGCCTGCGCCAGAGAAGAAGGGCGGAAGAGGACATGCGTGCGGAGCAGTCATGCACACAGGTGACGAGGGAGGATAAGAAGGAATATCTATATCCAATAGGAAGTAATATTTAATCAGATCGCACTGCGTATCATATAAATCTCCTGGATAGCATATAAGTACATAAGGGGAAAACTCATACAGTACATAGGATGTCAGGTTATATTAGTGATTAACAATTTATATATGATTCAAAATACAATGTTGATAAAGTGCAAGAGTGCAATATCCCATAGTAGAAAACAAATAAATTTATACAGTGTTATGTACATGATTCACTGTTACATTAATCAATTAGAAGTGCCAAAAGTATTAAACAAAACAATATAGTGACATACATATTATACATGATCCAGCATATAAATACATGCCATAATTCTTAGAGGTTTTAAAGTGCTAGAGTGCCATTATAAGACAGCCATCCAAAAATACATAAAATAGTCATATTACACAAGAATACTTTTATATGCATATATCCAAATATAAATGTAGAGGACCCCCTTCACTCCCTCCCACCCTTAAGAACCCACCACTTCCCCGAGCAGAGACGTGGAATTTCAGATGGCGGGATTACGGATGGAATATTGGACACTTAGCGTGGGTCAGCATACTAGAAAATAGGGAAAAACATGTTACCATACATAAACAAACATTTTGTACATCCCAGTTTATAAAAATGGGTATATGATCCCATTAAAACCCCCCTAAAATGATGCCACTGCTCAAAGAAAGGAGCCGAAACCAAAGCTCTCATTTAATCCATTGGGGGTCAGGGTTTTGAGTCTAAATATCCATCTAGTCTCAATTTGGGCCAGAATTTTACTGTAATTGCCCCCCCCCCCCGATCCCCAAATGTATTTTGTCAATGCCTCTAAACCGTAGGCCACTAGGATTACTACGATGATGAATTCTGAAATATTTAGGGAGGGTTTTTAGATCGTTCAGGTCGGAGACATCTTTTGCTTTCTCAATACCTCTTACATGTTCTTGTATTCTTTTACGGAACTCCCTTGTGGTCAAACCAATATAGATTTTATCACATGGACACACAGCGTAATAGATAATCCCCGTGGTCATACAGGAAATATAATCCCTAATTTCATAGGATTGCATTTTGTCTGAGTTGGTAAATTGAGTAGATCTGTCCATGTTGGCGCAAGCCTTCCATGCCCCACATGGATATGATCCTTTCAAACCTACAGAATAATCTGATTTGGCCCCCGGGACATAGTGGCTACGAACCAGTAAATCTTTCAGATTCTTGGAACGTCTTGCCGTTAGTAATGGTCTCTCTGAAATACATTTACTTAGTTTCTGATCGGTTTTGAGAATATTCCAATGTCTATTTAGAATATCATGTAGATTTTTCCACTGATTATTGTAATTTGTAATAAATCTGATATCCTGGTTAGTGGCAGATGCTATTTTCTCAATCCTGTTCCCCTCATTTGGACAGAGTAGTTTCTCTCTTTTGCGTGTTCTCGCTATTTGGACACCCCTCTTCACCTGCCTGTTACTATATCCTCTTTCTTTAAATCGACCCTTTAGTTTTTCGGATTCCTTAACAAAAGTCAATTCATTAGAACAAATTCTCTTAAGTCGTATGAATTGGCCCTTTGGAATTCCATCAATTGTGGATCTCGGATGCGCCGAGCTAGCATGCAGTCGTGAATTTACCGCGGTTGTTTTCCTGTAAATCTCTGTCTGCACTCTACCTTTCTCAGCCACTTTAATCTTTAAATCCAAAAAGTCAATTTCCCGTCCTGCTTTAAAAGAGAGCTTGATGTTCAATACATTGAGATCTATTGAGATCTTCCATGGTGCCCTCCCAAATGAACAGTACATCATCAATATACCTCATCCAATTATGGACTCGGTCGACATGCACAGGGAGGGCACCATGGAAGATCTCCCTCTCCCAAGCACCCAAGAACAGTTTCGCGTACGATGGGGCACAGGTGGCCCCCATCGCCACGCCTTGCATCTGCAGATAGAATCTGTCACGGAATACAAAAAAGTTGTGATGCAGGATAAAATCCAATAATTGCAATAGTAGCAGGTTCAGAGCAGGTTCCAAATTATTACTTTTTTAAAAATCAGAGGTAGAACGCAAGCCGTCTTCATGACGTATGCTTGTGTAAAGGGATTCTACATCCGCCGTCACCAGGATCATCTTATCAGAAAGCTGTATTCCCTCCAGTCGGTTTAGGACTGCAGTGGTATCCTGTACAAAGGATGGTAAATTAATTACCAACTGTTGTAAATAAAAAATCTACAAACCTACAGATGTTCTCACTTAGACTTTTATTACCTGCCACTATGGGTCTCCCGGGTGGATCCTTGTTGTTCTTATGAATTTTGGGAATTATATAGAAGGTGGCAATTTTTGGAAATGATTGGAAATGATGTAATTTTCCACAGCTGTATTTAGAATGGTTTCCAGTTTGTTCTGAAAGCAGATGAGGGGATTATCAGGTAGAGCCCTATAGCAGGTTTTATCCCTTAGCAATTTGAAAGCTTGACGTTCGTACATCTCTAAAGGCCACACCACAATATTTCCCCCCTTATCCGCTGCCTTAATAACCACCTCCTCGATTTCTCTCAGCTCTTTCAAGGCCCTAAACTCCATCCTACTCAGATTTTTATCTCCCTGTCTCTTTACGAGTCTGCTAAGGTCCTCACAGACCATTTTAACAAAAATGTCTATGGCTGGACAAAGGTGGAAGGGAGGGAATGTTTGTGACTTTCTCACAATTCCCCTGGGCAGTGTACTCACCTCCTCACTTTCTTCTGCTTCATTTTGTTTCAATAATTCTTCCAGAATTTTTAGTGCTTCTTTCTCTTCTTCCGTTACCAGCCAGTCTTCACATCGTATATTGGAATGTAATTTTCTTAGAAGTAGTTTTCTGGCAAATAGATGTGTGTCTTTTACTGCTGTGAAAACATCTATGTCCGTGGTGGGACAAAATGTTAGTCCCTTTTCTAGAACAGAAATTTGATCATCAGTTAGAACAATTTTGGAGAGGTTAATTACCTGCGGTGTATCTTCTCTTCCTTTTTTCAAGACCTTATTATCCGCCTTATCATGTTTGTGTTTTCCATGATGACTATGGGATAACCAATTGCCTCTTGTACGTCCCATGTATGTGTTTGATTTTTCTCCCTTCTGGGAATTAGTATCTGAAGCTGAAGCATTCATTGGGTGATCCTGTCATTTGTGCAGGCACATCAATCTTTGTTTCTAGGCAGGAGATTGTGCTGCCTAAACAGTGATCTGCTGCCCAGAAATAATGATTCTGTATGGGGAAGAGTGACCACAATAGCATGTAAATGCTTCACTAGAAGCAAGGAACACTTGTTTCCTGACAATCGGCTGTACAACGTACCATCTAAACCCACCTTTAGAAGCTGCAGAGAGATCATGCAGCTGTAGGAGCAGAGAGCCATATGTCAGAGACAGCCAGACTTCCCACAGAGAAGGCGAAGCCCCGTCTTTCCTTTTGCTGTATACACAGCACTTAATGGGGCACATTTACTATAATGTCTGCACCTTTTTTAGGCTTAAAAATGCTGTTTTAGACTTAGTCTTCTCTTAGTCTTCTGCAACTGTCTCTTAGTCTTCTGCAACTGTCCTATTCATCGGGTTTGCAGAATTCCATGCACATGCTGCTGAAACAACCCCTTTCATATTCATGATACAAATTTTTAGTCAAAGAAATCTCTGCAACAAATCGTCCTCAGTGTGAAATGATTGTACACAACCTAATTATACAAGTCTGTATACATGTCATTCATTACTGTATGATGGAACTAAAAAGTGGTTACATAAAATGGTTGTTCATATATAAATCCCCTTTTTAAGATATTTAAGCTGTGTATACAAATAGGATTATCATTAGCCACAATTTAATAAAAGTGTATTTAACATTCTAAAAATAACTAAATAAAAGATGCATCATGTGACCAAACCAAAGGGCTATTAACAGTAACAAGCGGAGGCAAGACTTCAGTAAGTATGATAAATTCAAACAATCTAAACTGAGAAGTATTTAGCAGTTTTTCATATGGAGCGTAAAATCAATAAACAGTCATAACTAGAGTATAGCACGTACATCTGAATCAAAATGATAACTTTTCAACTTGTGCTGAACTAAGAGGAGTAAGTTTCTCCTTCAAAATATTTGCTCACATAAGGATTTTAGAAAAGGCAATTAAGACACATTTCTTCATATCAAGAACCATGACTGTAACAACATTGTAAAGAAACAAGAGGAACATTGAAAGTTTCAAAGCTTTAATATTTTGTGCATATTTTACCGTATATACTCGAGTATAAGACGAGTTTTTTGGCACATCTTTCTGTGCTCAAAAAGCCCCCTCGTCTTATACTCGAGTCTAGGTCTGTATTATGGCAACTTACATTCATTTTTCCAATTTTTTGGGGGTAAAATTAGGGGCCTCGGCTTATATTCGGGTCGGCTTATACTCGAGTATATACGGTATATATTTTCTTCTACCCTGCCTTTAATTTTTATCATCATACTTATATTTTTTTTTTATTTTTTTTCATTGAAAGTATATGTGAGGAATATGGATTAATATTTACTGTCAGCCATGTCATCACACCCCCATTTGCTGACAGATAGCGGAGGTAGTGAACTCCAAAGGAGGGCCCTGCTTCAAAGCCCCAGGCCTGATTGTCATCTGATGCACCTCTTGGCATGTTCAGTGTGCATGCAAAATTAGTTTCCACCCCCCAGCCATCTGAGTGTCAGTTGGCAAGGAAGAAAGCCCCCCAGGGGGTCCAGGCTTCAAGGAGAAGGTCACACCTCACCTCCACCAGTTTGGAGCCAACTGAATCCTGCAGGAAAACCCCCAGCAGGGGGTATCCGCCCTTGCCCAGGATCAATGAGACCTCCCAGACATGTTGGCATCTACCTTTCATAAGGAATTATGAACCGCCTGGCCATCGCAGGCGCAAACCGGATACATATTTGTGTCCCGGTGGCCACGAGGTACGTTCCCATGGTCTTTGTTCAATGGGACGAGGTCAGGGTAGGGAGATATCCATATCTCCCCATAGAAACCACATAACGGTACCAGGTTTGGGCTCTACTTGCAGCCGGAACCCAGGCAGGTCCATTGGTCCCAGAACCATCTCCCTATGACCCTCTGGTCTGGAGCTATGAACCCTAAAGGGTTTTGTGGGTCATTTGCTGCCAGCCCAGAAGAGGGGGAGTGGACCCCTCCCTGAGGCCGGGAGGGGAGGGGCTGGCTACAGGTTAAAGGTCTGGTGCCAGCAAGTAGGCGCGTCTTTTCTCTGAAGAAGGGTCACATCCTACAAATGTGTTTAGAGGGGCCCAGGAAATAGCTGAGATCACGGCCCTTCATGTGGACTCCAGCAAAGAACATCTCAAAGGAACTTTCATCTTGCCCGGTAACTGACTTTTACACTGCTTAACCCTATTGTAACCATATAACCTGTATTCTGTAACCTCAGACCACTGTATATATTGTCTGTGTATATTGTGTGAAATCTAGTGTGCCCATACGGCGATTAAATCTATAATTTAATCTTGTGCTATATTGTATCTCGATCACGAATCCCCACGTCCGTGTTTTGGCCTAGTTATAAGCTACCGTTAGCGGACCGGGCTTATATCAAACGAGAACTGGTGGCAGATACGGGCTGAGGAGGCGCTGTTTTACTGCGGCAGTGGAAAGGCTCTCTCAGCTTGTTGCCTCTCTGTGCCCGCGTGGACAGGAGGTGTGTGTAAGCTATACCAACCTGACCTTACGTGCTCCACTGGAGGGCGTAACTTCACGTTTTTGGTAGACCCGTGACCATACCACGTCTTGTGAGCTCGACGTAGTTGATGTCAAGCGGGCACGAGGTGTGGTATTCATCACAGTATATATAGACACATTACTTTTCTTAAACATTAAAGGGGTTTTCCAGGCTGAGGATAGATCATTAATATCCGATCAGGGAGGGTCTGACACCCCACACCACCACGATCAGCTGAAAACCAAACATGCAGGAAAACGCCAGCAAAAACCTATGACTGAACTCAACCTTAGGGCTTATGCACATGAACGCATTTTCTTTCCGTGTCTGTTTCGTTTTTTTTGTGGACCGTATGAGATACCATTCATTTCAATCGGTCCGCAAAAAAAATGGAAGTTACGTGTGCATTCAGTTTCCGTATGTCCATATCTTCGTTCTGCAAAAAAATAGAACATGTCTTATTATTGTCCACATTACGGACAAGGATAGTACTGTTCTATTAGGGGCCAGCTGTTCCGTTCTGCAAAATACGGAATGCACATGGACGTCATCTGTAGTTTTTTGCTGATCCGTTTTTTGTGGAGCGCCAAATACATATGGTCGTGTGCATGAGCCCATTTTTCAAACCAGCACCTGGATTTCAATACTTTTGTAATTGCATGAAATTGAAAATGCTGTTCAATAAGCTATTCAATAAAATGTATCTGTATAGTGCCACCTGTTGTTTGTTAACCTTATTTTTTGCCCATCTCATTGAGCTGGTTGAACGTTCTGTTTAAAACTTCAACTGTCTTCAGCCATATATTTAATTATAAGCTGTGGCAGAGAGAGACAGCTGCAGCAGAAAGGACACTCTCCCAGAGCTGCCAGACTGAAAATAATCTAGCAGAGCACCTGGAGCAATGAATGGGGAGATCTCTGGATCCATACAAGGCTGGTTCTTATTTTGATAGAAAGAGATTGTCATGTATTATATAATGTCTAATTAAATTTTTTACATCAATCATGGCATAATTCCTTTAAAGGGGTTGTCCGGGTTCAGAGCTGAATCCGGATATACCCATATTTTCACCCAAGCAGTTCCCCCTGATGTTAGCATCGGAGCATTTCATGCTCCGATGCTCTCCCTTGCCCTGCGCTGGATCGCGCAGGGCACGGGCTCTTTTGTTTACAATAACACACTGCCAGGCGGAGGCTTCTGCCCAGCAGTGTGTTCGGTGACATCACCAGCTCTGATGGGCAGGCTTTAGTGCTACCCTAACCATTTTACAGGCTATGGCAGCGCTAAAGCCTGCCCATCAGTGCCAGTGATGTCACCGGGCTCACTGCTGGGCGGAAGCCTCCGCCTGGCAGCCCCATGGAGTGCAGGGCAAAGGAGAGCATCGGAGCATGAACTGCTCCGATGCTCAAGTCAGGGGGGCTCCCTGGGTGAAAATGGGGATATGTCCGGATTCAGCTCTGAACCCGGACAACCCCTTTAAGTAGTATAATAAAAAGGAAGTTAAAGGGATTGTGTCACTAATATAAATGTATCCTGCCCAACAGATATCTCTGTTATAACACTTTTCCCAAATACCACCATTTATCAAAACTGATTTACTCTAAAATTATTAGCCTACCATTGTGCCCTGTGGCAAATCAGTTTTTATTTCAGTTGCTGTTGGTTACGTCCTGTAGTTTAGCTTTGTAATACAGGACGCACAAGCTCACAAGCTTCAGAAACCACTCCTCTATGTGCAATGTCAGTGACATGTCAATTATGGATCGATGGATGAACAGACAATATATAGATAGACAAATAGATAGATAGATAGATAGATAGATAGATAGATAGATAGATAGATAGATAGATAGATAGATAGATAGACATAAGGATGAATTCTGGTCATACAAATGATGGATATTAGCACAAGTTGTCTGTTATAAATCCAGTTACAAAGAGCATTTTGAATATGTGGAGGCAGAAAATTAACTGGTTAGTGTCACAATCCTGTTGATGGCAGTACACATCACACTGCCCTAAGGCATGATGGGACGTCAGTCACATCACTAACCAGGAAGTAGGATTCGGGCATGGTGGTATAAGAAAAAACAGCAAATGAGGTAAATTTGAAAGAAATTCATAAAAAAATCCAAGGAATACTAGAGTACTTGATGAAAATAAACTTTAGAGTGAAAAGTAGCTTATGGCACAACCCCTTTAAGGGACTTTCAGAACCGTGATGACAGATTCCATTTAATTGAACCCCTGAGATATGGGTATTGTGGCTTTCATAAAACTCACCCGTATTATGGTGGTATGACAACAGTCTAACACTGACTTTATTAGCACTAGTAACACCTATCAAGCTAGTAGAGTCTGTTTGTACAGCTCACTTTCCACCCTAGAAATAGAGCCAGAAAGGCACTACAATGACTTACATAGTATTTCTGCATCATTTATTACAAGCTCTGCGAAATGTGGTCTTCACTTACCATAAAACTAATGTGTGTATAACTGATTACACAGTTTCATGACCATCCTCCTATTTTTTTTACTCCACGTGTATGATGTGAATCTGTCTGTGGAGAGCTAAAATACCAAGCTAATCCAAGCTACACTATATACTGTAGTGTTCTCTTAAGAAAAAAACAATGCTTGCTCACTGGCCACCCTTGACACATTCTCTCTGGTCATGTATACAGCATGGCAACAGGAATCAGGTAGATAAATGGAAAATCCTTGCATTAATTACAAGCCGGCTGCCTGAGCCAACACAATGCTTTCTGAGACACATCCATCAAATAACTTTCTCAAAAAGCTGACGCTGGCTGCCATGCCTATAGATACTGTGAAAGTGCACTGATCCTCTCCCGGTGCAGCTTTTGTTATCAAACCTTCTTGTTTCAAATGTTGCCATGGTGCCAAGCAATTATCATAAGAAAGCACAGGGAAAAAAAGAATTAAGAAAAGTCTATTGGTTCAGACGAGAAACTATTTTTCTCATTCAGGCATTAAGCAAAGAGAGAAGTTAAACCAAGTTTCAGTAAGAGAGATTTTTTGAAACCAACTCCATGAATAATGTGGTTTTATTAAGCAACTGTTTCAGAAGTTTAGACTTCCAAGATTTTGAAATTTCTTATTGTACTATTTAAAAGGCATAAACTATACAGATAAGTGATCAGAGGGAGGACTTGAGTCCTGGATGGACACGTTTTGGGTGGGAATCGGTTATTTGAAAGAATTGTGGTTACAGCATAATCTGATGTTTTGGGGTCTGCAAGTTTGGAAAGTTTCCTCTCTGTGTGGTTTTGGCTGCTTTGAAGCTAACAGTTGACACGTGCGGGGCTGTGTGTATGACTGTGGGAATTTCTATTCGCAACCATATACTTGGGATAAAAGGCATCCATAGCTTTTTCAGTACGCTGACTTGGAATTCAATACAATCCTAAAATCTATTTGTTAGAATTTGTTTCAATAACTGAACCCCAATATAAAGACAGATTGGGAAATTCATCAAAGGAAAAAGGAGCAGTTGCCTACAGCAACCAATCAGGTTTTAACATCTAATTGGCTGCTATTGGCAACTTCTAAACTTTTACTTGGATTTATACATTTCACCTCAGTGTCTATTGAATTGTTCAAACTCCTTAATGGAGTTATCCAGTCTAGGAGCTGGCAACCCAAATTCTCCAGACCTGCCCAGTCCCACTATAAAAAAAACTTGTCCATGGTCTATCGTGCCTCCGCCACTGCCACGTTCCCAGCAATATCAAGTTCCCTGAGATCCCATGACCACTGCGGCCAATCACAGACTTCAGCCATCATAGCTGCTTAAATGATAAACCACTGCTGTACCATTCAAGAAGATGAGTCTGTTGAGCCTTTAAATGAGTGGAGACTGGAAGCGGTTAGTATTTTGGTTAAGTACAAAACCTGGAAAAAGGTGTACTCTGACAATGTTGAGGAAGAAAATGACAGACTCCCAACAAATCCACCATCTTCTCAACCTATGTTTTGGAGCTGTGGAAATTAGTTTCATTAGGAGCCAGCAGGAAAGATCCATTAAATAAGTGCTGCTAAGCTTCTTGGTTAGGGATCCAGCATCTAGTCCTGGTCTGAGGAAATCACAATAGACAACCATGCAGATGGTATAAGTTCAGGGTTTCCAACCATCCAGATATTTCTGGACTGTCCGTAAAAATAGGCACCTTTTTTCCTGTGTCCATAAAAAAAAAAATATATGTGTCCATGATTTTTTTGAGGCTGGTGTTACCTGACTAGATTATCATTTTACAGCTCACAGTAAATGCTGGTAATGAGGTTTTAGCATTATATAGAGCTATAGACCTGTATTACTTATCTTTATCATGGTTTTCTGTCCATAAAAAATGTTGGCTGTCTGTGATTTTGGAATAAGTCATCCAGAAAAATACTAATTCTGGTTGGCAACCCGGTATGAGTTGTATATGTTGATGAAAGAACCTGATAGCGAGGGATAGCCAAATGTCTAGTTAGTGCTTGGACAAGGTTAGGATTAGTTTTTTGTGATTGACATGGAATGTACACTTACTGTCTTACTGTGATGAGATAAATAAAACTGGCCCAGAATCCTGTGTAATCTGCAAACTTTAAAACTTTATCCTTGCATGCTTGGGCATAAGGAATCTACCTGCCTTATGATTGTTACCTGGCAGATCCCATGAACTGGTTCATCGGGCTAGGATATGTTCACCTGGCCACAGAAGTGATGTCATATCAACAACACTTGATCGCGGCAGCCATTCACTGGCCTCTCTGGGGCACCACTGAGGCAAGTGATTGGCTGTAATGGTCACATATTGTCAATGTGATATATTTGCTGCAGCAGGGTACATAGATCCCATGCAGCCAGGTAACAAGCACTTCTTTATGGTGGGCAGACCCTCTGTGTCTTCTGATTTTCTCCTGAAACTGGACTAGCCCTTTAAGCATCACATTAAAACCCCAATTTACTTAAACTTTAGGGATATCAATCTGTCCAGTTAAGAAGCACATGCAATTGTGAATTAATTTCATATGCTTTGGCACAAATGAAAGTGATAACAAGTTCACTTTAGAGGCACCTAAAAAACAACTCCCAAAATTGAAATCACTTTGTAGGTGATGGTGGCCTTCCTTACTGGTTTTTCTGCCCTTTCAGGATGGCACATCCATCCGCGTGCTGTAAGAAGATTTGCTGTGCCTCCCAGTAAAGTTTCAAGAACATGGAGACTTTTCTAGAAACATTACACAAGGAAAGCTGGACAGGGCCATAAAATGTCATCAACTCAGCATCAGGGCCAGTATTTGCTCCTTTGTGTGAGGTGAAACAAGAACACCACCAGAGCCCTACAAAATTACTTCCAGTGGACTACTGATCTGTATATTTCTGACCAAACTTTTAAAAACAAACTCCATCAGGGTGGCATGACCTCCTGGTGTCTTGTAGTGGGATATGTGCTCACAGGGCAGCACTATAAGGCTTGATTGTCATTCACTAAAGAACACCAGAATTGGCAGGTCCACCATTGGCACCTCTTTCTTTTCACAGATGAAAACAGGTTCACACTGAGCACATGTGACAGATATGAAAAACTAGGGAGATACAGTGGGTATGTTGCTGATGCAAGCACCTGGAACTCAACCATAAAACTGTTAAACCTGACAGGATAAGTGCAGTATGAGTTTATGCTTTTGCCTGTCATTGATGTAGAGGATGCCATTGATTGGCTCTCACATTCTTCAGACCTAAATCCAATTGAGCAGCGCTCACTGATGCCCTCATCCAGGTTTGGAAGGAAATTCCCCCCCAGGACACCATCTACCATCTTATCTGGAGCATGCCCAGACATTGTCAGAAATATATATAGGCATATGTGTTGTACCCAAGACCTGGGGGTTCTACTATTGTGTTTTTTTATTGCTGCATTTAATATGTTTCTTATGCAACCTGTTATGCATTTTCTATTTTCCATGTCATTTTATTCAGCAGAGGAGGTACTGGTTGGCAGTGGCTGGCGGTAACAGGGTTAACCACCCTGTTCCATCCCTCATAGAGCAACCTCTCCAAAGAAACCTATCCAGTCCCAGTATCCAGATATCTCTCTCCAGTCAGACACAGTGATCTTTTGACTGTCTTGTTTAGCTCTGTTATTTATGTCTGAAGACTTCTTTATATCTGGAAAAACTGATTAGTCATTCTCATAGACTTGTATTGAAACTCTATACAAGTCTATACAAAGTGAAATTGCAACATTTTTCCCATTTAGGCTGTGCTTCTTCATCCCACCGCTCCCACTAGAAGATTCTAGTTCAGCTAGAAATTGTGCATAAGGAGAGCATTTAGAGGCCCTAGTTCTCTTCAGATACGGACTGATGTTTAGTAGAAAAGAATCTGCCAGACTGCACCAGTGACCAAAAGAAGATGGTGATATGGGTATACTCTGCTACAGACCCTGGGTCACCAGCACTTTAGCCAGGTACCAGCCTTTTGAGAGATAGCTAGCTCAGGCTTTCCTCAGCACAAAACCTTCTTCTGCTAGGGAGGAGCCTAGAGAACCCATCTCAGTGCATTGCCTGTATTGTTTTGCACTTGAGTTCCTCTAGTAAAGAAGTACACTGGTTTATTGCAGAACCTAACTCTCTGGACTTTTTCCCATTGGGGTGCATCACGCCTTACTATCCCTTCCAGAGTGAGCAGCAACATGTGGTAACACCTTCACATATATATAGTATATATACACACATACAGAATGTAGCTGAGCTAAAAAATTGGCTCTGATAACACGTCATAGTGTTATCTCATGACAAAAGCCATTGAAATCCATTGAAAAAGCCAATTAACATTCTCTTGCCATTGTTTACTTAAGGCGTTAACCATTTGTGTGGTATACAGGGAGTGCAGAATTATTAGGCAAGTTGTATTTTTGAGGATTAATTTTATTATTGAACAACAACCATGTTCTCAATGAACCCAAAAAACTCATTAATATCAAAGCTGAATATTTTGGAAGTAGTTTTTAGTTTGTTTTTAGTTTTAGCTATTTTAGGGGGATATCTGTGTGTGCAGGTGACTATTACTGTGCATAATTATTAGGCAACTTAACAAAAAAACAAATATATACCCATTTCAATTATTTATTTTTACCAGTGAAACCAATATAACATCTCAACATTCACAAATATACATTTCTGACATTCAAAAACAAAACAAAAACAAATCAGTGACCAATATAGCCACCTTTCTTTGCAAGGACACTCAAAAGCCTGCCATCCATGGATTCTGTCAGTGTTTTGATCTGTTCACCATCAACATTGTGTGCAGCAGCAACCACAGTCTCCCAGACACTGTTCAGAGAGGTGTACTGTTTTCCCTCCTTGTAAATCTCACATTTGATGATGGACCACAGGTTCTCAATGGGGTTCAGATCAGGTGAACAAGGAGGCCATGTCATTAGATTTTCTTCTTTTATACCCTTTCTTGCCAGCCACGCTGTGGAGTACTTGGACGCGTGTGATGGAGCATTGTCCTGCATTAAAATCATGTTTTTCTTGAAGGATGCAGACTTCTTCCTGTACCACTGCTTGAAGAAGGTGTCTTCCAGAAACTGGCAGTAGGACTGGGAGTTGAGCTTGACTCCATCCTCAACCCGAAAAGGCCCCACAAGCTCATCTTTGATGATACCAGCCCAAACCAGTACTCCACCTCCACCTTGCTGGCGTCCGAGTCGGACTGGAGCTCTCTGCCCTTTACCAATCCAGCCACGGGCCCATCCATCTGGCCCATCAAGACTCACTCTCATTTCATCAGTCCATAAAACCTTAGAAAAATCAGTCTTGAGATATTTCTTGGCCCAGTCTTGACGTTTCAGCTTGTGTGTCTTGTTCAGTGGTGGTCGTCTTTCAGCCTTTCTTACCTTGGCCATGTCTCTGAGTATTGCACACCTTGTGCTTTTGGGAACTCCAGTGATGTTGCAGCTCTGAAATATGGCCAAACTGGTGGCAAGTGGCATCTTGGCAGCTGCACGCTTGACTTTTCTCAGTTCATGGGCAGTTATTTTGCGCCTTGGTTTTTCCACACGCTTCTTGCGACCCTGTTGACTATTTTGAATGAAACGCTTGATTGTTCGATGATCACGCTTCAGAAGCTTTGCAATTTTAAGAGTGCTGCATCCCTCTGCAAGATATCTCACAATTTTTGACTTTTCTGAGCCTGTCAAGTCCTTCTTTTGACCCATTTTGCCAAAGGAAAGGAAGTTGCCTAATAATTATGCACACCTAATATAGGGTGTTGATGTCATTAGACCACACCCCTTCTCATTACAGAGATGCACATCACCTAATATGCTTAATTGGTAGTAGGCTTTCGAGCCTATACAGCTTGGAGTAAGACAACATGCATAAAGAGGATGATGTGGTCAAAATACTCATTTGCCTAATAATTCTGCATGCAGTGTATATACATATATATATATATATATATATATATATATACAGTACAGACCAAAAGTTTGGACACACCTTCTCATTCAAAGAGTTTTCTTTATTTTCATGACTATGAAAATTGTAGATTCACACTGAAGGCATCAAAACTATGAATTAACACATGTGGAATTATATACATAACAAACAAGTGTGAAACAACTGAAAATATGTCATATTCTAGGTTCTTCAAAGTAGCCACCTTTTGCTTTGATGACTGCTTTGCACACTCTTGGCATTCTCTTGATGAGCTTCAAGAGGTAGTCCCCTGAAATGGTTTTCACTTCACAGGTGTGCCCTGTCAGGTTTAATAAGTGGGATTTCTTGCCTTATAAATGGGGTTGGGTCCATCAGTTGCGTTGAGGAGAAGTCAGGTGGATACACAGCTGATAGTCCTACTGAATATACTGTTAGAATTTGTATTATGGCAAGAAAAAAGCAGCTAAGTAAAGAAAAACTAGTGGCCATCATTACTTTAAGTCAGACGAAAAATTTGGAAAACTTTGAAAGTAAGGGCTATTTGACCATGAATGAGAGTGATGGGGTGCTGCGCCAGATGACCTGGCCTCCACAGTCACCGGACCTGAACCCAATCGAGATGGTTTGGGGTGAGCTGGACCGCAGAATGAAGGCAAAAGGGCCAACAAGTGCTAAGCATCTCTGGGAACTCCTTCAAGACTGTTGGAAGACCATTTCAGGTGACTACCTCTTGAAGCTCATCAAGAGAATGCCAAGAGTGTGCAAAGCAGTAATCAAAGCAAAAGGTGGCTACTTTGAAGAACCTAGAATATGACATATTTTCTGTTGTTTCACACTTGTTTGTTATGTATATAATTCCACATGTGTTAATTCATAGTTTTGATGCCTTCATAGTCATGAAAATAAAGAAAACTCTTTGGTCTGTACTGTATGTATATATATATATATATATATATATATATAAATAAATATGGAGGGAGAAATGACACCATGACTGAATTTTCATGTTTGACAGCCTTAATGACATGATCACCTTATGCCTGGGTAAGTGCCACTTTAGTAGCAGGTGTACTATGTTTTAAGGACCTGTAATTCAGCTCTAAAAACTGTTACCAGAACCAGGTACTGCTTGTCTAGAGTTTATGTCTTTTACATATCACTCATATACTCATATACCAGTGCTATGCTCTTTGGAACTTCAAAGAGATGTAACCTTAAAGGGGTGGACCAGACCCTGAGAAAAAAAAATTGTATTGTGCTCTGGTCATCCTGGTTCCTGTGGCACATCTCTGTCCCCAGCGCTTCCAGTCCCAGCCTGGCTGGAAATGTGGCATGCCCACTCCCTGCACATCACCACTGCCAACCAATGGCCTTAGCAGTCATGCACTGTGCCTGCACACATCTGTCACGGATTAAGTTAGCAGATAGCTGGAACATATAAATAAACGAGCGACTGGCTTGATCCCAAACTAAGGAGCTTATAGGTGAGCCCTATAAAACCCTAAGAGCTCTCCCTGACTGCTATGCACATGCAAGGGTCTGTATGGTAGACGATTGCATGCCCGCGTACCTAATACTGTGTGACACCTGAAAACCTTATAACAGTGAGGGGACACGACCACCGGCCACCCTGCACTTAATATGGACGGAGTCAGGGTCACCTAGAATCAAGCCAGCAAGGAAACACAATAAAGTAAAAGACTTATCTGTACAAACAGCAGAAGCAGCCTCCAGCAGTGAACACCTCATCCAGGAAGTAGTATAAACCGCAAAGTGAGGCAGTAGGGGGGATTATAAAGGAAGACGATTAGTCAAAATAAGTGACACCTGGCAGAAGGAAAGGAGATGAGAAAGTGAAACCAAAACAAAGAACATCATACAAGAGGTAGAGAAAAACGTCTGCCAGATCTTCTCACAGAACTGGCGGTGACAACATCACTGTTGTGGCCACTGATGGAAGTATGACATTCAGGGAGTCAAGCTAGTCACTCTTCCAGCTAGGTTGGGACCGTAAGTGGGGATGGAAACATTACACAAAAACCAGGATGTCCAGAACAGTCATTGGATTTTTTATTTACCCATCCCTAAATTTTTTCTGGGTCTATATATTTTAGGATTCTTTTTTTGCCATTATAGGCTAAATATAATAATCTCTTTCTGTCTTATAGCTAAAAGGTTAAAGGAAATGTGTCACCAGAATCTTTTTCTGCATAGCAGCATATAGCAGCACATATTATTTTTATCAATTTTTTTTTTATTTTCTGATTGTAGATTTTTTATTCAGTTTCCTGACCATTATTATGAGCGCTGCCATCTTGCCTGAGGTGTTCTTAACAGCATTTAGAAAGCATTAAGAGAACTGCTTTACGGCAGCCCCATGGTCCACAGACGCAATGGTCAGGAGGGGACCTCATTAATTTCTGTGGAACAATCTTCTAGGCATGCTCTGTGACCTGTACAGAGGTCATTGTACAAGGAAAGACAATCACCTAATGTGAATGGTGGATCCAGTCTTATCTCTCATTCTAATCCTGCCTGTATTAATATCTCTCTGTATATAGATAAGCAGGTAACTGCAGTAAAGTGATCTGTACAGAAGTGGTGCCTATTATTAGGATTAGTCGCCAGTGCGAAAACTGCAGGATTTTATGATTTTTGTTTAAATACAGATTAACATGGTAAATTAAAAATAATATCACCAAAATTCTTTAAAAATATGTTAAGCGTTAAAACATGATTTAAACAATAAGTCATTTTCTGATGACACATTCCCTTTAAATAGATACCTGGCTTAAGCCTGTCTGCTGGCTGGCTCCCTGGTCATGTTAGTGCAGGATGTAAAGACACTTTGGACGGCTGCCCAGAGAGTCATTTGGTGAATATGTAAACCTGCAACTTTAGAAGTTACTAACTTACTAGGTGCCGTATAATGCTTATTTATTATTGCATGAAACAATCCTGTTAGGACTGTCCCTCCTGGGTGGCTGTGTGTCTGGAATTTACTGTGAATACACAAAGGTGTCAGTGGGAATGAATCTTGCTGCATGAAACAGATTTGTGTTGGGAATTATAGCTGTGTTTAGGCCTCAAGCCACTTTAAAGCATTCCATGAGATCATACTGAAACCTCTTAGGGTAGCAGACGTTCCCCTGTTGTTTCCTAGACATGCCACCGCAGTGATCATCAATCAGATGATAGTAAGCGCTCTTTTTACTGCCCCTCCAGAAATTATTGATTACATAATTCCATACAGATACAGCTATGGGGTGAAAGTTGATTTTTAGCCAGATGATAGTCTGTCTGCATACCAGAAGGCAAAATCTCATGTCTGGAACTCTAGTCAAGTTTTTTTCATTTAGATAACTGCAAATAAATCACAGAAAAAATGCACCAAACGGATATGCCACTGACTATACTGGCTAGTCATAAATGCAGATATTAAAAGCTGAGACTTTTGCCAATATATTCCTGTCAGGAAAATATCGGAGCCCATCATGCACACCGTCACGGTCACTCAGCGTGGCAAGGGGTCCTACCACTACGCTAACTATGGTGTGAACAAGGTCTGAAGGTGATGTAATCCAGCTCACAGCCAAGCTTCCACACAACCGCCTAGCAGGACAACCAGTGCAATGTGAACAAAGCAAGACTGTAAGCCACACCCATATCAGACCATGTGATGGAGGTTTCCAGGTACAAAAGAGAGTGTTTGAATGTCAGGTAAAGGCACATACACTACATATAGAACAAGACACAAACACAGAAATATAGTGGCAAATCTGGGGGAGCTGCTCAACCCCTAACACTGTAGCGTGTTTTTCATTGGGGGAGCAGCCCCACCGCATGTGGACCGCAGCAAACGACTATCCCCAGCAAAAAAATTGCATACGGTGGAGGATGTCGGCGCATGATGGGCTCCGATATTTTCCTGACAGGACTATATTGGCAAAAGTCTCAGCTTTTAATATCTGCATTTATGACTAGCCAGTATAGTCAGTGGCATATCCGTTTGGTGCATTTTTTCTGTGATTTAAAGGATTATATTTTCATCCGCACAATGCTCCGTTTTGTGTAGGATGCCTTTGTGGTGCATGTGGACCGCGCCGACATCCTCCACCGTATGCAATTTTTTTGCTGGGGATAGTCATTTGCTGCGGTCTACATGCGGTGGGGCTGCTCCCCCAATGAAAAACACGCTACAGTGTTAAGGGTTGAGCAGCTCCCCCATATTTGCCACTATATTTCTGTGTTTGTGTCTTGTTATATATGTAGTGTATGTGCCTTTACCTGGCATTCAAACACTCTCTTTTGCACCTGGTAACCTCCATCACATGGTCTGATATGGGTGTGGCTTACAGTCTTGCTTTGTTCACATTGCACTAGTTGTCCTGCTAGGCGATTGTGTGGAAGCTTGGCTGTGAGCTGGATTTCATCACCTTCAGACCTTGTTCACACCATAGTTAGCGTAGTGGTAGGACCCCTTGCCATGCTGAGTGACCGTGACGTGGTGCATGATGGGCTCCGATATTTTCCTGACAGGAATATATTGGCAAAAGTCTCAGCTTTTAATATCTGCATTTATGACTAGCCAGTATAGTCAGTGGTATATCTGTTTGGTGCATTTTTTCTGTGATTTATATGATTATATTTTCATCCGCACAATGCTCCGTTTTGTGTAGGATGCCTTTGTGGTGCATGTGGACCGCGCCGACATCCTCCACCGTATGCAATTTTTTTGCTGGGGATAGTCGTTTGCTGCGGTCCACATGCGGTGGGGCTGCTCCCCCAATGAAAAACACGCTACAGTGTTAGGGGTTGAGCAGCTCCCCCAGATTTGCCACTATATTTCTGTGTTTGTGTCTTAGATAACTGCAAACACATAATTTAGAGTAACATATAAAACTAATTTAAAATAGAGCTATAGATTTCATCAATGTAATATCAATAACAGTAGTAGAAGAAGAAAGGAAGGAAGAAGTAGCATATTCCATAGCACTTTACAATGGGAACATGCAAGGAAACTCAATAGAAAGTCAATTGGCCCATAATAATTGCATCCCCTCCTTCTAATCATCGGTGGGGGTGTCATCATTCAGATCCCCACCAATCAAAATTGTTGTAACATATAAAGTTTTGTGAAAGCTTAGTGACCCTTTAACACAAGGGGAAAAGTCGCTGCCCAACAGCCTGGGATCTGTGGGGTCCGGATAACCCTTCCACTCAGAAAAACATTTTCAGTCGGCAAGGTAACCCATACTTCAGCCAGAACTTTGCTGAAACTGTTGTGCTAAGATTTTGTGCCTCCATCCTGTGGGGAAGTGTTTTTCATCTACTGTCTGGTCTCCTATGATTCACACCGCACCATCAAAGGCAAACCTTCTTCTAACATCTAGGTGCACCCTCTCCTCACATGCCAGCCATGGTAGTGAGGGAGAGGACCCAGGACACCCGAGTTGCTGCACTATTTGCCTAAAAATACAAGAAGCTCTCAAATGTATTTTCTGATGCATTTTCTTTTTTACAAAAAATAAAAGCCATAACAAAAAACTATGTGTGGCAGCATCCAATCAGTCTTTTTGCTTAAGACATATCTAGAACAATGCAGTCAAAGATCATTGCTGCTTAAACTTCTCGGCAAATCCATTTTCAAGGCCACATTTACAAATGTTTCTAGTTGTTACTTGCTACAACTAAAGCCATTGTTATTTGTTGAATGTTCCCAAGGGAAAAGTATTGACTGGTACATAGACACTGAAGGAAAAAATACTCAACATTTTCTCTGTGATCACAAATTATTATTTAAGAAACGTCAGCCGGAATAATTATAATCTGGAAATATTTGTAAGTCATATGTCTGCTCTCCTGTTTCAACCCCAGTCTGTAATGTGGGTCAGAACAGCGTGCAAGTTCAGTCAGAGGGGATAAAATCAGGTTCCCAATGTAAGGATGGCAGCACAGGCCAGAGCAAACACTAATATGTTGCTGAATCTAGGTCAATGGGATGCTATGAAGCTGCAGCTGGCCGTGCGGGGACCTCAGCCTCATGTAATATTCACAAAGAATCATAATGGCTGGAGTCCATTTTATCAGTTTATTGCAAATTTCTTGTCTCATGCAGTCCGCCAAACCAAACTATGACACTGTGCGAAATGATGTGCCGCCTGATGACTGTTGTGCTTGCACGTCGCTATCATTGCAGAGCATTGTCTATATCAAAGCAGAAAATCTTAGCTACTTGATATGAGTGCCGGCTTGTTTACTTGAAATTGCAGAATTCACAGCAGGAAATTGGAGAAATAAGTTAATCATTGTGCTAGGACTTTAGATGAACACCTGTTGTTACAATACATTCATTTTGTCGTCCTTGAAGTGCCTGCGGAAGAGGCTTGTTAGCCACTAATAAAGTTATGCAATCTGCTATTTCATGTGTATTGAACCATCATAACCTACTCCTAAAAATGTTATGTTATTAATCTTATTATACCTTCTGTGTACCATCTAAAAGCAAAAAAGTATAAATCTCCTTTAAAAAAAAAAAACACACACGTAACAGGGCCCAATAGAGAAGAAGCTAAACTTTTAAAATGTGTAATATGTATACAGTACACAAGAAAGCAACATATTTAATAGGAAACATTTTTTTCAATTCTGCCAATGCTATCAATTTAAATAATACTTGCACGAACAGATAATGACAGCTATGCATTCATTGTAGCATTTGTCATACAGTAGGTGAATTTACTACACAAAAGCATAGTGTGCCACATGGTTACTTAGGCCAGCTACCAGGGCCGTAGCTATAGGGGGTGCAGAGGTAGCAGTCGCTACCGGGCCCAGGAGCCTGAGGGGGACCAAAGACCCTTGTGACACATAAGAAGACACTGGTAACACTGGTATTATAGAAAGTGCATACAGGTCAAGTTACACCTCTGGCTGGACGGAAGGGGTTAGGTCAAGAGGGGAGGGAGGGAGGGGGGGGGGTGACATTTCAATGTTTGCCTCAGGCAGCACAAAGGCTATGTGATTCCTTGCCCCTGGCCACAAAGCACCGAGGGAAGGGGGTCCCAAGCTGAACTCTTGCACCAGGGCCCATGAGCCTTTAGCTACACTCCTGCCAGCTACTGATATACTGATATGCTGTATGAGATCTGTATAATGAGATAGCTACAGAGTTAGTTAAAAGGTATATTTCCCCATGGTAACAGACTACTATTATTATACAGCCCCGAGGTTACCCTTGTTGCATGTATCATCGGGCTTCTGGGCCATCACTTTTGGCATTATTATTATTACATGAGATCCTCATCTTGATGCATCAATGTGTACATTATATCAGAGAATTGTTTTTAATATTATACTGAAGTAATTATAAACCTCAAAGAGGCAAACTTCCAACGTGATTCAAAAAGATGGATCTAGCGTTCTTTTCCAAAAGAAATGGACGAAGTTTGGCTATTTGAGGCTTCCTTAGCTCAAAAACTGATGTCGCTAAGCACTCTGAGCGCGAGCTTCATTCTTACTAATAGGCTGTACTGACACCTACGGACGTCTCTGCAATAAGTATTAGGCCTCTTGCACACAAACTTTTTTTTTCCCGTTTACGTTCTGTTTTTTGCGTTCCGTATACGGACCGTATACGGAACCATTAATTTCAATGGAAATTTCAGTTTTTCAGTTTTTCCGTTCCGTTCAAAGATAGAACATGTCCTATTATTGTCTGCATAACAAACAAGGATAGGACTGTTCTATCAGGGGCCAGCTGTTCCGTACCGCAAAAAAAACAAAATGCACACGGACATCATCCGTATTTTTTGCGGATCCATTTTTTGCAGACCGCAAAATACTGAAAAAGCCATACGGTCGTGTGCAAGAGGCCTTAATAGAAATATTCTGCAGAAGAGGTAAGTGTATATAATATGTGTAACTATTGTGCATCATATGTATGTGCGTAAGGCTACATTCACACGACCATATTTTTGGCTCCGCATCCGTTCCGCAATTTTGCGGAAAGGATGCAGACCCATTCATTTCAATGGGGGCCGCAAAAGATGCGGACAGCACACAATGTGCTGTCCATATCCGTAGATCCGTTCCGCGGCCCCCAAAAAAGATAGAGCATGTCCTATCCTTGTCCGCAATTACGGACAAGAATAGGCATTTCTATCATAGGGCCGGCTACATTCACACGGCCGGTATCCGTGTTTTGCGGATCTGCAATTTGCGTACCGCAAAACACATACGGTCGTGTGAATGTATCCTAATGTGTATGTGTGTGTAATGTGCATGCATGTGTCTAATTTGTGTTTTATGTGTACAATGCATTTGAAGAGCCTTCAGACCCTTTCACTTTTATCACATTTTCATATGCTGCGGTTTTGTGCTAAAAAAAATTACAGTTTTTTCTCATCATTCTGCACTCAATACCCCATAATAATAATGTAAAAACAGAATGTTTGCCATCTTTGCTAATGTATTAAAAGTTTTTTTTATTTTATTTAACTATTGCATTGACATAAGTATTCAGACTCTTTACTCAGAACTTCTTTGAAGCACCTTTGGCAGCGATTACAGCCTCCATTCTTCTTGGGTATAATGCCACAAGGTTTGCATACCTGGATTTGGGGACGTTTGGCCTTTCTTGACCCCAAGCTCTGTCAGGTTTAATGGGGACAGTCAGTGGACTGCCATTTTTAGATCTCTCCAGAGATGTTACAGTAAGTTCAGAGACGTTCAAGTCATTGCTTTGGTTGGGCTACTCGAGGACATTCACAGAGTTGTCCCTTAGACACACCTGTGTTGTTTTGGCTGTGTGCTTAGGGTCATTGTTTTTTCAGAAGGTGATCCTTTGGCCAAGTCTGAGGTCCAGAGCACTCTGGATCAGGTTTGGATTTTTATTAAGAATATCTGTGTACTTTGTTCCATTCAGCTTTCACTCTCGATTCTTCCTGTCCAAGGCAGGAATGATGCTACCACCAAGCTTCACCATAGGGATTGTAATGGACAGGTGATGAGCAATGCCTTGTTTCCTCCAAGTTTAATCTTGTTTTCATCATACCAGAGAATATTGTGTCTAAAAGTCTGAGAGTCCTTTGGGTGCATTTTTTTTTAAAACTCCAGATAGGCTTTCATGTGTCTTTCACTTAGGAGAGACTTCTTTCTGAACACTCTGCCATAAAGCCCAGACTAGTAGAGTACTGCAGTGATGATCGACCTTCTGTAAGTTTCTCCCATCTGCATACAGAATCTTTGGAGCTCAGCCAGCTTGACCATTTGGGTTCTTGGTCACCTCTATTACCAAGGCCCTTCTCCCCCAATTACTTAGTTTGAGGGGTGGTCAGCTCTACAAAGAGCCCTGGTTGTTTCAAACGTCTTCCATTTAAGAATTATGGAGGCCAATGTGCTCTTGGTAACTTTCAGTGCAGCATAAATGTTTTTGTCCTTTTCTCCAGATCTGCGCCTCCACCCAGACATTTCTCTGAGCTCTAAGGGCAGTTCTTCACTCTTCATGGCTTGGTTTGGAAAGACAGGACTGTGTCTTTCCAAATCATGTCCACTCAACTGGATATACCACAGATTTACTCCAATCAAAGTGTAGAAATATCTCAAAGATTGATCAAGAGAAATTTGGAGTTCCCCAGAAATAAGTTTCAAGTGTCATAGCAAAGGGTTTGAATGTGAAATTTTAGTTTTTCCTATTTGCAAAACTTTCTAAAATTCAATTTTCACTTTCTCATTATGGGGTACTAAGTGTAAATTAATGGTTGAAAACTTAATTTTTGTTTTTAATTTTAGCACAAGGCTGAAACATAACAAAATGTGAAAAAAGTGAAAGGCTCTGAAGACTTTTTAAAGGCGATGTATGCATTTATGTGTATTGTGTACATACCGTATTTTTTGCCCCCTAAAGATGTGTTTTTTCCCCCAACAGTGGGGGAAAAATGCTACTGCATCTTATGGGGTGAATACTAATTAGCGCTAATGCGAGTCAGATCACAGCACATCCTACAGCAGGAGAAAGAGGATTGCGATGTAGGTGAGGAGCAGCAGCGTCCAGGAGCAGGAGAGGTAAGTGTTTTTTTATTTTATTTATTGAGGCTGATGGGGGCTAATATAACATGGCTGGGGGCTGAAGAGAGGCTGCTGGGGGCTGAAGAGGCTGCTGGGGGCTGAAGGGAGGCTGATGGGGCTAATATAACATGGCTGGGGGCTGAAGAGAGGCTGCTGGGGGCTGAAGAGAGGGTGCTGGGGATAATATAACATGGCTGGGGGCTGAAGAGAGGCTGATGGGGGCTAATATAACATGGCTGGGGGCTGAAGAGAGACTGCTGGGACCTGAAGAGGCTGCTGGGGGCTGAAGAGAGGCTGATGTGGGCTAATATAACATGTCTGGGGGCTGAAGAGAGGCTGCTGGGGGCTGAAGAGAGGCTGATGTGGGCTAATAAAACATGGCTGGAGGCTGAAGAGAGGCTGCTGGGGGCTGGTGAAAGGCAATGGGGTCTGATATGAGGATGCTGGGGGCTAATGAGAGGTAATGGGGGCTGAAGAGATGCTGGTGAGAGGCATATGGGGGGGCTGATATGAGGCATATGGGGGCTGATGAGAGGCATGGGGCTCTTATCTGAGGTCTGATTGGGGTCGTTCACATTGGGGTCTGAGCTGAGGTCTAATTGCGGGTCTGATCTGAGGTCTTATTAACATTGGCGGTCTTATTGGTGCTGTCAGCTGAGGTCTGATTAACATTGGGGGTCTGATTGGTGATCTGACCAGAGTTGTAATGAAAACAGTTTTTTTTATTGTCCTACTCTAAAACCTAGGTGCGTCTTATGGGCCAGTGTGTCTTATAGGGCGAAAAATACGGTATGTGTGTAATTGTGTAATTTAGTAGTACTATAGTATATATGTCTTTAGTATAGCACTATTATATATCTGAGCTGTATAGCAGCACTATGCATTTTTGTGTATGGTATAGTGGCATGATGCATGTGTGCGGTATAACTGCATTATGTATGTGTGGTACGACAGTACTGTAAATAAATTGTGGTATAGAACTAAGAGTTGGGGGGAAGCACAACATTAAATCTTTACTCTTGGTGAAAAAAATCTTAGGTATAGTTCTAAGGGTTCCTTTCAAGTTTTTCTATGGAGCTCCATTATTACTTGTTGCAGACCTGCGTACAACACTGACAAAGCCTGTCTGCATTTATATGATGACATGACACCTTATTACACTGCTGTACTCTTACATGGTAGGAAGTCTTATTAGCAGTGCAACCTCTGAAATATATTTCGCTATTCCACTGGCTCAGCAGATATTTATTTGGCCTCCTAAATGGAAATTTCTAGTATATTCCTGGAGGTCTAACTGACAACACACTTGTTCAGAGCTCCACAGTTGGAATTGTAGCTACCTATCAGTAGTTTCCATGAGTCATGTCATATGGTGCTTGCATTATTGCTGTATATGTCTAGTGAGCCACAGGTTACAGTACATTGCAGTGTGTATTTCCTTAGAGATACCTACAGGAGTAGTAGTACTTTTAAAGTAGGTTCAAAATTTATAAGAAATATCAAAAATTTTGATGCAGCCATATGTCTAAGCAGGGGCGTAGCTATAGAGGGTGCAGAGGTAGCAATCGCTACCGGGCCCAGGAGCCTGAGGGGGCCCAAAGACCCTTGTGGTGCATAAGAAGACACCAGTATTATAGAAAGTCCATGCTGGTCAAGTTACACCTCTGGCTCAAGGGAAGGGGGTTAAATCAAAAATTTGGCATGGGGGCAGGGGTGCCGTTTCAATTTTAGCCTCGGGCAGCACGAAGGCTATGCGCTTCCTGTCTTTGGCCACAAAGCACTGAGGGAAGGGGGGCCCCAAGCTGAACTCTTGCACCAGGGCCCATGAGCCATTGGCTACGCCCCTGTGTCTATGTCTGGTGCAAAATATAGTATAGTGAGATAGAAACATGCAGATATAAAGCTATGAATAAATCAAATAAAAAAGGGACAGAAGTCACCATGTCACGATGGCTAGAATAATTTATTTTGCAACTTATATGTTGAAAACATGTTTTAGGTATAAGACTCATCTTCAAGTATGGTCAACAGCTGTCAAATGTATAACCACGAAGCCATAGATTCAAACTCACATCAGTGTATTTCAGTTTTCCCAAGCATCCTCTAAATTTATTTTCCCTTTTTGTTTTTTTTCCGAAAAGGAATAATTCAGCATCTATCTACTATATTAATATATTTGCTAAAGATCACTATCTGCAGGTAAGAACTGTGGTAATTATATACACAAGATGCTTTGCTCAAGCATCACATAAAACTGTATGTCCAGATCACATCTATCGTTGAGTATATGTACAGTACAGACCAAAAGTTTGGACACACCTTCTCATTCAAAGAGTTTTCTTTATTTTCATGACTATGAAGGCATCAAAACTATGAATTAACACATGTGGAATTATATACATAACAAACAAGTGTGAAACAACTGAAAATATGTCATATTCTAGGTTCTTCAAAGTAGCCACCTTTTGCTTTGATTACTGCTTTGCACACTCTTGGCATTCTGTTGATGAGCTTCAAGAGGTAGTCCCCTGAAATGGTCTTCCAACAGTCTTGAAGGCGTTCCCAAAGATGCTTAGCACTTGTTGCCCTTTTGCCTTCACTCTGCGGTCCAGCTCACCCCAAACCATCTCGATTGGGTTCAGGTCCGGTGACTGTGGAGGCCAGGTCATCTGGCGCAGCACCCCATCACTCTCCTTCATGGTCAAATCTTATCTTATCTATAAGGTGTAGCAGTAAGAACTTTACAAAGTATTTTTGGATTGTCGCAATACAAGCACCTAGTCACAAAATAGCAATCAGATTCCACCTTTCATTTTTCAGAGCTCCTTTGGAAAATGATAGGTGGAATCTGATTGGTTGCAATGGGCAACTAAGCCACTTTTCCTTTACAGCAGTTTTGATAAATCTCCCCCATTGTACCTGGTAGTTCATTATTCAGAACAAGGACCTGCAATGGCATCAAACTGGTGACAAGTCACATGTGAAAAATAGTTTTTTGGTGTTCTTATTTTACAATGGTGTCAGTATTTCTACTAGGTGGTGGAAAAAGATCAGTGGTTTGTCACAGGAGGACCAAGTAATCGGGGGGGAACTACAATGGAAGTATAACACCGGTATGTTATTTCCTGTCTAAAATATTCAGTTAGCTGTCATCTTTGTAGTTATACGGTCAACGAGTACCCTCCTTAGGGTACTACACCAACAGATTATCTGACCAATTTCTGTCCAATCAGACCACTAGTCGGTGTGTATAACAAAAGATCTGTGTGTGTAAATGGCCATCTGACCAATTGGTCAGAAAATCTGTCAAATAATCTGTTGGTGTAATACAGCCCTTAGAATAGTGCTCAGCAATGCTTAATATCCTGCAGTGATTGTATATAATGTATAGGATATAATTATTTATGTGACAAGTGTATACGTTTATTTTTAGTTTACAATTGTGCCTCCCAAACTACTGTACATATTTGTGGTCAGTTCTTCCATATTTCCTGTTTTTCATTTGTCCCTAGATTTACCTTCTTTCCATCCAGTTTTAGGCCAGCAATATCTCAAGCTGTTATTCTAATTTCCAGTAGTTGATATAGCGTAGGGGACCTGTCATCTGTATAACATGTCTGTTTTAGAAAATACTTATATCCTCCATGAAATAACAGCTCTGATGCGTCTAATCTTAGAATTCATATAAAATGATGGTCTTAATAAATGTTCTCCTGGGTCCTCCCCATTTTCTGAAACCATTCCTGGTTTTGGCTTCACAATCAACATCTAAAAACCTGAAAGCGGAAACCCAGCCTGCAGAATTCAGTTTATTGCAATTATAGTTACACAGCAACCAATGTAGAATGACATCTTAAATAATAATAATAATGCTATAAACTGGGGCATTTGGAAGGTACGATCATGCCCCATATACTGATGATTTATCTAAGGCCCCTTTCACATGGGCGAGAATTCCGTGCGGGTGCAATGCGTGAGGTGAACGCATTGCACCCGCACTGAATCTGGACCCATTTACTTCAATGGGGCAGTTCAGATGAGCGGTGATTTTCACGCATCACTTGTGCATTGCGTGAAAATCGCAGCATGTTCTAAATTCTGCATTGTTTACTCAATGCAGGCCCTATAGAAATAAATGGGTCTGCGTGAAAATCGCAAGCATCCGCAAGCAAGTGCGGGTGTGGTGCAATTTTCACGCATGGTTGCTAGGAGATTATGTAAGTAAATTGATAACAGTCAATTTACTGTATTATTTTCCCTTACAACATGGTTCTAAGGGACAATAATAGCATTCTTAATACAGAATGCTTACTACAATGTGGCTTTAGGGGTTAAAAAATTTAAAGCAATGAACTCACCTCATCAGCTTGTTCGCGCAGCCGGCATCTTCTTCTTTCTTCTTCTTTCAGGACCTGCCAAAGGACCTTTGACGTCAATCAGTCAATTTCTATCGTCAATCAGCAGGACCTGCGTTGACGTCACAGCGTCATCAAAGGTCATTTGGCAGGTCCTGAAAGAAAAAGAAAGAAGACGATGCCGGCTGTGCGAATAACAGGATGAGGTGAGTTATTTTTTTATATTTTTTAACCCCTAAAGCCACATTTTAGTAAGCATTCTGTATTAAGAATGCTATTATTTTCCCTTATAACCATGTTGTAAGGGAAAATAATAAAATCTACAGAACACCTAACCCAAACCCGAACTTCAGTGAAGAAGTCCGGGTTCGGGTCTGGGTACCACAGTCAGTTTTTTCGAACATCGGAATGCAATCGCAGTCAAAACTGACTTGTCTGCAAGGGGCCTAAAAGGTGTAAGTGTATTAAATGCCAGCTCACACTGTGAAAATACTTAGTTTACATAAAATGAGATGGCACTAGACCCATATCCTGCTCAGTTTAGTCATCCAATTATTTTGCAGCATTTTATGCCTTAGTTTCCATGGCAATATTGATTCTCATCCTTTGCATTATTTGACTGAACTTTACAATAATATGTGTGAGTCATTGTACAAATAGCTTCCCAATCTAAGCAATGTAAGTACTGAATATACTTGGACCATGGAGCCCTCAGTTTGTGTTTACCGTTATTAGGTAGTGACGTACTTACAGAAATAGAACTAAATTGAATTAAGCGATAATTTGTGTATTACTATGAAGAGTATAAGGGCATGCTTGTAACTGATCGCATTGTAGTAACAGGACATGTTACATTTTGGGTTATTTTCAAACAGGTAAGTATGGTCCAGGAAAAACGTCCCCAGTTCCCAGACCTCCTGCTGCTAGGCTGACCCAAACTCACTGCATAATAGTAATCCACATACAGACCTTAATATAAATTTTTCAGATTCAGTAAGCCTTCTATAACTTTTTTTTTTAATCTTAAAATGTGATAAATTTGACCCATTTTTATATAGAACATTCTTTGCTGCTCTTCTGCAGGACACAACATTATGGGGTATTTGCCTTCCACAGACATACAAAACTACCCCTTTTAGGCTGAATCCATAGGCACTGTCTAAATCTTTTTTGTTGGATTTTCTGCCAATGATGGCGCTGCCAGCTGTTTTCAATTAGTCAACAAGAACATATGAAGTTCTCAGCATGCTTTGAAGGTCCTGTGTTGTATCAACCCCTTTTGCCTCAGAAAATAATTTCCCATGGTTTTTCGTTCAGTTTCATATTGTTTTGTTGTGTTTTTAACTTTTTTTTCCCAATGAAACCATGTGGAACCCTGTTACTAACTCTTTGAGGTGAAGCGAGAGATGGAAAGGATCACACAGAAGAAACTCTAAGAATGTACGGGTGTGGATAATCGCACATAAGAGCCGCACAAATTTCCATGCATATTACTATGCATTTCTGCACCCAAACCCCTCATAAATCTGTCATTTCTAATTACAGTTTTTGGTACGGATTTGATGCAGTTTTGCCGCAGATCTCACCCTTCATTGGAAAAGGATGAAATCCACAGCTAAAAACTCAAACATAATTGACATGCCTTGGATTTGAAAATCTGCATGGCTGGCCAATCTTCGCGAAAAACAAATCCACAAAGTGTACATGAGAAAAGTCTATTCCCCTACACTTTGCTGGCACTGTATTACACTGCAGTTTTCCCACATGATGCGTATCGTGTCCATATACTCCAAGATTTCCTTCATACATAGTTTTTTGTAGCATTGTTTTCACTTGAAAATCGTTTTTTGTGTGTAGCATTATTTTGTAATCATAAATTTTTTTCACATGTATTTTTGTGCTTTTTTTTCTAGTCCTATAGAGAAACCTATTGGAAAGCACACAGAAAAAAACATAGAGCATGCTGTGTTTTAAAAAAGAAAGCTGCTGAGTGCTGACCCAAATGGTACTCAACATATATGGCAAGAAAAAAAAGTGGGAAACCACTCAAACCATGTCGTAGTTTTATTCCGGCCGCCTCTCAGCATGTTTGCTGTGCTGCCGCCGGAACTCTGGCCCACCCCCATTATAGTCAATAGGTCCGGAGCGGACCTCTGGCTGCACTTGTGCACTAGCAGCAGTACAGATACGTCAGGCTGCTCACCCACCAGAACAGCCTGCCGGAGAAGGCTGCCGCTAGTGTGAAAGCAGCCTAAACAAGGAATGAGCAGAGTTTTAAAGTGTACCTAAACTCCTGCACCAGCCCGATCACCATGACGTGCATGTACTTCTCTGGTCCTTAAGTCACGTCCAGAAATGACGTACATGTACGTCATGGTCCTTAAGGGGTTAATCTTATTATTTTTGTAGCAAAACAGTCTCCTCCAACAGGTCAACATAGCACATTGGTGCAGGGATACCTTGTCCAGAAGGATGCCTAATTTATAGCTCAGAGGTCCTATATAGTTCTCTATATATAGAGCCTTCACAAATTCAATTAAAAAGTTTAAAAAAATATGCAAACTAAGGCAACATCCTGATACCATCCATCTGGTAAAATGCTGGGCTACTGTCGCAGTGTAGTACTGTGACACTTGTTGACGTGCAGGCTGGCTGCATGTGCTCTTGCGTACTGGCTGTGGGCCACTACCTGTGTATGCTGGTTGCTTGGGTGCTTCATGATGGCTGCAGCCTTAGGGCTCATGCACACGACTCTATGTATTTTGCGGTCCACAAAACACGTATCCGCAAAAAAAAAGGGATGATGTCCGTATGCATTCTGTATTTTGCGGAACGGAACAGCTAGCCCCTAATAGAACAATCCTATCCTTGTCCATAATGCGGACAATAATAGGACATGTTTTCTTTTTTTGGCAGAACGGACATACGGAAACGGAATTATCACTGAGTAACTTCTGTTATTTTGTAGACCCATTAAAATGAATGGTTCTGCAAAATGGAACGGACACGGAAATAAAATATGTTTGTGTGTATGTGCTTTAATTGACCCTGCTATTTAGGCCTGTGTGCTGTATGCCTGAGGTTTCAGTCTGTCTCCAGGAATCCTGTGTGCAGGGTACATTCTACTGACCAGTGTGTGTGTGATTCTACCCTGACTTGTGTGGTCAGGCAGATTTTTCATCAATGTCACCATGTACTAGTCTGTCTATGAGTTTGTACAATGTCACCATTAGAGATGTCGCGAACATAAAATTTTCCGTTCGCGAACGGCGAACGCGAATTTTCGCAAGTGTTCACGAACGGGCTAACCGGCCGATCCGCCATAGACTTCAATAGGCAGGCGAATTTTAAAACCCACAGGAACTCTTTCTGGTCACAATAGTGATGGAAAAGTTGTTTCAAGGGGACTAACACCTGGACTGTGGCATGCTGGAGGGGGATCCATGGCAAAACTCCCATGGAAAATTACATAGTTGACGCAGAGTCTGGTTTTAATCCTTAAAGGGCATAAATCACCTAACATTCCTAAATTGTTTGGAATAACGTGCTTTAAAACATCAGGTATGATGTTGTATCGATCAGGTAGTGTAAGGGTTACGCCCGCTTCACAGTGACAGACCAAACTGCCCATTTAACGCACCGCAAACAACCGTAAACAGTCCATTTGCACAACCGCAAACTCCCCATTTGCACAAGGTTGGATACCAAGCTAGCCGAGTCCCGTTCCTTGTCCTCACTGATGTCATTAAAGGTCTCTTCCTCCACCCAGCCACGTACAACACCAAGGGTACCCGAAAGGTGACAACAAGCCCCCTGGGACGCCTGCTGTGGTTGGTCTTCCACCTCCTCAAAGCCACCTTCCTCCTCTGACTCCTCTTCTTCAGACTCCTCTCTCTGCGTTGCCTCTCTCTGCGTTATTATAAGGTGTGTTATGTTGTTCTATTCTTATCAGTTTAATCCCTGTTACGTCCCCTATCAGGGGACGTGTATATGGCATCGATTTTAGAAATGGGGAGATGGAAAAAGATGCTTGGTCGGTCCTCCTACTTCAAATTTGGGGCACTGCGTGTGCAATCTAATGTGCACCAGATAGTTGTGGTGTGTTATGTTGTTCTATTCTTATCAGTTTAATCCCTGTTACGTCCCCTATCAGGGGACGTGTATATGGCATCGATTTTAGGAACGGGGAGATGGAAAAAGATGCTTGGTCGGTCCTCCTACTTCAAATTTGGGGCACTGCGCGTGCAATTTAATGTGCCACCAGATAGTTGTGGTGTGTTATGTTGTTCTATTCTTATCAGTTTAATCCCTGTTACGTAGGGATCAGGGGACGTGTATATGGCATTGATTTTAGGAACGGGGCGATGGAAAAAGATGCTTGGTCGGTCCTCCTACTTCAAATTTGGGGCACTGCGCGTGCAATCTAGTGTGCCACCAGATAGTTGTGGTGTGTTATGTTGTTCTATTCTTATCATTTTAATCCCTGTTACGTCCCCTATCAGGGGACGTGTATGGAATAGATTTTAGACAACCGCAAAGAGTTGTCAATAGTTGACACACTCATGACATAAATTTTATACCTCTATGCGTCAATCTTGGTGTAGTTATGACTGTGCTCGTGCGCACGTTTGGGAGATTGCAGGCGATGGGGGTTTTACAAAGCCTATGGTCATGCTGAGGTAGTTCAGTGACAATTAAGTGACCCAGAAAAAATTATTCTGCAGTGTGGGCCCATTGTTGGCCTAGTAGGCTTTAATGATCACCTTAGATGATCACAAAGAAAATTAATGTTTTTTCTATGCAAAATTATGCAGCCGATCGCTTTTGGTCTGTTCACAATGAAGCAACGACCTTATCATCTGGGGTGTGCCAACATTGCTATTGCCAACACACTCATAGAGGTGGTCGCTTCATTGTGATACGCAAGCCCCTTCACCACAACAAGGTAACGATCACGAAGGGGAATTGACACATGTATGTGCCTTTTTTTTGTTTGGTTTTTGAAGCCACAGTGCAGCACCAGAGGCCAGAAAAATTATGCATGTACACATGCCTGAAAATCAGGTATTGTTGCAGCCGCTGCTGTAGCAGCGGCATTCAGAGATAAAATACAGCAGCATGTGGACCATTTTTAGCCCAAGGCAGCTCATCTCATCAGCCTTTTTTAGTCGAATGTATCGCCCACTGTCAGTCCCTTCGGGATCCATCCCTCATTCATCTTAATAAAGGTGAGGTAATCTAGACTTTTTTGACCTAGGCGACTTCTCTTCTCAGTGACAATACATCCTGCTGCACTGAAGGTCCTTTCTGACAGGACACTTGAAGCGGGGCAGGCCAGAAGTTCTATCGCAAATTGGGATAGCTCAGGCCACAGGTCAAGCCTGCACACCCAGTAGTCAAAGGGTTCATCGCTCCTCAGAGTGTCTTCATCTGCAGTTAAGGCGAGGTAGTCTGCTACCTGTCGTTCGAGTCGTTCTCTGAGGGTGGACCCGGAAGGGCTGTGGCGATGCGTAGGACTTAAAAAGCTCCGCATGTCCTCCATCAACAACACGTCTGTAAAGCGTCATGTCCTTGCCGGCGTGGTCGTGGGAGGAGGAGGATTACTTTCACCTCTTCCCCTAGATTCCCGTTGTGCTGTGACATCACCCTTATACGCTGTGTAAAGCATACTTTTTCATTTATTTTGGAACTACTGCATCCTTTCCAACTTGCGGTAATTTGGTAACATTTCAGGCACTTTCTGCTTATACCGGGGGTCTAGTAGCGTGGACACCCAGTACAGGTCGTTCTCCTTCAGCCTTTTTATACGAGGGTCCCTCAACAGGCACGACAGCATGAAAGACCCCATTTGCACAAGGTTGAGTGCCAAGCTACTCATGTCCCGTTCCTCGTCCTCAGTGATATCACTGAAGGTATGTTCTTCCCCCCAGCTACGTACAACACCACGGGTACCAGATAGGTGACAACGATCACCCTGGGATGCCTGTTGTGGTTGGTCTTCCTCCTCCTCCTCAAAGTCACATTCCTCCTCTGACTCCTCACACTCCTCTTCCAGCGTTGCTGCAGGTCCAGCAAGCGATGCTGATAAGGCTGTTTCTGGTGGTGATGGTGACCACAACTCTTCCTCTTCACGCTCATCTACGGCCTGATCCAGCACTCTTCGCAGGGCACGCTCCAGGAAGAAAACAAATGGTATGATGTCGCTGATGGTGCCTTTGGTGTGACTGACTAGGTTTGTCACCTCCTCAAAAGGACGCATGAACCTACAGGCATTGCGCATGAGCGTCCAGTAACGTAGCAAAAAAATTCCCAGCTCCGCAGAGGCTATCCTAGCACCGCGATCATACAAATACTCGTTGATGGCTTTTTCTTGTTGGAGCAGGCAGTCGAACATTAGGAGTGTTAAATTCTAACGTGTTGGGCTGTCGCAAATCAAGCGCCTCACTGGCATGTTGTTTTGCCGCTGGATATCTGAAAAGTGCGCCATGGCCGTGTAGGAACGCCTGAAATGGCCACACACCTTTCTGGCCTGCTTCAGGACGTCCTGTAAGCCTGGGTACTTATGCACAAAGCGTTGTACGATCAGATTCCACACATGTGCCATGCACGGCACATGTGTCAACTTGCCCAAATTCAATGCCGCCAACAAATTGCTTCGGTTGTCACACACCACTTTGCCGATCTCCAGTTGGTGCAGAGACAGCCACTAATCCATCTGTGCGTTCAGGGCGGACAGGAGTGCTGGTCCGGTGTGACTCTCTGCTTTCAGGCAAGTCAACCCCAAGACGGCGTGACACTGCCGTATCCGGGATGTGGAATAGCCCCTGGGGAGCTGGGGGGGTGCCGTTGATGTGGAGCAAGACGCAGCAGCAGAAGAGGACTCAGTCGAGGAAGTTATGGAAGAGGATGGAGTAGGAGGAGTAGAGGAGGTGGCAGCAGGCCTGCCTGCAAGTCGTGGCGGTGTCACCAACTCCTCTGCAGAGCCACGCATTCCATGCTTGGCAGCCGTCAGCAGGTTTACCCAATGCGCAGTGTAGGTGATATACCTGCCTGATCGTGCTTTGCAGACCAGGTATCAGTGGTCAGGTGGACCCTTGCCCCAACACTGTGTGCCAGACATGCCATTACTTCCTTTTGCACAATCGAGTACAGGTTGGGGATTGCCTTTTGTGCAAAGAAATTTCGGCCGGGTACCTTCCACTGCGGTGTCCCAATAGCTCCAAATTTTTGGAACGCCTCAGAATCCACCAGCTTGTATGGTAAAAGCTGGCGGGCTAAGAGTTCAGACAAGCCAGCTGTCAGACGCCGGGCAAGGGGGTGACTTTGTGACATTGGCTTCTTACACTCAAACATGTCCTTGACAGACACCTGACTGTGGGCAGATGAGCAGGAACTGCTCAAGGCGAGAGACGGAGTGGCGGATGGTTGAGAGGGGGCAAGGAGGACAGCAGTGGTTTATCGTGGCTGAAGATGCTGGACCAGGAGGAGGATGGCGGCTTTGAGTTTGTGTGCTGCTTGTACTCATGTGTTGATCCCATAGGCGTTCGTGATGTGCGATCATGTGCCTTCGCAAAGCAGTTGTACCTAGGTGGGTGTTGGACTTCCCACGACTCAGTTTCTTTTGGCACAGGTTGCAAATGGCATCGCTGTTGTCAGAGGCAGACACACAAAAAAAATGCCACACTGCTGAGCTCTGCAATGACGTCATTCTGGTGGTGGCAACAGCATGCGTTGATTGGCGTGCTGTCTGGCTGATCCCGGGTGCCGATGCATGCTGTCTGACTGTGCCACTAGCTCCTTGCAACGACCTCCCCCTGCTTCCAACTCGTCTCCTCCTCCTCTCTGTCTCCCCATCTGAACTTTCCCCCTGTTCTTCTTCTCACCCACATGACATCCACGGACACATCGTCATCATTAACCGCTTCACTTGTATCTGACAACTCAGCAAAGGAAGCAGCAGCGGGTACAACATCATCATCATCATCACACCGTACGTCCATGTGTGTAATGCTGCTTGACTGAGACATATCCCTGTTATCTACATCCTCTGGCAATAATGGTTGCACATCACTCGATTCTTCCAACTGATGTGTAAATAACTCCTCTGACAGATCAAGTGAAGCGGCTGTGGTGCTAGTGTTGGTGGTGGCGGCAGGCGGGCGAGTGGTAACTTGAGAGGTGCCCGAAGCTAAGCTGGAGGAGGATGGTGCATCAAGGTTCCGAGCGGAAGCTGTAGAAGATTGGGTGTCCTGTGTTAGCCAGTCAACTATGTCCTCAGAACTTTTCGAGTTCAGGGTGCGTGGCCTCTGAACACTGGGCATTATTCTAGGGCCAAAGGGAATCACAGCACCACGACCACGACGGCCTCTGCCTGTCATTTTTTTTTAGATGAGTTAAGTTGTACTATGCGTGCAAGCTACTGTGACACCAGATATGAGTGGCACTGTGCACTGGCAGAAGTTGGCAGAGTAGACGCTGTAGGCCTGACACAAACGCTTGCAGACAACTAACTGCTATTCAATCTATTACATTCAAAATTGTTTTCTTTTAAAAATGTGCACTACTGTTACACCAGATATGAGTTGCACTGTTGTGACACTGTGCCCTTGCAGGCCCTGAAACGCACACTTGTGAAGGAAAATGACTGCCTCCAAGAACATTGGTATCTTAGATACAATCATCTAGGATCCCATCTGACAAATTGTTTTCAAAGGCAGACTTTTTTGCTGTGGGCAAGATTTTTTTAAATAAAGAAAATCCCTTTCCTATCATGTTCCATTTTATTATCAAGAAATATGTCAGTTTTTTTTACATATCTCTGAAGATGTAGGATGAACTGATATGTTTTTCCCAAACTCCTTATTCCAACAGAAGATGTTTATAAACTCCAGCGATGAACCACTGTGAAAATTTTCTTTATTATAAATCCATTTACAATGACAATACATTTTCAATTCTCTGTAGATAAAACTCCTTGGTTCTTTCTCAGAGTCCAGTTGTTCCAGATGAATTACTGCCTATTTTTAGAAAATTGCTTTCAATGTTTTGGTTCAAAGGAAAAATATCAACAATTTTTTTTCCTTAAGAAGAACAATAAACTTTTGAATAGTAGAATTATCACTTCTGAGACTTAATGTTTAACATACACATATTTGTTTGAAGGTTGTGTACGTTGTAGCATATAATATATATATCATAATAATATAAAAATCATGCACCAAGAAGGAGTTGTTGGAATCGAATGAAGCTTTATGTGTGTGAATGTAAGGCTGATATATATGACAGTAATTACAATATTGGAGATAAATGATGAGTTTATTGGGAAACACTGTACAATTAAAAAAGAAAGCTCTAGGACCCTCTATCCCGGATATAACATGAGAAATGGTTAGGCAAGGAATAGAGCCTCTATATGGTAACCTGCAGGTAACCTACCAGGCCGCTTTCTCTGGAGTAGTCCTGGTTTAGTTGGAAGCTGACCCACAGGGTTCAGAGACACCGGTCCGAAGCATTAAAGGATCAGGCAAAAGGCATAGTCAGGGCTGGGCAGACTGAGCATGTGTGTAAATACAGATAGCAATACCAAGGTGGGGGCAAATGGCAAGGAGCAGAATTGGTAGTCAGGCAAGGTATAGTACATGAGTAGTCAGACAACAGATCACATCTATGCTGGTTAGTAGACACTAGAAAACCTCAATGCTCAGGCAAGAAGGTGGAACCAAAGCCCAGCTAAATAGGAAATCTGATCAACACCATAGTCAGCAACTGGAAAGGGAGCATTAGGAAAGGGTTAACTCTAGCAGTGCTGTAAGAAAGTTAACTGAGCACTAGTCTTAATACACACAGGGAGAGTGTAGTGATGACTGTACTTGCCCAAGAAAGCAGAAAAGTTGCGAACAGCCTAAGTAGTAAGCTAGTGCAAGATTTATTGGAGTAATTTAACCCCTTGCAGTCACACCCACATCATGTGCTAGGGTAGTACATATGTGACAGATAGCTCCTCCAATCATCACAACAGAACACAATAGAATTGTGTTTCTCCACAGCAAAGGCAGGATTGAAGCGCTTACCACGAGGCCTCCATACTTGAAGCTGACCTTCCTCAGATCCCAACCAGAACTTGAACTCGTTGCTAAAGACTGTATGGTTCCAGCCCATAGCAGTCCAGGTTTCTCATTCATGACACTAGTGCAAATAAAGGGGACAGTGGCTGGCTGTCAATGGCAGGACATGTATTGGGTACCATGTCACCAAATTTCCTTTTGCTAAGAGTCTGGAAATGGTCCATGTAGGGACATAAGAGTATAAAGAAGGTATCGCTTGTGTCTGAATGGTGGATAATTAAACTGTCGGAGCTTCTCATACTTGTCAGTGGATCAAATAAGCCTCTCTTACTGGTGGTTTGTCTGGACCATTCAGAGCCTATTTGCTGTGTGCCCTTAAATAACCTCTGCTCCCAACAGCATCTAACAGCTTGGTCAGAATGGCATAGATGCCAGGCAATTGGACTACTTCTCTCAGTCCAATGATGGCCTCTATCAAAGTCTGTCAGCTGGGCAAAATGTCATTGAGCACATAGAAACATGTCTAGCAGTCAACGATCTCTCACAAAAAGGTACACCACCCAAAAGTAGCCTCTGATAGCCTTTTTATAGGGAGGCGGGGGAAGCAATTTTACACCCTGTTGCGGGAATTTGTTTCTTTTTTTATTCAAATTGTTTCATATGTAAGTGGACACGTATGCCTTAAACATCAGTAATGGCTAACATGGATTGAGATCGATGTTTTTTTTGGTGTGCTGCATTGCTACATCTGTTAGACTCAATAAATTCTTATAGGAAATATCAGTTACACAAGTAATGATTTGCTTGTAGTAGTATAGTCTATTCCAAAAGTGCGAACATTTGGCAGGAGTCTGTTTTATGACTTTCCGCCATACAAGCAACATTCTTAAAAGCTCAAACACCACCTGCCAGTGTAGTCTCATCAGCTTAGAGTCTAGATGCTTTTTCTGTAGTCTCCATAGCATTCAAAAAAAAGGAACACAATTTCCACTGGCAATGACATTATTTTGGTTTACACAGTTTTGTATTAATTTTATATTATAGGTGAAACTCGAAAAATTTGAATATCATGCAAAGTTTATTTATTTCAGTAATGCAACTTAAAAGGTGAAACTAAATTACGAGATAGACTCATTACATGCAAAGCGAGATATTTCAAGCCTTTATTTGTTATAATTTGGATGATTATGGCTTACAGCTTATGAAACCCTAAAGTCACAATCTCAGGTCCCCTTTGCTCAGGGGGAATGGATTAATTAGCTGACTAGAGTGTGACACTTTAAGCCTAGAATATTAAACCTTTTCACAATATTCAAATTTTAAGTTGCATTACTGAAATAAATGAACTTTTGCACAATATTCAAATTTTTCAAGTTTCACCTGTATGTCAAAGGAATTTACTGATACATAGATTAGCACCCATCTCCATTTAATTCAGATAATTTATTTTGACATTTGTATTTTTTTTTATTACTGCAAGGATTATAATGTTTTGTGCATGTAGCTAAAATTCCCACTGAAAATGTATTAAAAGGTCAAATGGATGTGCCAGAAGGAAAGAGCGGCTACCGTTCTGGTGGACAATTACATGCAACATTTTGCTGTAGTGGCCACTGTAGTGTAATTGTGTGTTTTCTCCAGGCTATTTGTGGAGGCATTGTCTTCATAAGACAATCCTTTACAGATGACCTGTCCTCACTCCTGGCATGTCTGTTTTAATAACTATTTACACACACACAATGCAGTAACAGTTCTGGAACATCTTTTCATATACTGTAACTGCATGTTTTTCTATTTCTCTATTGTTCCTACAAAAATTTGACAATGGGGTGTTACCATTCTACTTGTCAAATGGGTGTGCTCCAGCCCAGTCTGCCACTGGCAACACTAATTGGACAGTCTCGGACTATCCATGGACACAATGCAATTGGTAGCACACAGTTGGCAATTTGCACACAGATTTCTAGTAGGAATAATAGAAGAATGGGACAACATAGAGTCACAAGAATAGATCCTTCAGAATTATTTCATGTAATGGAAATGTAACAATCTATGCTCCAGAAGCCAGGCAAAGAGGCAAAGGAAGGTGTAGCCTAAGATATGTGATACACTCACCTTTTCTGGCTCTTGACATAGAGCAGAGAGGCTTGGCCGGAGATCTGTGTTCTAGTAAATCCTGCTGTGCTGTTGCTGAGTGCCAATTATTGAACTTAAACTTTCAACCTGGTCCCTGTGTATGCTAGATAAATCTGTGCATTTTGTAAGGCTACTTTCACACTTGCGTTTTGTCATGGATGGATCCGTCCAGATAATACAACTGTCTGCATCCCTTCAGAACGGATCCGTTTGTATTATCTTTAACATAGCCAAGACGGATCCGTCTGGAACACTATTGAAAGTCAATGGAGGACGGATCCGTTTTCTATTGTGCCAGATTGTGTCAGTGAAAACACATCCGTCCCCATTGACTTACATTGTGTGCCGTTTGGCTCAGTTTCATCAGACGGACACCAAAACGCTACAAGAAGCGTTTTGGTGTCCGCCTCCAAAGCAGAATGCAGACTGAACTGATGCAAACTAATGCATTCTTAGCGGATCCTTTTCTATTCAGAATGCATAATAATGCAAACTTATCCGTTTTGGCCCGCTTGTGGGAGCCCTGAACGGATCTCACAAATGGAAAGCCAAAATGTGAGTGTGAAAGTAGACTAAGTATACTTGTATTTTTGACCCAGCTACTTTACCTGACTCTTGGGCTTCTCCATTGTAATGTATTTGCTACTGTCTATGACCTCGGAGCTTTAACCTCACTATTCTCTGCCTTTTGCTATTATACTGTTTATCTCTCTTTGTTTTCACCTGGCTTGTCTCTGTTATTGATTTTGATTGCTGATTTGGCTTTGACATTTTTCCCCTCTGGTTCTGACCCTCTTCACCCCACCTACTGGCAGCTACCTGGTGAGCAGTAGATAATATTCCATACTACTCGCAGGGAGTTTAATAGTTAGGTTCCTGAGTGGGATCCTCCTAAGAGGGCATCTATTCTTCTGCAGGCAGGGTCCCTGTAATGCTATGGGTGTTGCAAGCCAAGTTGACCAACTCTTGCTGAACTAGGTAGTTAACATCAAGTCTATTAGTGGATGTCTATGGGCAGTTGTTGCACAGTATATAGTACTTTGACAGTTTCATCACAGCAAGTAGTTACTAAAACATAAATGTGAGGAGTGTTGACAGACAGGTCTTCTTTAGGGATGCTTACATCAAAAAAAAAATTGGCACAGATAACTTATGCCTCATTCACACATCAGTGTTCAGTCAGTGATTTCCATCAGTGATTTTGAGCCAAAGCTAGGATTGGCTCTAAACACAGAACAGGTGCAGATCTTTCCCTCATATCCTATGTCTTTGGAGGCTCCAATCCTGGTTTTGGCTCATAATCACTGATGGAAATCACTGACCCAAAACACTGACATGTGAATGAGGCTTTATATATGAATATTCAGTATAAAAAAATAAAAAAATAAAAAGTGGGTGGATGGTTTTCTGAATATAATTTTTTGAAGTAAATCCATGTATGCTTGTTCCATTCCTCTTTGTCTGGACATTTAGCACAGCAGCAAGTCTCACTTAACACTCTGTCAGACTATCAGTCAGACCAGGGAGGAATGCGAGGTGGTGAGCACAATCCCTAACCTATGCTACCTTAAATTAGTGGCTGGTCATGGCTTCTCACATTACATTTATCAATGTATTGCTCCTCTGCATGTTTATCTAGTCCATTAAAGAGAAAAATAGAGATGTCACGCTGTCAGTAATGCCAATCCCCACTTATTCTAATCAGAATCACCTTTCAGATAAACTTTTCCATGTTCATCAGAGTCATAAACTGAAATTACTTTGCTCTACCATTGACAACTTTTATATATACACTCCTCAACATTCTGCAATTCAAGGAATTAACAGGCGTTGCTAAAATGTGCAGAATATCGAAATTTCATGCACCTAGCTCCAATCTGTTGTATATGGGAGGAGCATAGAAGGCAGCTTGAAAGCACAGTATTTTTAGCTACATCAAACCTCACAAATCAGATCAAGTTGTGAGGGATGATTGTGGGATGCCTCGTATGTATGGTTTGTTTTTTAGAGCAACCTGTCACCAGTACTATGCTGCTCATACTGAGGGCAGCATGGTGTAGTGACAGATCCACTGATTTCAGTGGTCTGTCACTTCTATGATATCAGTCAGTACTTTTAGAGTGCTGACATGCTGAATGCCATAGCGCGCGCCAACACTGCGAGAAAGATGAATCCGATGAGGCTCTCTATCTCCACCCTCCCCCTCCCCTGGACCATGATTGATAGGTTTTTTTCCTGCTGTGTTAAGGAAAGAAACCTGTCACTCCTCATCCAGAGGCAGGGTAGGAGAAGGACAGTGAGCCTTATCGCACTAATCTCCCTCAAGGAGCTGGCGAACCTTTCCAAAGATACTGAAAGGCAAAAGAGCCTAATTTCGCAACAATGCAGGAAGCGGGAATTACAGTGGTATAATTAGACAGATTTGCCTTATAACAGCTTTGGAAAGCTGTAGAACTGTAATCAGGGCTGGTTTTAGTCAAAATGTAGCCCTGGGCAAAATCAAAAGAGGGGGCCCACATCTTGTAATAATGTGCTAAAAACACAGTTCGACGTCCGACACCCCCGCCGATCAGCTGTTTGAGGAGACAGCGCATGCTGTTCACTGCTACTGTCCCATAGACATACAGCAGCAGAGCCGGAAGAGAGAAGGGAGATGGCACGTGCGCACAGCGCACGGTGTCTTCTCAAACAGCTGATCGTCGGGAGTGCCGGGAGTCAGACCCTCGCTGATCTAGTATTGATGACCTATCCTAAGGATAGGTCATCAATATAATAACACCTGGAGAACCTCTCTGTGCCTGTTGTGCTCTCCCCATGTCCACAAACACAATACTATACTATACTATACACCCAGACTGCCCTCATTAGCAATGGTGCCCCCAATAGTGATAATAATCCCCAAGAAAGATAACACCCATTAGTAGCAATGCCCTCCATATTGCGTCAAAGAATAATAACGCCCCTACATTACTCTAGTAGTAATAATATAACCATAATGCTCCCAGTGGCTCTAATGTCCCCCTGTAGTGGCCCCCACTAGTTCCTATATATAATGCTTCCCCCCATAGTGCCAATATATATATATATAATGTTCCACCGTAGTGGCAGTATGTATATAATGCTCCTCCATTCCTCCCCAGTAGTGCCAGGTATATACAGGTCCTTCTAAAAAAGTTAGCATATTGTGATAAAGTTCATTATTTTCTGTAATGTACTGATAAACATTAGACTTTCATATATTTTAGATTCATTACACACAAATGAAGTAGTTCAAGCCTTTTCTTGTTTTAATATTGATGATTTTGGCATACAGCTCATGAAATTCCAAAATTCCTATCTCAAAAAATTAGCATATCATAATAAGGTTCTCTAAACGAGCTATTAACCTAATCATCTGAATCAACTAATTAACTCTAAACACCTGCAAAAGATTCCTGAGGCTTTTAAAAACTCCCAGCCTGGTTCATTACTCAAAACCGCAATCATGGGTAAGACTGCCGACCTGACTGCTGTCCAGAAGGCCATCATTGACACCCTCAAGCAAGAGGGTAAGACATAGAAAGAAATTTCTGAACGAATAGGCTGTTCCCAGAGTGCTGTATCAAGGCACCTCAGTGGGAAGTCTGTGGGAAGGAAAAAGTGTGGCAGAAAACGCTGCACAACGAGAAGAGGTGACCGGACCCTGAGGAAGATTGTGGAGAAGGACCGATTCCAGACCTTGGGGGACCTGCGGAAGCAGTGGACTGAGTCTGGAGTAGAAACATCCAGAGCCACCGTGTACAGGCGTGTGCAGGAAATGGGCTACAGGTGCTGCATTCCCCAGGTCAAGCCACTTTTGAACCAGAAACAGCGGCAGAAGCGCCTGACCTGGGCTACAGAGAAGCAGCACTGGACTGTTGCTCAGTGGTCCAAAGTACTTTTTTCGGATGAAAGCAAATTTTGCATGTCATTCGGAAATCAAGGTGCCAGAGTCTGGAGGAAGACTGGGGAGAGGGAAATGCCAAAATACCTGAAGTCCAGTGTCAAGTACCCACAGTCAGTGATGGTCTGGGGTGCCATGTCAGCTGCTGGTGTTGGTCCACTGTGTTTTATCAAGGGCAGGGTCAATGCAGCTAGCTATCAGGAGATTTTGGAGCACTTCATGCTTCCATCTGCTGAAAAGCTTTATGGAGATGAAGATTTCATTTTTCAGCACGACCTGGCACCTGCTCACAGTGCCAAAATTACTGGTAAATGGTTTACTGACCATGGTATTACTGTGCTCAATTGGCCTGCCAACTCTCCTGACCTGAACCCCATAGAGAATCTGTGGGATATTGGGAAGAGAAAGTTGAGAGACGCAAGACCCAACACTCTGGATAAGCTTAAGGCCGCTATCGAAGCATCCTGGGCCTCCATAACACCTCAGCAGTGCCACAGGCTGATTGCCTCCATGCCACGCCGCATTGAAGCAGTCATTTCTGCAAAAGGATTCCCGACCAAGTATTGAGTGCATAACTGAACTTAATTATTTGAAGGTTGACTTTTTTTGTATTAAAAACACTTTTCTTTTATTGGTCGGATGAAATATGCGAATTTTTTGAGAGAGGAATTTTGGGTTTTCATGAGCTGTATGCCAAAATCATCAATATTAAAACAAGAAAAGGCTTGAACTACTTCAGTTGTGTGTAATGAATCTAAAATATATGAAAGTCTAACGTTTATCAGTACATTATAAAAAATAATGAACTTTATCACAATATGCAAATTTTTTTAGAAGGACCTGTATAATGATCTCCTTCCCCAATCCTGGGTGCCCCCAGCAGTGTGGAAATTTTGTATAAAAAAAAATAAAATGCCTCTCTCCCGTCCCCCCGCCGCTGTCTGCGATGCAGATCACAGTTTTATCTGTGGCTTGTGTTGCTGCGTCCTGATCCATGCAGTCCCAATGACATCACCACTCCTGCTCTGGGTCTCACTTGATGATGTCATCATGTGAGACCCAGAGCAGGAGGTTGCAGTGATGTCATTGTGGCTTCTTGCTCTGTTCTAATGCCTCATAGGCTTGAGGTCTAGCGGCCTGAGGCTTGTGACGTTGGATGGCCATGAGTGAGCCCCCCTTTATGGGTAGCAAAGTGGCGCCGCAGGCGGATGTCTAACATCGCCTATCCATTGTCCCGGCCCTAATGCAGAGCACATTACTGCAGGAGGTATAACAGGAGAGGACTATAACTCCAAGCATGTCTAAGCCATTAATATTTAATATCAGAGCACATTACAGGGGAAGGTATAAGAGAAGACTACAACTCCCAGCATGTCAAAGCAGTACTTTATAAGATGAGGTATACAACTCCCAGCATATCCAGGGTGTTGTAATGTGCCCTGATATTATATGATAATGGGCTGGACATGCTGAGTGTTGTAGTTATATCCGTATACATCCTCTTGTAATGTACTCTGATATTACATAACAAGAGGTATAAGAGGCGAGGACTACAACTCCCAGCATTCCCCTGGCACATACTTTGAATCCATACTTCTTCACATGCAGGGCTAGTCTTCTTCATTTTTTTTACTGCATTGCTAAGCTCAGTCTCCTGTTCTGGTCACATGATGGTCAGGTCATCACAGGTCCTTCATCCCCTCTTCTCTGCTGAGCTCTGCCTCCTGCATCTGACATAATTGAAGGTCCTGTCAGCACTGGGGTAATGATTTCTCTTATATGTTAGGGAGGGGACCTTACACTGCATTGTAAAGTGCAGCTGTTCAGCTGTCCGGCCGTTTACTTCTTCGGACGTTCAGCTGAACAGCAGCACTGAAGCAGGGGGCCCCTTAGACAATGGGGGCCCTGGGCAATCGCCCATTTTGCCCCCGCCCCCCTAACACCAGCCCTGACTGTAATGGATAGCTGTCCTGATGTTATATGTGTGTGTAAAATTGTATATATTGCGTATACTGTAAGGTTGCTTCATTCACAAAAACACTTTGTACTGTTGCCTCTGAATGTACTACTACTGATACTATTCATACCATGGCTGGCACTGTATTTCTTAATACTATTGGTAACTAGGATTCCTTCCAAGAAAATGGCCACGTTCACTGTGTAGAAGAAAGTTATGTAGCGTAAATCCAGTCCCTTTCTCCTAAAGTTCCTGGCTCAAGTGCACTAGCATCAAAGTAGGGAACGAGAGGGGAGAGAAAACATGGCTGCAGCCTGAGAGAGAGTACACTGATTTTCTGTTCTATTTTATGGTCTAAAACTGTCATATACTGTAATAGAGGAGCAAGAAAAATGAGGAGATAATGTTGTATTGTGTCTCTTATAAATTGTATTTGTTTGAATTCTGGTTTGGTGTCCCTTTAATACTCAGATTTAGCTTTGATCAATGGCTTTATAGTCAAAGGGTTGTATAATTTCTTATTGTTGTAATATATAGATAAGTCCAAAAATGGACTCTGCAGGCTAAACATATGCAGCGATGACCTCTGAAAAGATGACCTCTAAAAATTGCAATTGGAAAGTGCTCTTCTAGGGGGATGGTCTTCACAAAGAAGATGGGAGTATGCATGATATATGGTGAAAATGAAAATCTGTCACATGAAATGTGGCCTGTATAAAAGGGGTGAACTTCTGAAAGAAGTGATCTTTTGGAGAGGATTTACTGTATCATTTGAGGTATTTGAAATAGGATATGCATTATATATTTATAAATAGTATTGAAAACAATATGGAAATCTTATTGAGGGATTACCAATCCGCTCCTCTGGGACATTTGCTCAGATCTGAGCTCATTAAACTTTAACAATTACTTTCACTGAGAAGCATTATTGTGTCCCATTGAGACAGGCTTTAGTTAAATATGCTATGATACAAATAGGAAATAACAGCAATATAATAAAATATACAATTCCATAGGGTGTGATGTTGAAGAAGAGCTAGCTCTAAAGTCTTTGTTTTATCATTAATATGTTTCTTCCCATATATCTCCCATATAAGACATGGCTTATCTCCTGTATAGCTGTGCCATCATGCAGAAGGATACATCTTCCATTATATAACATATTAACAATTGCGCAATTTGCCCCTCCCCAATATGTAAAGGAGTATTATCATCAGATTTACCCACCTGAAAGTTGTAAACTTTGAAAATAACTTTGCACTAGCACTAGTGACTATGTAAGAGTCAAAGTCAGACTTTTTAAGAAGCCTTGGGAAGTGACAAGGGAAAATATCCAAGATACAACTTTGCATATTACTTTCCCATGGAGCATTGCCACTAGGACTCCATACAAATCTAGTCTCCTTTAAAGGGTTGGCCACTTTCTGGCTACTTGTGACCAATGTGCATGTAAGATGACTACAGTATATGGGACTTACTAATATAGGCTTTGTTGATATTCTGTTCTGCTTGTTTGTGCTTGTTTCATACAGTAAGCCATGTCCCCTTGGCCACAGAGGTTTTGTCAGTAAGATGGCCACTGTTGGAGGGTCATGTGACCAGGCATATCACCTCCATGTGATGTCTCCTCTATTCAAGCTCACCGAACCTGCACCAACCTTCCAAAAGTGAAGTGCAGATGGCAGGTGCAGTGTATTTAGTAGAGGAGACATCACATGGAGGTGATTTGCCTGGTCACATGATCCTCCATCAGCAGCCATTTTATGGACACGACCTCTGTATGGACAGCACATAGAAAATAGTGCAGAATTTCAATAAAGGCTGTATTAGTAAGTTCCAAATAGTCATCTTACAAACACATTGGTCAATAGTAGCCAGAAAGTTGCCAACCCCTTTAACCACCTAACTGTTTTGCCCGAGTCCAGCTCAGGCAGTGGGAAAAGTAGCTAACTGGAGGGGGGAGTGCTGCTTTAGAGATCAACGATTTCTATCAATGATATCTTTCCCTGTCCTGAACAAATTGCCTGGTATTGTCTGAAGGCTTGGAATGTCAGCTTTCATACAAGACCAGTTGCATGTTTCTAGCTGCTACCAATCTGGAGATAGCAGCATCTAAAGCAGCCCTCCCCCTCCAGTTAGCTACTTTTCCCACTGCTGGAGCTGGACTCCGGCAAAACAGTTAGGTGGTTAAGAAGTGCCAGTACCCCGGTTCCCCAAGTCTAAAATTCTTTCATAAGGTTATACTTATTAGTCCCACGTTGATATACAGGTGAAAAGCGAAAAATTTGAATATCGTGCAAAAGTCCATTTATTTCAGTAATGCAAATGAAAGGGAATTGCATAAATGCAGCTTAAAAGTAGAATTTTGTGAAAAGGTTTAATATTCTAGGCTCAAAGTGTCACACCCTAGTCAGCTAATTAATCCATACCTCCTGAGCAAAGGGTACCTCAAAATTGTGACTTTGGGGTTTTCATAAGATGTAAGCCATAATCATCCAAATTATGTTATTATCTCACAGGCTCTCCCAGAAAGCAACCACGATGCCTAAGGAAGGCATCGGGCTGCCTACCATGCCATCGGGTTCCCATAACAGCAGCAAGGGAACCAATGGAAGCTCCGATACCCGTAAGGACATTGCAGGTGCCGCGGTCAGCGCTGACAGCGGCACATCAAGGGTTAATGCGCCGGCATCGGTGATTTCACCATGCGGACCGCATCTCCTGCACCCTCCCAATCACAGCGCTCTTAAGTCATGGCTATCTACGCCGTGCATGTACGGCGTGGGTCCTCTACGGGTTAAAGAAAGGTATATGAATGATACGAGCACTGCGTGTGATGAATTACTGAAATCTGTCTGAATTATGAGAAAAAGGCACTAGTGGGTGCAGCATATATCCGGTCTCAGGTCAGAGGTGTATGCCACATGTGTATGAAACGAAGGGGAGCAGTAACAATTTAAAATATAACTTTTAATGTGTCTGTTCTCCCTGGAGGGAGTAAAAGACCCCTTACAAACAAAAAATACAAAAAAGACAGACAATGCCCCTGGAGAGAAGTGCCAAGTGTATATGGTTAGGCACACGTCCAGGTGCCGTCCTCCCTAGGCCTGTGATAAACGACACGAGGGCCCAAGATGGAGGACGCATGTGATTCCTAGTGTCTAGGGTAAGACGGTAGGAAGTCAGGTAATTCAGAAATGGAAAGGTCTTACCAGATCTAAAGGAGGCCTCACTTGGATAACCGCGTGTAGTGGGTTACTACAGGAGGAGGTCACATGGAGCAGGTAGGTACTCCATCAGATGGATGCAGACATCCGAAGTGTCCAGACGGCCAGGTACTAGAGTAGCCTCTATAAGAAACTAACCCTAGTGCCTCCCTACTTGACCTATCCTGGCCCTGGTGACCTAACACGGGGTCCGTGCCCCGCAAGGGGTGGCCCCGTCCAGAACCTGGCCCTGATACGGAGACCCTAGGTAACCCTGTCAAAGGGTGGCTAGGGGCGTGATGCTAGGTATCAAGGCCAGGAGAGATTCTGAGTTAAAACAGGTCTCAAGGACCCTAAATAAAGTAAACACACAAGATGTGTGTATGATATGTCAGCGCTGACATATCATACACACATCTTGTGTGTTTACTTTATTTAGGGTCCTTGAGACCTGTTTTAACTCAGAATCTCTCTAGGGTCTCCATATCAGGGCCACCCCTTACGGGGCACGGACCCCGTGTTAGGTCACCAGGGTCAGGATAGGTCAAGTAGGGAGGCACTAGGGTTAGTTTCTTATAGAGGCTACTCTAGTACCTGGCCGTCTGGACACTTCGGATGTCTGCATCCATCTGATGGAGTACCTACCTGCTCCATGTGACCTCCTCCTGTAGTAACCCACTACACGCGGTTATCCAAGTGAGGCCTCCTTTAGATCTGGTAAGACCTTTCCATTTCTGAATTACCTGACTTCCTACCGTCTTACCCTAGACACTAGGAATCACATGCGTCCTCCATCTTGGGCCCTCGTGTCGTTTATCACAGGCCTAGGGAGGACGGCACCTGGACGTGTGCCTAACCATATACACTTGGCACTTCTCTCCAGGGGCATTGTCTGTCTTTTTTGTATTTTTTGTTTGTAAGGGGTCTTTTACTCCCTCCTGGGAGAACATACACATTAAAAGTTATATTTTAAATTGTTACTGCTCCCCTTCGTTTCATATACTTTACTCCCTGAGTGGTACCCAGGTGTACTGCCTCCGCAGCTACATATCCTGGGAAGACACTTATTTTGTTATGCCACATGTGTCCACTGTGTCAGAGGTGTATGCCATGTGTCCAGTGTGTCAGAGGTGTATGCCATGTGTCCAGTGTGTCAGAGGTATGTGGCGCATGTGTCCAGAGTGTCAGAGGTGTATGCCATGTGTCCTGTGTGTCAGAGGTGTGTGCCGCAAATATCCAGTGTGTCAGAGGTGTGTGCCGCATGTGTCCAGTGTTTCAGTGGTGTGTACAGCATATAACCAGTGTGTCAGTGTTGTATGCCACATGTGTTCAGTGTGTCAGTAGTGTGTGTATCATATATCCAGAGTGTCAGTGTTGTGTGACACATGTGTCCAGTGTGTCAGTGGTGTGTAAAGCAGTATATGTATAGTGTGTTAGGGGTATATGCCACATGTGTCCAGGGTGGCAGCGGTTTGCGAAGCAGCATGTGTGCAGTGTGTCATTGGTGTGTGCAGAATGTGTCTAGTGTGTCAGTGGTGTGCGCAGCATATATCCAGTGTGTCAGTGGTGTATGCCCCATATGTTCAGTATGTCAGTACTGTGTGCAGCATATATCCAGTGTGTCAGTGGTGTGTGCCACATGTGTCCTCCAGTGTGTCAGTGGTGTGTAAAGCAGTATGTGTATAGTGTGTCAGGGGTATATGCCACATGTGTCCAGTGTGCCAGCGGTTTGTGAAGCAGCATGTGTCCAGTGTGTGCAGCATGTGTCCATTGTGTCAGTGGTGTGTGTCATATGTGTCCAGCGTGTCAGTGGTGTATGCCATGTGTCCAGTGTACCAGTGGTGTATGTACCAGCATGTGTCCAGTGTGTCAGTGGCGTGTGCCGCATGTGTCCAGTGTGCCAGTATTGTGTGCTGCATGTGTTAAGTGTGTCAGTGGTATATGCCACATGTGTCTAGTGTATTAGTAGTGTGTGCAGCATATATCCAGTGTGTCAGGGGTATATGCCACATGTGTCCAGTGTGAAGTGGTTTGCGAAGCGTGTGTCCAGTGTGTCAGTGGTGTGTGTAGCAGCATGTGTCCAGTGTGTGCAGCATGTGTCCATTGTGTCAGTGGTGTGTGTCATATGTGTCCAGCGTGTCAGTGGTGTATGCCATGTGTCCAGTGTACCAGTGGTGTATGTACCAGCATGTGTCCAGTGTGCCAGTATTGTGTGCTGCATGTGTTAAGTGTGTCAGTGGTATATGTAACATGTGTCTAGTGTATTAGTAGTGTGTGCAGCATATATCCAGTGTGTCAGGGGTATATGCCACATGTGTCCAGTGTACCAGTGGTTTGCGAAGCATGTGTCCAGTGTGTCAGTGGTGTGTGTAGCAGCATGTGTCCAGTGAGTCAATGGTGTGTCCCACATGTGTCCATTGTGTCAGTGGTATGTGCCATATGTGTCCAGTGTTTCAGTGGTGTATGCCACATGTCCAGTGTACCAGTGGCATGTGTACCAGCATATGTCCAGTGTATCAGCATTGTGTGCTGCATGTGTCCAGTGTGTCAGTGGTGTGTGAAGAATGTGTCCAGAGTGTCAGTGGTGTGTGTTGTATGTGTACAGTGTGTGTGAGTGGCATGTGCAGTATGAGTTTAGTGTGTTAGACTTTTTGTCATGATAGCCTTGGTGAGCCCATGTGGTTAAACATGCCAGGGCTTATTTTAAAGAGGACCTTTCTCCTGGATATCCTTAATCTAATTATTATCTTACCTTATAGTGTGGCCCCCACCTTTTTTTTCTAAAGAACCCCCCGTTCATCCGCTGTGGTACCGTATCTTTTTGCGCCTCATATTCTAATGAAGCGATTTAGTTATACCAGGACTTGTATTTCTCCTGGGCGCGGTTATATTCTCCCTGGCCGCGAGCGCATCCATTCAGAGCGCCCCGCTCTTAGCCAGGGAGAAGGAGCTCAAGTTCTCGCGGGAGAAGAGGCTGCGATTCTCACGAGAACTTGAGCTCCTTCTCCCTGGCTAAGACCGGGGCGCCCTGAATGGATGCGCTCGCAAACAGGGAGAAGATAACCGCGCCAAGGAGAAATACAAGTCCACGCCTAGTATAACCGAGTCGCCTCATTAGAATATGAGGAGCCAAATGATACAGGGGACCACAACGGACGAACCGGGGGCTCTTTATAAAAAAAAAAGTGCCAATATATCAGTGGGGGCCGCACTATAAGGTAGGATAATATTTAGATTAAGGATATCCAGGTTAAAGGTCCTCTTTAAGTCCTAATCCAGCCCTGGTGTCTGCCCTGTTTTAGACTGAAGTTCATAGTTATTTTTGCACATGTAACTGTCCCAATGTAGCATCCAGGTCCTCAGGTTCATCTAATTGATTGGGTCATTAAGCTGCAGCAAGAAAACAATGTGACACCAGAAGCAGCACATGCGCAGAACAAAGTTGATTCCTCTGCCCAGAACAGGGGAAATGTACAGCGCACACTGCAAACAGTGCCTGTTTTATGCTGCACTGTACAAGCTTCAAGCACAAGACTGAATGGCCTGAAGATAACATACACGGCATCATCTAACACCAAGCAGACAGTTTCAAAGATATGCAGGATATCGTGAACTAAGGGGTATAACTTCAGGAAGGTATTTTCAAGACATACATTTATGGTTTAGATGTCGAATGATTGAAGGGATTTTCCAGGATTTTTTATTGACGGTCTGTCCTCAGGATAGGCTGTCAATATCTGATCAACACCCTTCCCCCCACACACACCGATTAGCTGTTCCCAAGTACCTCCCCAAAACCTGTCCTGCTGTGGTGGCTATTAGGGATGAGCAAATCGACTTTGGATGGAACATCCGAAGTCGATTTGCATAAAACTTTGTTCCAAAACTGTACGGAGCATGAGCTCCCTACAGTATTAGAATGTATTGGCTCCGATGAGCCGAAGTTATTGCTTCGTGAAGTCTCACGAGACTTCGGATAATAACTTCATAAATTAATTTGTACTGTAAAAAAACATTTCCCGAACTTAGAGTGTAAGCCTCTCCATGATTTTATCACTTTGTCTTCACACGTGTCTATGGGTGTTATTAAAGCTGGTCATCTGAGGCAACAGATTTTTATCACTTACATCAGATTCGATTTTGGAAGTGGAATTAGGTAGTTTCCAGTGAAACAAACCACAAGTGAGTAGCAGACAAAGGAATGAAGCTGATGCATGGCGGGGTATTGAGCACAGAGGGGCTGCACAACATTCCATTGTCACTATGTTATGTAAATGCATTCAGTTCAACAGGGGCTTTGTGATTTCTCATTGCTTCTGCTGAGGGAAACTTGTGCACTCCCAAAATGGTACAGTTTAGGAAAATGGAACTCAGCAAGGAAAAATGGAGTCAAGAAAAACATATAGTAAATGTCTAAAGCAGCTCATCAGTCACGTATCATGATAAATATTATAGGTCATCAGCACTCAAGGGAACTAACCTGTAATCAATTAGTAATGAAGTACAGATGTTACTAGCATCATCGACCACTCATGTTGCTGTAGAAGCCGTGCTCTTGAGATACTGGAATAAAAGTTCTGCATCTACGTGTTTTCTTTTTCCTATTTTTAGAGACTAAAATAGTGTATGTTTCCCAATGCTGTAAAAGCCAATCTTTTGTTCATTTCAGGAGAGCGAGAAGCTGAACATAATGTTTAACTCTTCTAAGGCTATCATACACATTCAACAGCCGCTGCCACATACACTTTCAATTCGGCCGACAGCTATCTCTCCCGATTCCATTCAAACTTTTCCATACACACACATGTTTGGTGCGGCCAAGTGTATTCAATGGGGAGAGGGGAGCAAGACGCTGCCAGACACCTCTGGAAGTAGCATATTTCCTAGGAGGAGAAAAGGTTCAGGCAAAAATTTTCACTTAGCCCGATCTTTCCTCCACAACGTCGTCAGTCAGGGTAGAGTTGGGAGCTCCACACACTGTTGACAATACACTAATGTGTGTGTGAGTTTTTAGGGCATGTTCCCATCTGCGTTGGAGGCTCTGTTTGGCACCTCCATCGCAGTCACTTTTTCTTGGCTAAGAAAGTGTACTCCCCAAACTGAAACCGAATTTACCCCATTATAATCAAGGGATTTGTTTAGCACAGTGAGAGTTACTTATATGCTAAATCTGGCACTTCCGTTAATTTTTTTGTTCTGTTCCCCTATCAACCACCCTCTGTCTTTTAATAGTGGGTTGTGGGGTTCCTCAATCTGCAGTGATGTCATTTGGTGATGCTCTCAGTACTGACTGTTTGGCTCGGGTTCTTAGAGCAAGCTCCTGCTTCATACCCAATCCCAGCTACTAACCCTTTGTTTGGTAATGGACAGTGATATGATCAAAAAGGACTCGCCCCTGCGATTGGGTCATCTAATTGGGAGCTTTCTAATGTTGCCTTAACAGCAGCCTGTGTCATATTGATACAGAATGTAATGAATTAGCATACAGGAGTTTAAGTATTACAAGTTTAAAATAAAGTTGAAAAATAATAATCCCGTAATATGATTTAAATAAAATATTTAAATAAAAAATGTAAAATATTTTAAAAAGTTTGCAAAATTGCAGAACGAATGCGGACACATAAATAACGGTTGTCTGAATGAGCCCTAACACAGAGTATATTATCAATCACTGATTGATAACACCTCCCCTGTGGACAACTGAGCTCAGAAAGCAGACTATAAATGTATAAACTACAAATATTACTAAATTTTATTCCCATAAAACTATATCGATCTGCTCGGTTCCTCCTTTCTATAACATGCTTCTTGCAGATTGCATTACATTTTTGGGTGACAGGTTCTCTTTAAGGGCTTTTCATTTAAGGGTTAATGGTAGCAAGTTAAAGGGGTTATCCATGTATACATTTTTCCCTTTCTCTGTGCTTGTCCTCTCAGGCATTGCAACTTACTAATGTACTTACGGTACCTCTCACTCCAGAGATAGGAAGAATGGCTATGTGACTGCGTCCTGTGTGGAGACTGTACTTTCTCTGATGTCACCACCAGGCCTCCCATGATCCCCTCTGTCAGAATCCATTGCTTGTCATATAAAGGCCAAGTGGTAGGAAACATTAGGAGGAGACAGCAAGGGGATGATGGAGGGTGTAGTGAGCAGAGTTTTTGGCCCAGGGAAGGGTGTAGTAGGCGATTACATTTTTGCCTGATCTTGCAGTACACAGCACTATGGGAGGTGTTGTGGCTGAAGCTCTCTACACCCAAAACCTGGAAGTTTGGGTTGTAAACAATGGAGCGCAGGGGGAGCATGGAGACCCAAGTGAAGACTCAGGAAAAGTTGACAGGTACACTGTTATGCTCTGTAGGTGAAATATAAGGTTTACATAATTATATTACATAAAATTCAGGGAGTACAGGTTTAATGGAGGCCGTTATTGCACCAAAAATGGTAAAAAGCAGAGTGGACCCAGCATGCATGTGGAACCTGCACTCCCTGAATTTTATGGTGGCCATTAGGGCACATAACAGGTAGTGTTAGTTTCCCGTCTGATAGAGATCGCCTTGACGTGTGGCAGACGGGCCCAAATAATTTTGTACAAAATGTATTTGCCAAGAAACTCAAATTTGCTAAATTAGCGTAGCATTAGCACCAGAATGTTTTCTATAATTATGGCATTATTGTACTTTATTTGTGTTTGCAGAGTGCTGTTGCATTGTCTTTTTTTTTTTGTATGTTTCTAGCCATGGCAATGTGCACCTGCACATTGGGATGTGCTGACTGACCCCCATTTTTTGCATTTATGAATAAAGATAGAAATAGATGTAAGACTTGTAAGGTAAACCAGCTCACCTGCCACATGTATTGCAGTCCTTGGGTGCACAGAAAACCATGGTGAGACCTCTTGAGACAAGGATAAAAGAGAAAAGCAATCCAGCACTCCAATAATTTTTGAGCCGTCGGTTCCATTATTACAGTGATAAGAATTTGTACAGTGGTACAACCTCCATTAGTGTAATTCGCAGTCTACGCGTTTCGAACTAAACAGTTCTTATTCATGATTCCATGTGGAACTTAAATCCATGTAAAATACAGGGTGGGCCATTTATATGGATACACCTTAATAAAATGGGAATGGTTGGTGATATTAACTTCCTGTTTGTGGCACATTAGTATATGTGAGGGGGGAAACTTTTCAAGATGGGTGGTGACCATGGAGGCCATTTTGAAGGCTGCCATTTTGAATCCAACTTTTGTTTTTTCAATAGGAAGAGGGTCATGTGACACATCAAACTTATTGGGAATTTCACAAGAAAAACAATGGTGTGCTTGGTTTTAACGTAACTTTATTCTTTCATGAGTTATTTACAAGTTTCGGACCACTTATAAAATGTGTTCAATGTGCTGACCATTGTGTTGGATTGTCAATGCAACCCTCTTCTCCCACTCTTCACACACTGATAGCAACACCGCAGGAGAAATGCTAGCACAGGGTTCCAGTATCCCTAGTTTCAGGTGCTGCACATCTCGTATCTTCACGGCCCGGCCTACTGACTGCCAAGAAGTTAGTTGTAAGTAGTACAGCGCTAGATTTAAGATGATTGGAATACTTTAAACAATACCCACAAGTTAGATATGATTACCGTATACTACAGAGAGCGGGGCCCGGTATAGTAGAATACAGTGACTGCATCGGGCCCCGCTGCCATTACAGAAACAGATGGCGGCCCCCATTCACTACACAGGGACACTGTTATGGGGAATCTGTGGATGACACATAAGATGCTATATATGTGTCATCCACAGATGCCCCCATAACAGTGCCATCCACATATGCCCCCATAACAGTGCCATCCATATATGCCCCCATAACAGTGCCATCCACAGATGCCCCCATAACAGTGCCATCCACAGATCCCCCATAATAGTGTCATCCACAGACCACCATTATGGTAGTTCAAAACCCACCAAAAGTACACCTTTTGGTTAAAACATTTTTATTCTTTTCTCCTCAAAAACCCAGGTGCGTCTTATGGGCAGGTGCGTCTTATAGGGCGAAAAATACGGTATATAATTAAGATGCTCCAGTATTCTGTTCTTCAATTTGCGCGTGGTGCTTTCCACATATAAAAGATCACACTGGGTACATCTGATAACATAAATAACATTTGAACTGTTACAATTAATATAAGATTTTATTGCGAAATCTGAACTGTGTTCTGAATCACTAAAAGTTTTTGTGGGTGTGGTGTACCTACATGTCTTACATGGATGTCCTCCACAACGTGCAAAACCTATGTATCTCAACCAAGTGTGAACATTGGCTTCTGAGCTGGAGGAAAAGAAAGAAGGTGACAAAATAGAAGCTACCATGGCGGAGCGTCTTGGGACCACTCTGCTGCCCCCTACAAGGAGACCATACAGGGCATCATCATCATAAAGGATAGAAATACTACCCTGGACAATCCTCTTGATGGCCTCAAATTGACTGCTATATGTTAGTGTTAACGTAGGCACAACTGAATTACCTGTAGGTTTTTAGTTTTTCTTTCCAAACAATAAATCCTTGCGATCTTTGCAGCGGGCGATATTATTACCTCTAATAATCATCCATTGAGGATAGCCATGTTCCAAAAGTCGCTTGGTTATTGTTTCACATTCCTGATTATAAGCTACTTCACTGTTACAGTTTCTTCTGGCCCTAATAAATTCTCCCACCGGTACCGATTTGATCATGTGTATTGGATGGTGGCTATTAGCTCCTAACATGGTGTTTCCTGAAACCGGCTTATGATAGGTAGAAGTAATAATTTCCTGATATGGTATACCTGAAAGAGTCAGATCAAGAAAATTTATGGATGTACTATTATATGTAAATGTGAATTTTAAATTATAAGGGTTATTATTTAAGTACTCCATGAAAGAGGGTATGGCAGGCACATCACCCGTCCAAATGAGGAGTAGATCATCGATGTACCTGCCATACCACTCTATTGCAGACACGTAGGGGTTATCAATGGTGAAAATGTAATGCTCCTCCCAATAGGACATTACCAAATTGACTAAAGATGGGGAAAATTTTTCCCCCATTGAAACTCCCCGAATCTGCAAATAAAACATTCCATCAAAAGAAAAATAATTGTGGATCAATAGAAACTCTGTAACTTCCAAGATAAAATCAATGTGTTCCTCCATGTGACTACTATATTTATGTAAATGGTATTCCAAAGAGAAAAGAGCCACTTCATGTGGTATAGAAGGATAAAGGGATATTATATCAGTGGACAACCACGTAAAGTCTGGTCACCACTGTTTGTTAAATAGACTTCTAAGTACAGCCCCCGTATCCTTCAAATACCCTGGGACTCTCATTACCAGAGGTTGCAAAATCATATCCAACCATTCTCCTAGTTTTTCAGTTAAAGAGTCAATACCGGACACTAGGGGGCGCAGTGGTGGTGGAACCAAACCTTTATGTATTTTCAGCAAGGCATGCATGATTGGTGTCACCGGATTAACCACCTGCAGATACATAAATAAATTTTGGTCAAAAAGATCAAAATTTTTACCTTTATTGATGATTACCATGTATATGTTTAGGTATGCATCAAGAGGATTTTTTGGTAAATGCCTGTAAGTGCAAAAGTCGGTGAGTACTTCTAGAACCTGTTTTTTGTACATGGCTTTATCCAAAACCACCACTGCGCCCCCCCCTTGTCCGCCATTTTAATGACTATGTCCTCTCTGGAATGTAAACTATCAATGGCTGCCTGTTGTGTTCAGGTAAGGTTGTTATATTTACGGGTACTTTTTTGTTCATAAGATATTAGTAAAAGTTGTTTCTCCACTGTTTCCTGAAACACATCCATGCCTGGAGTACGAGACTGAATCGGATAAAATTGCGGATTCCGGACCGAGATTAACTCAGTGGACGGTACCGCAACTTTATCCACAGACTCAGTCTGTAATTCTCTGAGATTAATGACTGAAAGTTGTTCCATAAATGTTAAATTCAAGAATTCATTGTTGTGGATACTGATAGTCCCAAGGGATTTCGATCCTTCCTCTAAAAGGAAATCCTTCCTTTAGGAATTGTTTCTTTACAGTTAGATCTCTAACAAATTTGTTGACATCCAGCAACGTTTTGAAAAGATCGAAATCCCTTGTAGGAGCAAAATTCTGACCCAATTTTAAAACCTCTATTTGATCATTGGCTAATGCTACAGAAGAGAAATTAATAACATCATTGGTAGTACTATGAATGTTATTCATTTCTTGTCCCGCGTTGCCAACAGAGGTGCTGCCCCAGAGGTGCCCCTCTTTGATGAATTTGCGGGGTCCTCTTCTTCTTAGGACCATCAATGTCCGGTTTTTTTCTATCCTATTGATCCACTGATCTAAGGATTATTTTTTGCACATTTCTTGGATCTCTTCCCCTGATGATTTATCACCTGAAACGTGACACGTTGGGAACCATCCTATAGGGCAACATTAGGGATACCCGCCTTATGTAGGGTAAGGTATACGGACAGGGCCGCCCCTTGCGGGGTAGGAACTCTGTGTAGATAGGCAGGTGAACAGCAGCTTTGCCCCCTTCCCTCATCAGGGCGCATTAGGGACAACGGTTCCCTGCACCAATCTACAACCTGAATCTACCTACGACCACATCCAACCTTCGGCCCAGACGCGGTATTATTTCCACCACGCTAGGCTGATCCCTATCAGGGGGCGTCGGAATGGTAAGACTGTTCCATACTTTTAGCCATATTTCAATCATCTGTTTGTGGCGCTATATATTTTATATAAATTAATAGTAAAAACTATATTTTAAGCTCTCCCAAATTCTCTATTGTTCAAATTATTACTTCTACCTATTGTAAGCCAGTTTCAGGAAACACCATGTTAAGAGCTAATAGCCACCATCCAATATACACGATCAAAACGGTACTGGTGGGAGAATTTATTCGTTCCAGAAGAAACTGTAACAGTGAAGTAGCTTATAATCAGGAATGTGAAACAATAACCAAGCGACTTTTGGAACGTGACTATCCTCAATGGATGATTATTAGAGGTAATATCGTCCGCTGCAAAGATCGCAAGGATTTATTGTTTGGAAAGAAAAACTAAAAACCTACAGGTAATTCAGTTGTGCCTACGTTAACACTAACATAGAGCAGGAAATTTGAGGCCAACAAGAGGATTGTCCAGGGCAGTATTTCTATCCTTTATGAGGATGATGCCCTGTACGGTCTCCTTGTAGGGGGCTGCAGAGTGGTTCCCAAGACGCTCCTCCACTGGAGCTTCTATTTTGTCACCTTCTTTCTTTTCCTCCAGCTCCAAAGCCAATGTTCACACTTGGTTGAGATACATAGGTTTTGCATGTTGTGGAGGACATCCATGTAAGACATGTAGGTACACCACACCCACAAAAATCTTTAGTGATTCAGAACACAGTTCAGATTTTGCAATAAAATCTTATATTAATTGTTACAGTTAAAATGTTATTTGTTATCAGATGTACCCAGTGTGATCTTTTATATGTGGGAAGCACCACGCACAAATGGAAGAACAGAATACTGGAGCATCTTATTATATAAGTACCGCATCTTATGTGAACATTTCAGGAGCTGCCAAACATTTTGTAGAGAGACATAATAGAAGTGCACATACCTTCAGTGCCTTTGGGATAGAAAAAGTGTTGTCTCCTTTAAGAGGTGGTAGCATAAAAAGAATACTACTACAGAGAGAGGCATTTCGGATATTTAGACTAGAAGCCAGAAATCCCAAAGGCCTAAATTACACGAAGGAATTGATGCACTTCTATTGAGTTCTCTACCTCCCCCCCTCACCCCTTCCCCCTTCCTTTTTCTTTTCTCTGGTACTACAGGATTAAATCAATGTCATTACCTTCAGTTGTTTTTTTCCCTGTTCCCTGTTTTATGTCATTTAATTTTCGATTGCCTTACATCAAATTCAGTGTACATGACACAGATTTTCGGACCACTGGACAAGCATATGGCTTAGATTCAGCTCTCCGATTATTTTATTTGTGAATATATACATTAAATAATTTTTCTGTGTTTTCTGTGTTTTTTGTATTTTCACTGTTGGGAATCATAGTTTTAATTAATCACATGTGAAAAGGTTCTCAGCTACCATGTGGACTTTGGATCCAGCTAGATAATTAAAACACCTGAGTGGCCTCCTCCCCTATAGAGGAGGAACCTTTTTTCCTCAGGAGTCTATATATATTTTACATGGATTTAGGTTCCACATGGAGTCATGAGTAAGAACTGTTTAATTCAAAACGCGTAGCCTGCAAATGACACTAATGGAGGTTGTACCACTGTACAAATTCTTATCACCGTAATAAAGGAACCGACGGCTCAAAAATTATTGGAGTGCTGGATTGCTTTTCTCTTTTATCCTTAGCAATAGATGTACAATGGATGTTGTTTGTGACACTTATGATATCTTTCCAAACTCATAAACATGCATGTTCAGATTGGCTGTCTAATGGCTCTTAGACGTCATTGGAAAACGAACCTAAACAGATCTATTGTATCATATCCATCACTCAATTGAATCCATGCATTGAAAACTGCTTATCTGTGAATTGGAATAGAAAGGATGAAAATGTAAGTATACACCGCTATATCTCAGGCAGATATGTAAATGATTACAGGTGTGGGTCTTGCCACAAGAGGACGTGAAAGTTTCTCCAACTCTACTCTCAGAGGTTACTCTTGGGTAGTCTACCACTTGGTGAGAGATCATTGACTGCTAGTCATGCGGCTACAATGCATTTGAAGACATCTTGCCCAGTTGACAGACTTTGAGTGGGGGTACATCATTGGACTAATAGAAGCAGGATGGCCATTTTGATAAATTGGCCACCATCTTGGTTGTTCTGAACTAGCTGTTAGGAAGTGTTGGGGGCAGTGTTTATGTGAGAGCACACACACATGGCAAACAGGCTCCGAAATACCCAGACAGACTACCAGACTGCAGTTTCTGGCGCATGGACTGCGCATAGACTTAATAAATTAGGCGCATCTCACTCTGATGTACTGGGCTCAAGACTGGCTCTTAGGAACCCCAGTCTTAATAAATGTCCCTAATGTGTCTTTATTGACAAATAAAAAGATAAAATGTTACAAGACATGTATTTAGGATGCTTCTTGTTTGTTTCCATTATAGAAAGATTTCACTTACTCTAAATGTACTCAAAAAAGAAAAAAAATGTATGTCTGCAATTATTTTCTCATAATGCACTTGCATAAACAGTAAGTTTTGTTAAAAAAGGTGTTACAGTGCCATAATTTATTTTTAATCCATAAATGTGTTAGAATAAAAAACAAAATGTGTTCTTACTGTTTAAACACCCCACTGTTGTCGGATTCATAGCCGTCTTTGTTTATGCCACAGCCCTCAGGTGGCAACCTTACTGACGTCATTGACTGGATGCTGTTGAAGTTGATCCGTAATTTCTTTACTGACATTAGCAAGACCAACAGACAACCTGGGGCATTTCAGCGTGGAAAAATGAAATATAAGTAAACTTTTTTTTATTAATATTACTTTCACACACATCCATTTGATATGTATTTTTTATTGGCCTGCAGCGCTTCTATCTTCGGCTGGCTTGTAATCACAGCATGTACCAGTATATGGTTGTCTGTCTAAAATAACATTGCTAGTTTCGTTATAGGAGATGGAGCTTTTGTTTTGTAATAAATAACTACATATCCTTTGCACAGCCATAAAGATAAATAATATAATTGCATTACCACTAGGGAGAGCTTAGCAGCTTACTGGGTACTGTTATTATTGAGTTAAAATAGTAAACATTTAGCATCTATGCTTCCCCTAGTGGCAGAATTCATTTTTCCATCACATTTTACACCGTTTTTTTCCACGGTTATGACCAGTGATGGTCTGTTCGCAGTGTTCGCCAGGGAACACATGCAGGCTGTCATCTTTAGTAAGGTAGACTCACCCGTCCGGCGATGCACAGGTAAGCCCTTAGCTGTGCCTGTGCCGGGAGCAGGCAGTTCCGAGAACAGCCCGATGAAGGCCCCCGATGGCTGGTCTCAGAACTGCCTGCTCCCGGTGACTGCATTTGATTTCAGACCGGCTCCCGGCACATGTGAGTGCTTACCTGTGCATCGCCGGACGGGTGAGTCTACCTTACTAAAGATGGCAGCCCGCATGTGTTCACTGGTGAACACTGCGAACTGACCATCACTAGTTATGACCACTCTGCAATCCATCAGCATTGGCCGTATTTACACGCTACAGGAAAAAATGCCGGCCTCTCTGGTGGCCAGGGCCATGGGAGGATGGATAGGCCAGTGCTTTTTTCTATAGTGTGCAAGCACCACCACTGCTGATGGATTTCAGGGTGGTCGTGACTGTGGAACGAGCAGTGTATAATGTGATGGAAAAATGAATCCAGACAGCAAAGGAAGCAACATGGGTAATAACAATACATTAGTAAGTGCCTTGTATTAACTTTCTCTATATAATAAATGCTATTTGCTGAAGTGACACAACCCTTTTAACTTTGCCACTATACAGTGAGTTTTGAAAATCTGGAACAAAAAAGCTCCAGCTGCCACAGTATATATATGTGCAGTGTTTGACTGGCCCATCAGAGTACCAAAGGATTCTCTGGTGTGGATAGGCTATGATACCATAGTGGGAAATGTCCAGGAGAAAAAAAATGAAGCTGAATTTGAAGCCAATGACTTGCCACAAGGGTCTATTTTAAAATCATTTAGATAATATGGGGATTGGGGCCCAAGAAAAATTTCCTCTGTTGGGACAAGATAGGCCTGGGCCGTTAGGGTAGTCACCAGGTACCACTCCAGAGCAGTATCTGGGCCAGTGGCAGCTGCCATGGGGGTCAGAGATACTGGTGCAAAGCACCGAGGGGAAAGACATGGTCAGAAAGTCCAAAATCAGTGCAGGAAATGATCAAGCAAAGTCTTTAATTGAAGTCCAAAGTCAGAGGCATTCAGCAATCAAGCAAAGTCAGTTTAATTGAGAAGCAGGGTCCGGTACACAATAAAGTAGAAACTTCCAAACACCTTCACACAAGGGGCTAGACTAGCTAGTGACCAAGACTGCTCAGGCGCCTTCCTAAAGCAAGAAGCAAAAACAGTGGATGTGGCGCACAGGAGTAACTATTGACCCAAGAGGTGCACTCAGTCAAGTGGACTCACCCAGTCCACTCCAAAATGAAAATGATAAAACAGAAGTAATAACAAATGGAATGCAAAAAATCGAGTAGCTACTGAGGAAGGGGTAATGCGATACCCTGAAACGCGTCTAGCCTAGACAGGACCCCAAACTTTGGACCACTTGGGAAGCTGGAGGATTTACCGGATTGTCGCAAAGACTGAGGGTCCGCCACACGAATGGTAGCTACTGAGGAAGGGGTAATGCGATACCCCAAAACGTATCTAGCCTAGACAGGACCCCAAACTTTGGACCACTTGGGAAGCTGGAGGATTTTACCGGATTGTCGCAAAGACTGAGCGTCCGCCACACGAATGGTATATTCGATGAGCAACCTGTAAGACCTGATTCCATGGTGAAGGTCTGACTACACGTGCCAAACAGTTGCCAGTGTGCGAATTTAGGACGAATTACTGGTCTACACATCTAGAGGACCACAGTACTTTGTCGACCCTTCAAGTGAGACGGTAAGACCGTTCGATTTTATCCAGCGATTTTACCCAGCGATTTAAAAACTTTCGTTGTTAATATCTCAGTGGGACGCCACTGGTGTTTGCAATTAGCGGGACGCCGCTTTATTCTGTTCACTGCTTGCGCATTAGGACATTAGAAACTTTCGGATACCTCTGTTTAAATATCGAATTGGACGCTGCTATAGGACATTGTTTTATCGCTACCAATTGATTTGAGACTTTTCCATACGAATATTTATACGATTTACTGCTATTCATGATAGAAGTGTGAATCGATTATTCCATTTTATTCCTCGATTTTTAGCCTATTTTAGATTATTGCATTCCATTTGTTATATGATATTTTAGCATTGCATGTGAGGACTTTGGGTATGTTTTAGTTTGTTTAGTTTTATCAGATATTTTGTGATATTAATTACAGCCATCTATATTATTGCCACCTACTATATTTATTATATGCGAATAAATTTCAAATGGTTCAGATATCCTGAGAGTGCCCAGTTACTTCTGTTTTATCATCTAAAGCAAGAAGCTCTTTTAAATACATCCTGCAACCCAGCCATAGGTGGGGCGTGCACATGCTGCCTCACAAAAGTAGGAGAGACACGCCTGCACATGCCCCTAGCAAACAGTACAGGACTCTAATCAGGAAGCGGGATGCCAGAGACACACAGCTTCACTCGCGTCAGCAAGAAAGGAGGCTCCAGCACAGGGCGCAGATCCAACAGTTTAAGCTATCCGCTGCCCGCGCTTGTCAGCATGGCAGCAGGAGGGAGTGAGGGATCCCGGCACCCATGTCTGCATATAGGGGCAGCAGCTCAGGCACGGAACGCTGGGCTAACATTGTGCTTATCAGGCAATAAAATTCAGTGCCCACAAAGCGGCTTTTTCTCCCCAGCACTGAACACATTAGGAGGATGTTGTCAGAAGGGAGAAAAAGAACACCAGAGTACCCTAACAAGCATACAACAGCAATATCTAGAGGCAGACATTTTTTGCAAGTGTTTATTTATTTATTTATTTTTAATGGGTGTTTGCCCTGACGTTTTGGGAGTCCTAAAGAGAATCCTATGGAGGAAATACAATTTCTAATGTATGCTGTATTTTTATGTAAACAATACTCACCCTTAAAAGACTACAAAAATGCAAAAAAACAACAACAAAAAAACAAAACATTGTGGCAGATTTGCTTATCCTGTCTAAAATGTACACAGAATAACAGACTGTCTAAAGATCTGTCAAATTTATCCCAATGGCTCAGGCTGAATGATAAAATAGGTTCACAGATAGATACTTTTCTCTAACTTTATACCACCTATTGGTTGCCTCACTCTGCAACAGAATTTTTTGCCAAATGTTGATGCTAAATGTAGCATCATAAGCCACACCCTCTTTCCCAATAAACCATTTCCTCTACCATCAAGCCGTGCCCACTCAGCCAGTCATTTTTGCTTACCTGCTTCATAAATATGCTTACCTATTTCATAAAAATAAATGTGCAAAATTTCACAAATTGTGAAAATAATTCTCTGAAGTAAGAAAGCAGGTAAATGCTATGGGTGAAACTGGCCTTACAGAGACTCTCAAAATTAATTCAGACCCCAGCTCAGATCCTACATTATTCAGCCACCAGACCATTAAATTATTCAGACCTGAGATACGAGATACGGATGGAGTAGAGTTAACACTCATGCTTTCTGAGATTTCTGAGTTGTGTTATCTAATCTAAGCAAACACCTTCAATTGCTTCTCAATGGCGTTTGTCTCAAGATAACGCGATGAGTTAAGAAATTATAAGACTCTAAATGAATCAGTCCCCAGAATAAATCCTTACATTTATTCAGGACCCAGATGTAATCCATAAATAATTCAGACCCCAGATCAGATCCCTAAGTTTACTCAAGCCCCAGACCTGTCCAACAAAATTAATTCAGACCCAGAGCAGAACACAAAGTTAATTCAGACCCCACATTAGACCCTTAATTAATAAAAATACAGACTCCTAAATGTATCTGACGAAGGATAAGACTCCTAAGTGAGACTTCACACCCCTGAATCAGACCTCAGGACTCCGCTCAAAAACAAACCCCAAAAGTATGTTTACCTCTCCTTGCTCCCAGCTTCTCTTGTCTTCAGGGCTCTGCACACAGGTCCTGACACCAGCCAGCACCAGGATGTATACAGTACACAAAATCTGGATGGTGATCAGCATTAGGACCTTGTGTGCTGAATTCTAAAGGACCTGATGTGACAGAGGCCTGTGGTCACCTGGACTATGTGGCCTGGTTACAACTGTGAGCACTGAGATCCCGATAGACATCACTACAAAGCTCTGAACCACAGACAATGTGTGGAACCTGTTTCAGGGTTCCATAGAATCCAAGGGTCCTATGAAACCCTATCAAGCAACACAGGCCTATATATTCTATATTGCTAAACACTGAGAGTAATAATTCCCATAACTTTCTATCCCACTGACTACATAGCACTATGTCCAGCTTCATTTACCTCATTTACATTTTTTAACTTTATACCAATGGTTCCTCAAGTCACATTTCAACCTAGGGCTCAGGGCCACAAGAAAAGAGTGTAAAGGACTGGGCTACCATGCTTCTCAATGGAAGTCTATTATTACACCCTTAGAAATATCATTAGCATGCGTTAAAATATTACTGCTTAAAACATTTAAATGTTTCCAAATGTTTAATAACATAAAGTTCCCTTAAATAAGGTTTTTCCTGTTAATTTCAGTTCTATAATGCAACATGTTTAGTTTTGTGCTGAGCCAGGAGTTGGATCCAGTAGATCATCTAGGCGATTGTCAGGGAGGAAGCGTTCCTTCCCGGCAATCGCTTGCTCGTCCGCTGCTATTACATGCAGCAATCTCCTCCTCAGTATGTAGAGGAGCGATTGCAAATGCCATCGCTTGTTCCCTACTGTATCATTATTTGCCGCAGACCCTGATTACACAGCACGATCTGCCACCGGCAAACGATGATTTTTAAACCTGCTAAGGCCTATTGCACACGACCGTATGGCTTTTTCAGTGTTTTGCGGTCCGTTTTTCACGGATCCGTTGTTCTGTTTTTTGCTTCCGTTGTGTTTCCTTTTCTGTTCCGTTTATCCGTTCCGTTTTTCCGTATGGCATATACAGTATACAGTAATTACATAGATAAAATTGGGCTGGGCATAACATTTTCAATAGATGGTTCAGCAAAAAACGGAACGGAAACGGAAGACATACGGATGCATTTCCGTATGTGTTCCGTTTTTTTGGCGGACCCATTGACTTGAATGGAGCCACGGAACGTGATTTGCGGGCTATAATAGGACATGTTCTATGTTAAAACGGAACGGAATAACGGAAATACGGAAACGGAATGCATACGGAGTACATTCCGTTTTTTTTGCGGAACCATTGAAATGAATGGTTCCGTATACGGACCGTATACGGAACGCAAAAAACGGCCAGTAAACGGGAAAAAAAAACGGCCGTGTGCAAGAGGCCTAAAAGATTTGAATTACTCTTTTATCAGGAAATCAGCAGCAGCATTACACTGCCAGATCATCACTAACAAGCGTTCATACGAATGCTACAAATACAGGTAGAGTTGACTATTTTCTATTGTTCTATGAAGCCAAATTTTGTGCAATATGATGCATACTTTAGTTCTTAAAAACAGTTGAATACTATGGCACCATTGCGACTGTCTGCATTGGGACACAGCATCATTAAAGGGCTTCTGTCACCCCACTAAACTTTTTTTTGGGTTACTTTTAATCCCTATACTGCGATTTATGCATATATACTGTAATTAATCATTTTGGTTCAGCAGATTATGTTAAAAAACGTACTTTTAAAATATGCAAATTACCTTGCTACCAGCAAGTAGGGCGGCTACTTGCTGGTAGCAGCCGCATCCTCCTATCCTAAAGACGCTCTCTCCGCATGTTGATTGACAGGGCCAGCGGACGGGATCTCTCTCTGCTTGGCCCTGTTTGCATTCAAAATCTGGCGCCTGCCCCGTACCTGTCTTCAGTCGGCGCAGGCGCACTGAGAGGCGGACGCTCGCTCGGCCACTCCATCCTCAATGCGCCTGAGCCGATGACATCACATCTACACCCGGCGCAGGCGCATTGAGGAAGGAGCGCCGAGCGAGCGTCCCCCTTCTCAATGCGCCTGCGCCGGGTGTAGATGTGACGTCATCGGCTCAGGCGCATTGAGGATGGAGCGGCCGAGCGAGCATCCGCCTCTCAGTGCGCCTGCGCGGACTGAAGACAGGTACGGGGCAGGCGCCAGATTTTGAATGCAAACAGGGCCAAGCAGAGAGAGATCCCGTCCCCTGGCCCTGTCAATCAACATGCGGAGGGGGCGTCTTTAGGATAGGAGGATGCGGCTGCTACCAGCAAGTAGCCGCCCTACTTGCTGGTAGCAAGGTAATTTGCATATTTTAAAAGTACGTTTTTAACATAATCTTCTGAACCAAAATGATTAATTACAGTATGTATGCATAAATCGCAGTATAGGGATTATAAGTAACCAAAAAAAGAAAAAAACCGTTTAGTGGGGTGACAGAAGCCCTTTAAGTAAGCAAGCGTGCATACAGCTTGCAATTCTGGCAAGTGTGTCGGAGGAACCTGTTCTTTCTAACTCCACCCCTCTCTCTGAAGATTGGTCATAATAGCCAGTGTTGTCATCATAAGCATCCTGCTATTCCTCCACCACTTACTCCTCCCCTTTCTCCTGTGGTAGCTCCTCATCCTCCACATCTTTCTCTATGGGACTTTGTGTGTGGGTCCTCAACAGCTACAGGGGGTCCAGCAAAATGCGTTGTCTATTCTTCGTTCGCTGTTCCCTGTTGCATCAGCATGAGTTTCTTCTCTAAGATAGATATCAGGGGGATGACACTGTCAAATCTGGTGGCCTCTTTGAAGGGCCTGAGCTCAAAGCAACACATGCTCCACGTTGAGGTGCTTGACAAAATCATTCACTGCTATATGCTGTTCCTACAGATGCTCTAGCACAGGGATGGGCAAACTGCGGCTCTCCAGCTGTTGCAAAACTACAAATCCCATCATGCCCAGTCTGCCTACAGCATGGCATGATGGGATTTGTAGTTTTACAACAGCTGGAGAGCCGCAGTTTGCCCATCCCTGCTCTAGCATATGCAAGGTGGAATTCCAGTGAGCTTGAATGTCATGGATCAAGAAGTGCAATGGCAGACCGTTCTGATGCTGCAAGTTTAGGAGACATAAGAATGGCTGAAATGTGAGCACAGTCTCTTGGATATAGCAAGCACCCTCTGCAAGCCAATATACTTTTTCAAAAAGCGTTGCACAGCTGAAATGAACACTTGCGCCATTCAGGGAGCATGTGTTATTTTCCCCAAATGCAGCACGGCCACAATGTTCCTGCCATTGTCGCTGACCACCCTGCCTAGGTGGAGTTCACAGGGAGACAGCCAGTTGGATATTTGGATATTTACTGTTTGATGCATTTTAGCAAGTAATCCGCTGTGTGGCTCCTTGGCCCCCTTTCCTGCTCTGTATTTGCCCTGAGTGCCTGTCTCACTACGAGTGCATCTGTAGGCACCACTATGGCTACTGTAGGCACTACTACCACTAACACAGCTATGCATTGGGTCCCATGCATCCCCCTGAACCTCCTCCTAATGGCAGTCCAAACGCTGACTGTTCCCACACAAATCATTAACAGGGAGAATCTTCCATGGTGGGGTTCTGTTGCCTCTTCTTAGGTAAATATAAGTCATCTCTCTAGGAGGGGGTAGTGAAGACAGAGAGGATGCAACTGAAAGGCTTCTCTGGGGTTGCAAGGAGTAGGAGTAGGAGGAATGCTGTGACTCCTGGCTCCAAGGTATGGCATCAGATTCAGAGGTGACCTCCACATCATCCCATGACTGAGAGGAGGAGTAAGACATCCAGTCTCATACTCTTTATCCTTAATAATAATGCTTTTTGGAAGCCAAGTTGAACTGTGGCCTACTACTACTGCTACTAGCTGGGTGGCTGGTGCTGCTACTGCTGCTAATACCCACAGTTTGACTTTTCGATTCTGGGAGGATGAGGCATGGATCTTTCATTTTGCACCCTTCTGTTTCCCAGACATTTTATTATGAGGCCAATAAATCAAAATTCACGGGCTTCCAATAAATAAAAAGTCATGAGTTTGGTACAAACAGATTATTAAACAGTTCTAGCAAAACTATAAATGTGTTTTCTGTAATTTAAAAGCAAAGGCACAATTAAATGTCTCTCCCCTTCTACAAACACACTACACACTGGTATTGACACTTAACTTTGGAAATAATGCAGTGTTTGCGGTGAGATATATTTGAACTATGTGTTTAATATCACTGGTTCAACAATTACATTTTTGTACTAAAATGTATATGAAACACACAGTCTGATGCAATAAAGCTAACATGGATGTAACAATACAGGGTCTGAAATGTCCTTGCACTATGAATTTAATATCACTGGCCCAACAATGAATTTTTTGTAGTAAGATGTCTATGAAACACACGGCCTGATGTGGTAAAGTGTCTGCTAATAATGATATAACAATGAAGTGTTTGCTATAAAATATGAACTATGCATTCATAGCAGGGTATAAAAAATGTTGTTATTGCAATAAAATGCTTTTGCTTAAATCCATTGTGTTTATTAACACGAATTTAATGCACTGACAAAAATTTGCAAATGTGAAAAAGTATGCTTGCAGCAGAATGCTATTGCCATGCTGAGCTGGCAATAATCCTATGTAGAGACTTGACATATTGAATAAAAAAAGCTGTCTCTCTGTTCATATAATTGCATATATTGAAAAAAAATATTCTTTTTTTTTTTGCAGGGGGTTTCGTAATACAGAACTGCCAGAAAAGCAGTTGTATTAAGCACAGTGTGATCAGCCCCTCAATCCTTCAAAGCTTTCCCTGGTCAAATTCCCTAAAATGTACACAATTATCTCTCTTTCTGCCTATATTGTACCTATCACACTATATTAGTGGCTTAAATAATCACTTTTATGTCAGACACTGCCAGGCACACTCCTTCCAGGTCAGAAGCTGAACGCAGTATGATACTTCTTCTCGATCAGCATATGGATCTTACTGCCTATTGCCCCCTTATTAGCTGATAAGGCTGTCTGTAAGCCTCTGAGTCAATCAGGGAAAGCCCTCCACCACACTTCCTCCCAATGTCATGTGATCCTTCTTTCTCCCTTGTAGTTTTCCCCAACAATATTAACAGTAAAATGGTGCTAGGTGCTATTTTTACGCCATTCATTTGAAAAGAAGCACAAAAGCTTTGGATTTGTTTGGCAGATGAAAATGTGTTTAGAATCGATTCCCCCATCTCTAGTTTACATCTAAAGCACACATAGACTACCGTATTTTTCACCCCATAAGATGCATTTTTCGCCCTAAAAGTGGGGGAAAAGGCCCCTGCATCTTATGGGGCGAATACTAATGAGCGCTTCATTATGGAAGTGCTCATTAGTACCAGAGGACCGGGAAGCGCTGAAGGCTCTGTACTCACCGTTTCCTGGTCCTCGGCTGTCACTGTACTGTGGCTGCGCACAGTGTGAGGGTGCTCTGTGACCACACACTGTGCGCGTCAGATCACAGCACAGCCAATGGAAGAGGAGGAAGAAGAGCACTGGAGCAGAGGAGCAGCGGCATCCGGAGCAGGAGAGGTAAGTATTTTTTTTTTATGATCTGAGGCAATATGGGGCTGCTGGGGGGTGATCTGAGGCAATTTGGTAGTTGCTGGGGAATGATCTGAGGCAATATGGAGCTGCTGGGGGATGATCTGGGGCACTATGGGGCTGCTGGGGGATGATCTGAGACAATATGGTGCTGCTGGGGGATGATTTGAGGCAATATGGGGCTGCTGGGGGATGATCTGAGGCAATGGGGGCTAACATAAGAGGCAATGGGGGCTATTATGAGAGGCGATGGGGGCTACTGGGGGCTGATATGAGGCAATGGGGGCTGATGGGGGCTAATATGAGAGGCAATCGGGGCTACTGCTGATATGAGGCAATGGGGACTGCTGGGGGCTAATATGAGAGGCAATGGGGCTGTTGGTGGCTGATATGAGGCCATGGGGGCTGCTGGGAGCTGATATGAGACTGCTGGGGGCTGGTGAGAGGCATATGGGGGCTGATGCATGGGGCTCCTATCTGATGTCTGATTGGGGGTCATTCACATTGGGGTGTGAGCTGAGGTCTAATTGAGGGTCTGATTTCAGGACTTGTTGGGGTGTTATTAACATTGGGGGTCTGATTGGGGCTGTTAGCTGAAGTCTGATTAACATTGGGGGTCTGATTTGTGGTCTGACCTGAGGTCTAATGAAAAATATTTTTTTCTTATTGTCCTCCGCTAAAACCTAGGTGCTTATTATGGGCCAGTGCATCTTATAGGGGGGGAAATATGGTATATCTCAATTAGTCAGATGTAAGTTAAAAGCAATGGAGAGGGGGCAACCATATTGCACATATGTCACGACAAGAATCCCGGAGGATCTTTGAGTATGATACAATCATTCCTAGAGGCCTCAACGCCGAAATGGAAGTGTTTGGGTACTTGTAGGGGGGTTTTCCGGTGGGGATGGGACATCGCAGTTTGGCCGTTTATCGACACTGTGATCTCCCCTCCTCGCCGGAAGGCTCCTCAACCTCACTCATCGGTCCTTTGGGATGAATAATACAGTTCCCCCGAATGAGTATGTTTGCCTTATGTGTAAAACGCAGTACACACATATGTGTTTTTATTGCGTTTTTATTGCGTTTTTTCATGCGGATAGAAGATATGACCTTGCAGTCTTCTCCAGTATCTATTTTTATATATTTTTTATCTATTTTTCTATCTATCTATATATATATATATATATATATATATATATATATATATGTAGTAGATATTATGAAGGGGTGTATTTATTGTTTTAAATGTGTATAATGAATTGATATATGAACGTATGATCCATGTATTAGAAGTGGGAACCCACTCCACAAGCGGTAAATCCACTCCATAGAATACAATTGTATAAGGAATATGGAGAAATGTGGGCGGAGTTATCCCATTTAAAAGGAGTGAGGATCCGCTCACTCAGTTGGCCACTGAGGAAGGGGTGTAGGACCCTGAAACGCGTCTGGCGGTTGGAAGTGAGCGTGGATCCATTTAAAGAAAGAAGAAGCCGGCAACATAACAAGGAAAGTAAAGCCAACAAAGCATTCCGTACGGATTCAAAAGCAGTCGCTCAATAGTGACATCATACGAGCGCATATCCGGTCCCCAAGGCAACCAGGTCACGTGGGACGCCACGTTCAGGCCGAATACACCACGTGAGACGCTGTTGGTGTGCGGCCGCCTGGATCTCCGCTGCGGATGAGGCAGTGAAGACGGGTAAGACCGGGCTCGAATCTGAGCACTGTAGAGGCAAGTGAGATATACCCACTATTGTGGGCGCCATACCGCAGTGTGTTTTGGACTTGTGCTTTACCATTTCAGTGCACTGGACAGTGAAGGGGTGTATTGAATCTTTGCACCCAAGCAGCACACCGGTGCTGGCTCATTTATCCACGGATAGTCGATCATAGAACTGGTGACATTACTACATTATTTTTCTGCACGCGGTTCTATTGCGATTACCTACGCTCTGATGCAGAGACTGAGTGTGGGGCATACGCTGGTTGTATATGTGGTATATGTATTTGATATGATTTTAGGGGTATGTTCTTAATATTTTAATCAGTTAAAGTGTATTATCACTGTCACTGCCGTGGTGGTCCCTTTTGAGAGTGCCCCCCCCATACTTGTTATAATGTGATGCAAATGTAAACTTATATATATTCTGGAAATATATTTGGTAGCATTGTTTTAATGCAATGATCAAATGTGGTATGAACCTAGTCAAAGCTGTAAAACCTTTCTAATCTGACTGTATTACAGGCTCTAACATATACATATACCTAATATACTCACTTTATTATTTTTATATAAATTGTAGTTTCATAAATACACACAAATTTATGTAACTGGATTTTAAATAAATTAAAAGAAATACAGTATGAACTAGAAATGTCTATTATTTCCAGATTTGGAGAAAACTTTCCATGGGAAATCCACTTGCGTGTATGTTCCAATGGAATTTCATATTAAAACCTCAAGGGCAAAATAGGCCATTGGACTCAACACAGTTGCTAATTTGATAACAAGAGATTGCTTTCTTCAAGCACAAATGAGGCAGCAAAATGCATTTTATTTTCTGTCTTCTACAGAACTGCAGAACTTGAGGATGAATCGAGCCCCTTGTAAAAGGATTCATGCCAGGTTATTCTGAATAGTTCTGTTTTGTGTCTAACCAGACCTTCTGAAATTTTGTTATGACCCTCAAAATAGCCACTAAACTATGCTGCTATAGTTCTAAACCTCAAGCTTTGGCTGATAGAAGCTAAGTATTTAAAGAATGCATTAATGCTGCTATACTGTAAGAAAAAATGTTCAGTGAGTGATTTTTACAAAAAAAGACTTAATTCTAGAGATTGTGGCTGTATAGATACAGTTCAGAAAGCCCCTTGAGTGGAAATCATTGTTAATACTTGCATAATTTTTTGTTTAATTCATACATTCTTCATTGATTAAGCTGTAATACAGTAAATGATTTATGGATATGCAACCCACCATGTTACTAGCAACCTGATGGTCTATGTGCAGTATTTTTACATGAGTTTGGTATATTTCATTTTACCTTTATTAAAGGGGTTATCCAATACTATAAACTGCCCCCCTTCATGTGCCGGACCTCTCACAGGGAATATACTTACTCCGCTCCCCGCTCCCTGTGCCGCTCCAGGTCCCGCCTTCCCCCGCCGCTGCTGCTGCTTTCATCCAGGCACGGGGAGAAGCAGCAGCGGCGGTGGGGGACCAGGAGCGTCGCAGGGAACGGGGAGAGGGGTAAGTATATTTCCTGTAAGGGGCCTGGCACATGGGGGGCAGTTTATGGTATTTGATAACCCTTTTAAGTTTACAGTGCTATTTTAGTAGAAAGTAATGTTCCTCTGCTCTATCCACTCACATACTTTCCCATAAATACCTGTATTTCACAAAGGTTTTTTCCAGTTAAGACTGCATCCTTTCCTTGGCCTCCTACAAAGGTACTAATTGAAGCAGGTCTCTAAGGCTACTTTCACACTTGCGTTCAGAGCGGATCCGTCTGGTGTCTGCACAGACGGATCCGCTCATATAATGCAGACTTTGGATCCGTTCAGAACGGATCCGTCTGCATTATAGTTTAGAAAAAATTCTAAGTCTGAAAGTTGTTCAGACGGATCCGTCCAGACTTTACATTCAAAGTCAATGGGGGACGGATCCGTTTGAAAATTGAGCCATATTGTGTCAACTTCAAACGGATCTGTCCCCATTGACTTACATTGTAAGTCTGGACGGATCCGTTTGCCTCCGCACGGCCAGGCGGACACCCGAACGCTGCAAGCTGCGTTCGGATGTCCGCCTGCTGAGCGGAACGGCGGCCAAGCGGAGCCATCCTGATACATTCTGAGCGGATCCGCATCCACTCAGAATGCATTGGGGCTGGACGGATCCGTTCGGGGCCGCTTGTGAGAGCCTTCAAACGGAGCTCACAAGCGGAACCCCGAACGCTAGTGTGAAAGTGAACTGTCAGCTCACTAAATTAAGCACGGATCAGGTAAGCACCACCAAGTGACTCTAGTAAATAATTGAAATAAGTTTTGGGGTGCTAAAATCAAAAAACTAAAAAAGTTTACTGATGTAAATAGAAAGTAGGTAAATAAAATCCAAAACGTATATGATGTCAGGTCCACATGCCTATTGAAAGAATACCAACTGGAATCACAATGAACCAGTCACGGAATCACGTGGTAAATGAACCCCCTCAAACAGTATCACACAGTTGGAATAGGCAATAGCAATGGGCCGTACACATCAACCTCAGGGTTTGGGCGTGCAACTGTCAAAGCAGCTGATCAATCACCCAAAGCCTGTTGAACTATCAGACCAATGCTTGTGGGAGACACTGCCCATAAATAGTGCACAGCTAGTCTCTAACTTACAGGCAGGGGAACGCAACCACAATAAACAAATAGTGATGCTGGTGCAAATCCCTACAGTGCCCCCCCTCCCCCACACAGCATGTCTATAAAGATACCATTGATGCCTAGCTCGCCCTGCACATGCTGCACATATAAAGACTTAACCCCTCAGCTCAACGCGTTTCTGCATCATGAAGATGCCTCATCAGGAGCAGCTAATGTTCGGGCCCCCCAGAGCGTTTCGCTTGGGGGACACATGGGGGCAATGACACCATTATTATGTGTTTTTTGTATGTTTTTTGCTGGTTTTTCTATCTCCCCCCCCCCTCCTTTTTCTTGTTTTCCCGCTCTTTTATTTCAGATTCGTATGAAAGGGTTAAGTCCTGTCAGAATCAGCTGGTTTTATCCGGTCTCACCTGAGCCTTGGATGTCAAGCAGTGATCCTCTCTGATTGGTGCAGCTGGTTGCTGGGGGAGATTTCTGGACAGCTGATTGGTTTTGAATGTCAGCGGCGGGAAAGTTCAGTCCTTAAAAAGAGGGTTTCGGCGGCGCTTCTGGGCCAGTGTTATCAAGACCGGATCGTCGCCCCGCCCTCCCTCCCTATTTTTATGCTTATCGTCGCTTTGCTTTATTAGAGGGGCTGTATCACTCAGCTATTGCTGAGTGGATTTCGGTAATTATTGGAATTTTTAATGGTTATTTATTTATGAATTTGAAGTTTTAATTATTTAATAATTGATTTACCCTTAATAAAGCATTGCGGACATTTTTATTCCACCACAAAGTTGTCATGTCATTATTTTTTGTATTTATTTAGGATAAGTTAAGTCAGAAATGGGTCATTTGCCTCCATGTGAGCGTGAATAGGAGCGGTATTGAGATGTGAAAAGGCACAGAAAAGAAGAACTACCTGGCACACTTAAGGGCAGCACTCCGGCACTATGATGGCCATGTTCCCCCCACACATTAGTATTGTCTCTTTTGGGCGGCAAACCCCCATTATTAGTGCCCCATTTGTGTTTACACGTACTTAGCCCTTTCCACAAAGAGTATTGCTTTTTCTGTGCCATCAGTGACTCAGTGCAGGTGGCACAATGCAGTAAAGTCACTGCGCCACATGCAATGTCTCATAGGACACATGTCTGACCAGGCTTAAGAGAGAAAATGTTCTGCAGGGAGTCAATGCTTCTGCCATAGTTTTTAACTATATCTGCATTCCCTAGAGATTTGAGGCACCAGGCATGTGCCCTGGATGCTGGGTGCTAGCAACACCAACGATGTAAGGCAAGAGAAACAGAGAAACGATTCTCTATACCAAAGAGATAGAGTAGCATGGTCTTGTGAAGTATATTAGGAAACCGCTCCTTATCATTTATGCTGCTGTTTTCTTACAACAACAAAAAATGTAAAGGTAGATGCACCATCAGATTACATATCTGACATGGATACAGAGGAGATGATTAAGGATATACCCTCACAGCTTAATAAAATCTGCCTGAGGCTGCTAACCTGATTTATGAGCGGAGGTGAGGACCTGTCAAAACAAAGATTAATGAGTGACTGTGATAGACGCCCTGTGTGCTGTTCATGGATACTAGATGGACCATAAATGTAACAGAACTTGTACACTGCTGTAAAAGATAAGACCTTGAAGTATCATTTCTGCCAGCAAGCATATTTGTCTTCAATTTTGGGTTAAATGCATCCAGTATATGTGTACAAATACTTTTAGATTGATTTTCTCAAACTTTGGGTAGGTTTACACATTGCAGTTTGTTTTTGTTTGGTTTTTCTTTCTTTTTTTTTACTGGTGAAACATGAAAATGTGTTTCACCTTTAAAAGCTGCATGGGCAATCACCATATCTCAGAACCATGACAACTGCTGTAAAAAGGCACGCATTGTTTGCTACAAAAAAAAGGGACATGTTAACCAGGTCATATATTAAAGATGAACATTTTTATGTGACTACCAAATCGAATAATCAGTGGAAGAAGCAGTGACACAGATATCTATAAATTTAGAGCAGAAAATTGGGGCAACTGGGATAATCAGCGATGTACTGTACGGTGTATAGAGGAAGGAGTGCTAGTTTACACTTACAGATCCCAGTGACTCATTCGATACATGAAAGATAAAGATAATGGGACAAATTTAATAGAACTAATGGAAGGGAACTGTGGAGAAAGTTTCTAACCAATAAGATTCCAGCTTTCACTTTTCCAAGGCACTTAGAAAAAATATAGGCAGCAACCAGGGGCAGATTGGCCATAGACACTACAGGGAAATTTCCTGGTGGGCCGATGCCCCAGGGGTCCATCCAAGTCTTTCTCTCTTCCGCTGACTGGGTACATAATTAACGCTGTGAGAATAAGGTACTTATGTACCCAGCCAGCAACTGCACATGCCCTCTAAATTCAACTGCTCACCTCCTAAGCCCCTTGCACCATATGTTGATCAAAGACAACTGGAGGAGGAGGGCAGAAGATGGTAGCTATTGATGGCCACCACAGCTTTTGGGGCAGTATATTGTGCATACTGTGTTATTTAGCTCTGCTGGGATGGTATTTTTCACTATGGTATTGTTGACCCCACCTACTTGTGTTGCCTCACCTTCTGATAATTTGGACCTGCCTACAAAATCGACATTAAGTTCCCAGTCCACCACTGGCAGCAAGTTGATTGATTGCTATAGACAACTGATCCATTTTGCACTAGTGCTCTTAATTTACTATATCTTCCCAGAATTCTACTATATACATTACAATATATTTCATTTCAGTCAATTTATGGCCATGCCCTTTCCAATATGACGCAGGAGTAAGGTATGGCCAAAGATACCATGATTAGTGGGAAACTACTGTACATGGCAGTGGGCCTCTTTAGAAAGAGGGTGCAAAGATGGTAGGGGTGCTGCACTCCTCACGTATCCAAGCGGCTAACCTATAAAAGTAAATGTCCTTGGTCGGTCTTGGGCATGTGCCAATGCGATTACTATACCCCTGAGCCTGGGTCCACTATAGGCCACAACCTGTGAAGATACCATGCAGGCAGATGCGCAGATCGTTTAGCTGGATTTTATTGGGGTCTGTGTGGCAACACCAGCTATGCAGTGACTGAGAAAGTAAGAGGAGGTAGCAATGAGAGCCAAACCTATAAACAGGTCTTAAAGTGGTTGTCCCATCTTGGCCTGTAATGGCCAAGATAGGAAAATCTCACAGTAAGCTCCGGCCTGTAGAGGTGGAGTTACAGAAACAGTCGATCAGCCGGAACTCTAGTGGTACTCTGCTGTTTGCTTAACATTCATAGCAGTGACTCACCAAATGTTTAAACACACACATATAATGTAAAGACATAATTTAATTAATAGAAATTCATAGTTTATTAATAGAAATTCCTACAAAACATGATACATAACATCATTAAAAATAGCTGCAATACATGAGGTGCTGTGACAAAAAGTATTTTCCCATCATCAACCGGGTCACAAATTTATAAATTAGAACCGGGTATACAGTACGCTAGATAAACTAATTGACCAAAGATGTCAATATTTGTATCACCCATACATTTAGTTGCCCTGGTCCTATCTCAAAGTATTATATGCCACAATATAGTTCATCTCCATATCCAACAATAAAATAACTGCTAATGCAAAAAAGTCCCTAGATAGGGCTCAAAGTAATTGGTGTTAGATATTAAAAACATAATAAGCAACATAAACCGGTGGCAAGAAAATGACATACAGACCCAGGACCTGGAGGGAACACCCACCCCGACGCGCGTTTTGCTTCGCTTCCTCTTGGGGGCGTACCCTACCGTCAAAGGTACCACCTATTTGTACCCCTTCTTATTATTGCTTAATTCCTTCATTTCATAATAACTTCACACACCTGAGAGTTGATCCACAAAACCTGAGTTGGAGAGACATCGTCCCAGACTTCCTCAAAAAATGGCCGTGAATTCTCGCGATAACTTGGGGTCATGTGATCGGCTTGCCCACGGGATCTGCTCTACAGACACCGGCGCCTAAAGACAACCATTGAGTTTCACAAGAGATATCGCGGTCAGATGACCAACCAGATCATGTGATGCACGACGTCTGCAGACTCCGAACATCACACAAAAACACGTGAGCACCATCTTTGAAAAGGGCAAAATTACACTATCAATATTACAGAAGAATAAAACATAATATACAAAAAAGGGGCAGCACAGGAAAAAAGCAAAAAATAAAGAAAGTATTTTGGGTGCCAGCGGCTGTGGGGGCGATTCACCCAACCTACTTACATAAACTGACAAGATTCCACGGCACGTCCAAAAGTAGTGTAAGTTTATTTCACCAGAAAAAACAGCAACGTTTCAATCCACTTAGTGGGATCTTTCTCACTGCAAATATTGGGAAATATTGAGAATAGATCCCCAATTACAACAAATAATCTCCCCCATCCATCAATAATCTACCGGAGAGCCAGAAATCTTAGGGATCATTTGGTTTAAAGCCACTATGTTCGAAAGGAACCTGGGCAGCAAGGAGTGCGGAAAATGTGTAGCCTGTGTCAATATGAACAGAGCGGCAAACTTTTGGAACTCTACATGGATTAGGGAGTATAGAATTACGCATTCTATCACATGTACTACAGTGGGTGTGATATATTGGGCCCAGTGCCCATGCAACCTCATCTATGTTGGGATGACGTCGAGACAATTGCGGAGTCGGATCAGGGAACACATATCGATTGAGTCAGCCAAAGAGGAGGAATATGTTACACAATTACAGACCCTGGCGAGACACTTTAAGGAGAAACACAATTCCAAGGGATCTCTCCTGCGATTTAGGGGTATAGATAGGGTTTTCATCTCTCCTAGAGGAGGTAATTGGAAAAAAAATTTGGTCAAAAGGAGACAAAGTGGATCTTCATCCTCAATACGATGATATCGTTTGGTTTAATTGAAGGCAATATTTTCGCCCCATTCCTTTAGACAATGTATCCTGTGATCTAATGTGTGCCCTGTGCGACTCGGTGGTGCTTTTCCGGCCTGGGTTCAAAACCTGTGACGTAATATGTTCTTAACAGATTTGTTTTTAATCTTGTTTCATTGTTTTTTAACAGGTAATTAATTTCGGTACTCTCCGTCTAACCATTTTGGTATATTTCAGATATTCACCTTTCAGATACTTACCTTCTGGCTGTTCTTCTGGGGATAGTGACCTTTGATTGTGGTGACGACGAGTTTTATGATGAAGAAGAACTGAGTTTGGAGGACTGGATTTTGGCTGATGTTGATAGGGACTTTGGATTTTTGGAGAATATTGGAGGCAGGGATCTTGAAAAAGATGGTGTAAAATATAATATAGTATTTTAATGCCCAGCGCTATTTGTAATGCTTTGGTTTGCACGTTATTGCATGTCATTTTGTGCACTGAGCACTTACACTTTGCACTTTTGTGCTTGTCACTTTTTTCCCCCTCCCCCCACTTCCCTTTCTCTCTTATATAGATCTCACTTTATGCATTAGTTTTTAATGTGTTGAATTATGTTACATTAATTATTTTTATCATAATATTTTGTCACTTTTATTATGTAATCATAGATATCCTCTTTAATGTATGTTGAATCATGATCCCTTTTGAATCATTCTTAATATTGTTTTTTACGCTATTTATTAGGCAGTTTGTCCCGTCACATATATGTGTTATATGTGTATTTATAGTGAGCATCTGGGCTTAAATATACATATTTGCACAAATATTGTGAATAGCCCCTGATGAATAAAGATATATATGTCTTAAATTTAGTTTTTTTAATATCAGCCAATCTTGTTCAATATGTCCATAGCAGTTTTTTTCTTCTGTAATATTGATAGTGTGCCCTTTTCAAAAATGGCGCCCATATGTTTTTGTGTGATGTTCGGAGTCTGCAGACGTCGTGCGTCACATGATCTGGTTGGTCATGTGACCACAATATCTCTCGTAAGACTCAATGGTTGTCTCTTGGCACTGCGATTACTTTGTGGCCGCTTGTGTCTGTAGAGCAGATCACGTGGGCAAGCCGATCACATGACCACAAGTTATCTCAAGATTTCGAGGCCATGTTTGAGGAAGTCTGGGGCGATGTAGCTCCAACTCGGTTTTGTGGATCAACTCTCAGGTGTGTGGAATTATTATGAAATGAAGGAATTAAGCAATAATAAGAAGGGGTACAAATAGGTGTTACCTTTGACAATTGGGTAAGCCCCCAAGAGGAAGCGAGGCGAAACGTGTGTCGGGGTGGGTGTTCCCTCCAGGTCCTGGGTCTGTATGTCATTTTCTTGCCACCGGTTTATGTTGCTTATTATGTTTTTCATATCAAACACCAATTACTTTGAGCCCTATCTAGGGACTTTTATGCATTAGCAGTTATTTTATTGTTGGATATGGAGATGAACTATATTGTGGCATATAAATCTTTAAGATAGGACCAGGGCAACTAAATGTATGGATGATACAAATATTGACATCTTTGGTCAATAAGTTTATCTAGCTCTAGCGTACTGTATATACGGTTCTAATTTATAAATTTGTGACCCGGTTGATGGTGGGAGAATACTTTTTGTCACAGCACCTCATGTATTGCTGCTATTTTTATTGATGTTTGTGTGCATCCCTATCATGGCCAGACTGTTGATAGTGTTGGGCGCGAATATTCGAATTGTGAATTTTAATCGCAAATATTGCCACTTCGAGAATTCGTGAATATTATAGATTTTTTTTTACTTGAACACATGATCCCTCCCTGCTTTTTGCTTGTGAGCCAATGAGGAGGCTGCAATGTCTTTGTCTGAGCTTAGCAACATCCCTAGCAACCAATAGGAAAGTTGACTACCCCTTACTATAATAAGAACCTCCCCAGCAGCCATTTTCAGCATTTTTTTGCATTCATGAGAGAGACAGCAGCGTCATTGCTGTGCTCCGTGCTTTACTGTTTAATTACATTAGATAGTTAGTTAGCTTTTATATATATATATATATATATATATATTACAGATAGTTAGTGGGAGATAGTCAGTGTAGGTTAGATAGTGATATAGTGTAGCTGAGGTTCTGCTGTCCATACATACATGCTACATAGTGATGTGATGTCACAAGTTCACAACAATACTTAGTGCACCAATCAGTAATATGTAGTCAGACCTGCTAAAATGTGAAGCTGCAAGTATTGCGCAAAAATATGCGCATCATTCATTGCCGATTTGCGCAATTGCGAATGTATTAAAGCACTATGTATAATAGCACAGCTATTGTAATGTTTTCTCCAGTCTCAAGAAACTTCTAGCAGCTTAATAAAAGTAGCAACAGTGACCCACGACTGTATTACGCGCTCAATACGCGCATATTACATTGCCGGTTTTCGCAATCAAGAAAATAATTGCAAATTCTCAAATTTATTATGAATATTCTCCCAAATATTCACGAAATATCGCGAATTCGAAAATTGCCCCTGCTGCTCATAACTAATCCTTAATAGGCCATCCTGTTACTGTGCAATGTTCATCAGGACAGTCTGTAGCTTCAAGCATAACATTGATCATTATTGCATTGAACTGAGTGTCCACCTGCCATTCTTCCACGCCATTATACTTCCTGCAGAGTCCACTTTACAGACTTCTATCGTAAAAGATTATGGGTAGCCTTTCCCCTATGTTAGTGATAGGGCAGACATTAGAGTAATACTGCTTTTCTTCTCCTGTCTTTTTGCATGTGTAGTGCTTCAACCTCCTGATATTCCTGAGTCTCATGTAACTGTGATCTTACTGGTGCGCAGGCAGAAATATATAAAAAATGGTGACACACAAGAGTCTCACTATTTTTCGCTGTATTGATTACTTATGGGATAATTTATCAAACTGGTGTAAAGTAGAACCAACTTTCATTTTCCAAAGGATAATAGGGTACCTTTTTTCCAAATCTGAAGTTCAAAAGAGACAAAAAAAATTAGACTATAAAAAAAGATTATAGCACTATATTAGCTAAATTGCAGTCTATATGTGTATTTTACGAATATTCGCTATATTGATATAACTTCGTTTTTTAGAATATTCGTCATATTCTAAAACAAGAATATATAGCAATATAGTGAATATTTGTAAAATACACATACCATTAGCAAACCAATAGGAAATTTGCCTTATACAGTTACGAAGACTGGATTAAACGTTTAACCATCTGGCAGAATGGTGGCCACTTTAAACACATCATATAAAGCACTTTAGGAACCTTTGACCTAGCTTAAGCCCTAAACAGGTAAAGATTGTTCAAAACTTAACTGACCCTTCCAGTGTGTTTCTTAAGAAATTCTACCCAAGATTGATATATCACATGACCCCTTTCCCATTGGAAAAACCTGAGCTGAATTCAATATGGTGGATTTCAAAATGGCAGCTGAAAATGTTTTCTCTACCAAATAATATAGCCTCCCTTCCAATTAATCCTTTCACACATTAGAAGACAATTGTCTACAAATTACACCAATTATAGTGGTGCGCACGACTTTTGTCTTACCCTGTATATAATAAATTATAGTTAGAGTTATACTCAACCTCTCTATGATATAGTGCATCTGTTATTTTTCTGTATAAAGACCCACCTTTCTCCTGTGATCTGCTACCCACCAGATTTTTGAATAGGCGACCACCAGTAGAGAAGCGCTCGACTGGCCTAACTTCAGATCATCTGCTGAGTAGAACATAAATCAAAGGTCTGTGTAGAGAGATCATTCCAACACAAAGTTACCAGTGCCTTAAGAACGCTACACCTTTAACTGTAAGCCATGTGGGTAAAATGGTTCCACTCATCAGGCTCAGATAACTCTGTAACAGGAGCTGTCTGTCTCTTACACCTTTAGCAGATTATTTAACCAAGAGGTTAATGATACATCTGACCCGGCAGACTGAACATGTAAATAAAAGGAAGATAAGTTGTGTGCGCTGCGAAACATTATTGACACTCAATATACTTAAAAGCAACATAAACATGTCAAAAGCATAGCAAGCCTTGTACGCTCCGATGCTTATTGCTGTGGAATGAGTTTCCAATACCATCCATTACACGCTAAATCTTTGCTGTAAGAGCTAAGATTCGCTATAAAGTAGCAGATCACTAAATAATTGTTTTTTATCTCCACATTATCGCAAAACACAACAAAATAGAAGCAAACAAAGGACTGAAGGTACAGTAATTACATAGTCAAAAAATATATACAATGCAACAGCACTCTGCAAGCCAAATAAAGTACAATAATGTCAAAATAATAGAAAGTATTCTGGTGCAAATGCTATGCTAATAAATTTGAGAAGCTTGGCAAATCATTTTGTACAAAATTATTTGGGTCCGTCTGCCAAACGTCAAGGCAATCTCAGTAAGACGGGAACCTAACACTAAATACCACATTAACTGGTGCCATTACATTCAGGGAATACAGGTTCCACATGCATGCCGATTCCACATTATATTATGCCTCTTATGGTGCCAAAATGGCCTCCTGCATTCCTTGAACAAAATGGAGGCCGGCACCAAAGAGGTATTATATAATGTGGGTTCGGCATGCATGAGGAGCCTGCATCCCCTGAATATAATGGAGGCCATTTTGGCACCACAAGAGGCATAATATAATGTGGGCTCGGCATGCATGTGGAACCTGCATTCCCTGTAATGGAGGCCAGTATGTCACCAGTTAATGTGGTATTTAGTGTTAGGTTCCCGTCTTACTGAGATCGCCTTGACGTTTGGCAGACGGGCCCAAATAATTTTGTACAAAATGATTTGCCAAGCTTCTCAAATTTGATAGCGTAGCATTTGCACCAGAATACTTTCTATTATTTTGGCATTATTGTACTTTATTTGGTTTGCAGAGTGCTGTTGCATTGTATATTTTTTTGGCCTTTGTGCTTTCAGCCATGGCAACGCGCACCTGCGCACTGGATGTGCTGACTGACCCCCAATTTTTCTTTGCAATAATTACATAGTGTATGATAGATTTCATCATTTTATTTATAATAATCTGGGGGTAATATTGTAAGGTAGATGTCATCCTGTGTCTGCCTTTGTGCACATATTCTGAGGCTTGTTGATGGCAATCTATGTAACTAGCCTTTCTTATCTTTGCGTGGTGCAATGCCTCTGTTTTTCCTTCTAGAAGTATATGAATAAATTAACAACTGGGATTTACTGTTTTCCATTTTGCCTCTGCACTATCGACACTTAACTGGTGACAACCTGTTGACAACGTATTCATACATCTCTAGAAGGAATAACAGGGCACAATTATAACAGAAGATGAATAGTTATAATATGAAGAATGAAATTATTGACTGAAATAGACATGTCATGAGAGCCCACAGAACCACTTAAAGGGGTTGTTTCTCTTAAGCAAGTGGCATTTATCGTGTAGAGAAAGTTAATACAAACCAATTACTAATGTATTGTGATTGTCAATATTGACTCTTTTGCTGCCTGGATTTATTTTTCCATCACATTATACACTGCTCATTTTCATGGTTTCACCACCCTGTAGTCCATCAGTTGTGGCTGTGCTTGCACACTATAGGAAAAAGTGCCTGCCTCTCTGGTGACCGGGACCATGAGACCGCACATAGGCTAGTGCGTTTTTCTAAAGTGTGCAAGCATGGCTACCATTGCTGGATTGCAGGGTAGTTGTAACCATGGAAACTAGCAGTGTATAGAAAAATGAATCCATCCAGCAAAGGAAACAATATGGATAATAACAATACATTAGTAAGTGTCTTGCATTTACTTTTTCTACATAATAAATGTTATTTTCTGAAGTGAAAAAACTCCTTTAAGCAAAATTAAAGACAAAAGGGAAATTTATCAAGACTGGGTTTTCATCGCTGGTTTAGATTCCCCCTGCAAAGGCGGAGGATGAACCGCAGTTGTGCTGTAGTGCAGGCCTCAGCATAGATTTGGCTGCCATAGATTTCTATCTTCATTCCCACCAGAAAACTGGTGTGAATGAAGATAATTATGCCAGCCCTATTGACCACACCCCCTCCTGCCTGCCATGACCCCCTTTCTCAGCAGTGGCGGATTATAATTGGGCCTTTGGGTCGGCAACCCTGGGCCCAGGGTGAGTGAAGGGCCCATCGCCGATTTGCCATCCCAAATGCCCCATTTTGCGCCACCAGTACTTATATAGCAAAATATATCTGCAGCAGCAGCACTTCACTTACACGCTGCCTGCTGCAGACAGTAACAGCTGGGTTGGTCCAGCCCTCATCAGCACCACGGTGGAAGCTGGAAAAATGAAGCTAGGCGGAAGACAGAGTGCTAATGAGGGCAGGGCACGTAACTCACTGGAGCTCCACCTCCTGTGGCACAGAAGGCGAGCTACAGTGCTTTATCCCCGCCAGTGCTGATGTGCCCGCCCCATAACCTAACTAATGCCCGCCCCAGTCTTCTTAGTGCCAGCACAGTTTCATCAGACCGCGGGCTGGGTCTGTGAGAAACCAGCAAGAAGGAGGACCTGCTTCCAGCAGCAGCCAAAGCTCCATAGTAAATTTTAATGAATGTTGATGGGCGACAGGGCAGGGCAGTAGGCTCTGTAAGTGAGAGGCACACAATCAGAGCAGCAGTGGCAGAGAGACTCACTGAGGCCAGCAGCAGCCATTTTAGTCAGATTATAGCCACTCTGCAGCTTTGGCTCTAATCTGACTGAAATGGCTGCTGCTGGCCTCAGTCTCTCTCTCTGCCTGCTCTGCCTCTTTTTTCACAGGTGTCACTGCCCAGCACAAAGTGTGTTTGACCATAGAAATGGTGGATTATTAATGGCACACCAAGTGTTTGAATATCACATATGTTATGGGTGATCTACTGCTGTATAGTGTTGAGCACTAATATTCAAATAGCAAATTTTTATCGTGAATATTGCCACTTCGAGAATTCACGAATATTTTGAATATAGTGCTATATATTCGTTATATCGAATATTAGGCATTTTTTCCATCTGAACACATGATTCCTCTCTGCTTCTTGCTTGTGGGCCAATGAGAAGGAAGCAATGTTAAGTTCACAACAATACTTAGTGCACAAATCAGTAATCTGTAGTCAGACCTGCTAAAATGTGAAGTTGGACGTAGTGCGAAAAAAAATTCTAATCACTGCCGATTAGCGCAATCGTGACTATATTGGAGCACTTGACTCTATCTGCATATAAAGCTATTGTAATGTTCTGCCGTGCCAACCATTTTCTCCAGTCTCAGGAGAAACTCATGTAACTTCTAGCAGCTTGAAAAATGTAGCCAAAGTGACCGACGCCTGTATTTTGCATTACGAATTCGCATTACGTGATTTTTACATTGCCGACTTTTCGCATTCAATTAAATATTCTCAAAATTCAAGAATATATGATGAATATTATAGAAAATATTTGTGAGATATCGCGAATTCGAATATAGCCCATGCCGCTCATCACTACTACTGTACTGCTAATTTTATTCAGATGATGAAATAAAAGTGGGGGGTGGGGGGGTGCAGGGTCATTGATAAATAGAGGAAAGGGGCCCAAGTTTGGGAAACAGCCCAGGGTCTATGATCCACTTAATCCGCCCCAGTTTCTCACCACTTCAGAAAAGTGGTGAGAAGGAGGATAAGTGGCAATTTATTTCACAAAAATGGCATGCAACATAAATTGCGACTTTTTAACTTTGCCATGATAAATGTCCCCCCAAACTAATAGCGAAAAACATAAGTGAATCAAAAATATGACAAGTAACATGTATATAAAATATTCCCAGGAGCACAGCATTTACTGTGGTCTGTATAAGGATGGGAATTCCAGCCACAGTACTAGCTCCTCGAGATTAAAAAAAAATCACGAACATCATTTAATTTTACAGACTGTCCATGAATTTATGAACGGTTGGCAGCCCTAGATCTGACTTTTTTGTGTATATGGAGGATCATATAGCATATTTGTGGATTACGCTGTTAACCAGTCACTTGGGTATGGATTGACTGGCAAATTAGCTCAGGCTCTGGGTTTAGTAATTAAACAGATCTGAACAGCTCTAGTCCAAGCCCTGTTAATGTGCTTAGCCCAAGATTAGCCTCTCGTGTTATTCCAGCCAGGTTTTCTATCATAAGGCCTAGTGCTTGGCATACATTTTATAGAGGTCCTATTTTATCACTAAAAAATACACTATGGTACTGAGAATTATAAATTAGTAATTACTTTGTGACTTTTTATGTTCTTTATAATAATAGAAGCAATAAATGATATTGGCAGAATAAAGGTGGAGATTACCAACACTGGTGTAAAAGAAAACTGGCTTAGTTGCCCATACCAATCAGATTTCACTTTTCATCTTTCATTCTGTTTTCCTTTACACCACTTTTGATAAATCTCCCCAAAAGTTCTTGTTTTAATCTAACCAAATGTACTTATTGTTATTGCTTGCACTTGGTGAGATCGATACTAGTGTTGAGCGAACTTGTGTTTTCAGTTTATTAAAGTATCCCGTTATGGATTCCGCTACTACGGACCATAACGGAATTTAGAATTCATAATGGGATACTTCGATAACCCGAACCCGAACTTTAGACGCCGAATTTAAAACACAAATTTGCTCAATACTAATCTCTACCAAAGGGAACACTGAAATATCAATAGTAATAGATCCATCTTATCCTTTGTGCCTTAGCTCCATTCTCTCCTTATCCCTGTCCCATTTAGTAAACTGTATCCAAAAATCTGTCCTTATAACCCCTGTCACTAAATCTTTTTTTAACTTCCCAGGCTGGTTTCTCGAAGCCTTTAGCCTGTATGTTGTATCAAGTCATAGGGTGCAACAGATATGATAAACATTAGTATGGAGGCCAGCCTCATACCTGCTTGTCTCAAGCTTCTCACATATGTGAGATCACCAACTTTATTTATGACTTGTTTCGTCAGTATTTGAAATATTAAAGGGGTTTTTCTAGGATATATATATTGATTTCCTTTCCTTAGGATAAGTCATCAATATCTGATTGAAGGGGGCATGACTCTTGGCACCTCCAACGATCAGTTGTTTGAAAAGACCACTGTGCTCCTCAGAGCATACAAAGCACTATGCCATACATTGCATAGTGGCTGTGCTTGGTATTGCAACCGAGGCCTATTTACTTGAATGGGACTTCGCTGCAAATAGACCAGGTGACCAATGAATGTGATGTCACTGGTAAATGTGATCATAATTTTTAAGTGTCGTTTTAAATGCTGTGTTTATGTCATTACAGATCATGGGTAGAACCTGCAGCAAATCTACAGTATGACAAAGCCCTGATGTATTATACATTTTAAAATGCAGAAAGCCATAAGACCCCAAACATGGCCACACTGTTTTGACCAATTTTTGCAACATATAAATGATGCAGAGGCCCAAAGGTGTGACCATGTGAATGTATCCATTTTATACTAATGGCATAATGATGCAATCATGCCAGACAGATTTCTCACCAAAGAAACTTTTTAGAACATTGTAATGACCGGCGTCACACACAGGGAGGGAAAAGGGAAAGCCCTGCCCAAGGGAGAGGGAAAGGTGGTGACCCCTGACTCATCTTGCGGCTGGCACCTGACAGCCCTGACGTCCCTAGACGGGTTCCTCACCCGAGCGGCGATCACGTGCCTAAACCCTGGCTTTCCCTAAAATGAGCCCTAGATAGTGAACGGGCCGGTGGAACGCTAGTCCGCACCACTGACACTAAGAGGGAAACACCAGGGAGAGGACAGACAAACACATACACCCAGGTGGGCGACCACAGCAGACCACAAAGGTCCAACAGGGATCCGGAGGGTAGCGTTCTGGACCAACAACCAGAGAACGCAGCAACACAGCTCCAGAGGGTCAGAATAGATGTCCAGGCAGGAAGCTCTATATCTGGCAACCAGAGAAGTGTGAGAGGGGAATATAAGGAGGTTGGGAGTGCTGGACAAGGAACAGCTGAGGAGAAGGAGCTACGGATCCCTGAGTGAGCCAAAAGGGTTTGCAAAGCAAACCCAGAAAGCTACCATAAGGAAACAGCCCTATCTTACACAGAGCGCGCAGCCAACCGCTGCGACTTCCTGACCCCCGGTATAACGGAGTCAGGCGTGGTTCTTGACACCCTCGTGACAAACATATTCAGATCCTATATACCATAATATACAATGTCACAAGCAGACAGGTGACATGAGGTTTAAAGAGGACAAGTAAACCTCTCCTGACATGTCTGTTTTAGTAACTACTTGCATTCCCAATGTTCTACAAATTCTGCATCATCTATTCTTATGACTCTATGTTTTGCCATTCCTTTACTATTCCTGCTAGAAGTTATGAATGAATTACTAGCAGTTTGCAATAAAGGTCAAGATGAGTGTTAATAGTTGAGGTTGTGTCCCTGCACAGTCTGACACTGGCAGCACTGATTGGATAGTGTAAGACAAGTGCAGAGACACACCCCTACTGGTAACACCCTGCTCAACCATTACTGCAAACTGCCAGTAATTCATACAGAACCAGTGGCGTAACTCAAAATGACTGGGCCCCACATGAAGGTTTTGAATACCCCAAAGCAACTTCTTCACAACCTCCTCCTCTTGTGCAAAGAAAGCACTCCTGTGGCTAGTCAAAATCGCTTTCAGACCATGCCCGGCAGCCTTTCAGTCTGTTTCCTACAGTGTCTCTGTATAATGTCATGTTATAATACTGTTGAGGGGGCCCTGACAATAAAATTAAATAAAATCTTATAATCATCCTCCTGGGTGGGCCCTTTCTGAGTTAGGGCCCCAAAGAAGCCGCTTCCTCTGCTTCCCCAATAGCTACGCCCCTGTACAAAACTTCTAGCAGGAATAATAAAGAAAAGGTACAACATAGAATCATAATAATAGATGCTCCAGAATTTTGGGAGAAAAAGTCACCCACAAAGAACATTTTCACCTGTCTAACATAATGGATCTTTGACGGAACTGGCAAAAACTAATGCAAAATAAGCATAACGGATAGAGATGGCCTTGCGGTTCGCCAGGTGGTCGTTTCGCTGCAAACTTTGCTCTCTCGCCGAACGGGCGTCATATTCTTTTAAATTGTGAAGAACTTTGACCCATGACACATCCATCAGGTGGTACAGGACAGCACATGGACATATCCCCTACCTTATAAATAAACCCGATCTGGCCGTCATTTTATATTCAGTCTTTTGCCAGTGTAGGGAGAGGTTGCTGTGTGGAACTGTTAGGGACACCAAACGCTAGCTAATAGGGCCACAAAAGTCCTTTTATGGACTGGTATAGGTGTGCTATCCATAGGTGTGACTTACTGAGGGGTGTGATATACTTATAATATACTTTCTAAACTAGAAAGTATATTATTGTGCAGCAGTTGTGCGCGTTACTGCTGCAATACTGCAGCTATACAGGGGCAAACGCTATTAGAACAAATAATTTCAACTGGCGTGATATACCAGTTGCCCCCCAAAAAAACTGATTAAAGCAGAAGTGTTATATACCAATAATATACTTTATACAGTATATAGTGCATTTGGGTAGTGCAGCATTTGTTTGCGGTTTTGCTGCGTTACCGCAGCTACACAGTGTGACAAATGCTATTGGAACAAATAATTTCTACTGGTGTGATATACCAGTTGCCCCCCCCCCCCCCAAAAAAAAAGTGATTGAGGCAGAGGTGTTATATACCAATAATATACTTTCTATACAGTGCATTTTGGTAGTGCAGCATTTGTTTGCAGTTTTCCTGCATTACCGCAGCTACACAGAGTGACAGACGCTATTGGAACAAATCATTTCTACTGGTGTAATATACCAGTTTCCCCCCCAAAAAAAATTATTGAGGCAGGGGTGTGATATACCTTCTTCCACAAATACTGCTCTTCTATAGAGACTTTTGTCACAGGGTAATTTTGAAAATAACAGGCAGAGGAAGAGGCAGGCCATTCCGCAGGGGAGGTAGGGGTTGGGCAGGTGCACCAGGCCGGAACCTAAGCGGGACGACCGCCTTAAGAAGGCACCTGGCCTCCCATCAACGAGCCCAGTGGGAGCAACACCGCCAGAACCCACAAAGCCAAACTCCCAGCGCTCCACGTCCTGCCTCTTCTCCTTCTACTCCCATTTGTCCTCCACTCCACCTTCCAACGTGCCGTCATTGCGTTCATCTGGTAAAAGGCAGGCTTCCGTGGCCCAAATGTTTGAGCGTAAAAAGATGATGACGCCGGATAACCCTCTTGCCCAACGGCTGATCACTGTCTTGTCGGAAACTGCTAGCCCGCGAACTACTGCCATATAAACTGGTGGACTCGGAGGCCTTTAGAAAATTTGTGGCCATTGGAACACCGCAATGGAAGGAAATATTTCTCCCAGAAGGGCATCCTGGAGCTTATATGGCCAAGTTCAGCGGCAAGTGAATGTATCTCTGACACACAGTGTCGGTGCCAACATACATCTGACCACAGACACATGGTCTAGCAAACACGGGCAGGGAAGGTACATAACTTTTACTGCCCACTGGGTGAACCTTCTGTGAAGCATGCAACCCGTGGCACCCATGTGGATTTGGTGTTACCACCATGGATTACATGCAGGCCTGCCTCTTCTTCTCCTTCTCCTACTTCATCCTCCGTCTCCTCCTCGGCTGACTCCTCCTTTTACACTGCTACCGCCTCTTCCACTGCGTCCCCCAAGCTTCCCAGAAGCTATTCGACGTGCCAGGTGAGACATTGCCATGCTGTGCTGCGGCTGTTGTGCCTGGAAGCTAAGAGCCACACCGGTCCTGCACTCCTTTCAGCTTTGCGGTCACAGGCCGATCAGTGATTAACCACACTCAATTTGACAGTTGGTAAAGTGGTGTGCGACAACAGTGCCAATCTGCTGAGAGCGCTGAAACAGGGCAAAATGCATGGCATACATCCTGAACTTAGTCGTTCAGCGATTCATTGCCAAATACCCCGGGGTCCAGAACGTCTTGCGGCAGTCCATGAAAATCTGTGGCCATTTTAGAAGATCTTACACGGCCATGGCTCGCCTTGCTGACATTCAGCGGGGACACCACCTGTCCGTCAGACGTCTGATTTGTGACTGCCCGACACACTGGAACTCCACCTTGTATATGCTTGATAGGCTTCTACAGCAGAAACGTGCAGTTAACGACTACCTGTGTGAACTCTGCGGCAGGACAGGTTCTGGGGAGCTTGGATTTTTCACCGCGCCAGTGTCTGCTCATGATTGACACATGCAGTCTTCTGCGGCCATTTGATGAAATCACCAAAGTGACATCGTACCTTACGCCTTCTTTCTGGAGCATGCATTGCGTCGTGTCATTGATCAATAGTGTTGATCACGAATATTCGAATTGCAAACTTTTGTACTGCGAATTTTTATCGCAAATTTTTCAATTGCCGATTTACGCAATCAAAAAAATAATGACTGATAACAAAATCTTGAATTTGCGAATATATGGCGAATATTTGCCCAAATATTCCCGAAATATCACGAATTCGAATATTGCCCCTGCCGCTTATCACTATTGATCAAGCCGTCGAGGAGCAGGAGCTGTTGTTGTCCGTGGCTGGGGGGAGGAGAACGAGGATGACATTATCCTGGATGATGAGCAGGAGCCAGGCCACCCCACCGCTTCCAGCTTAGTGCAAATTGGGGCCTTCGTGCTCCAGTGTTTGAAAAGGGACCCCCGTATAAAAAGCATAACGGACAAGGACCAGTACTGGGTAACAACATAATTAGACCCCCGGTACAAACACAAAATTGCGGACATGTTACCAGCATCACAGAGGGCTGTCAGAATGCAGCACTTCCAGGCCTTGCTTCGAGAAATGCTGCATTCTGCTTTTGCGGACACTGGCAGAGGAATTTCCAGTCACAGAGAAACAGTTGCGGGTACCAATCCAACAGCGCATGGAAGAAGAGGGCAGTTTGAAGATGTGTTGGTTAGAGTTGAGCGAACCCGAACTGTAAAGTTCGGGTTCGTACCGAACTTTAGGGTTTTCGGCACCCGGACCCGAACCCGAACATTTACGTCAAAGTTTGGGTTCGGTGTTCGGCGATTTTTTAAGGTCATCACAACCATGCCTACTATTGGCATGGCTGTGATTGGCCAACTGCAGCATGTGACCCAGCCTCTATTTAAGCTGGAGTCACGTAGCGCCGCCCGTCACTCTGCTCGGATTAGTGTAGGGAGAGGCTGCAGCTGCTGTGAGGGAGAGATCAGGGAGAAACCTTATCAAGAACTGGTTTATGTACTCAGCGATCTACAGAAAAAGTGTTTTGTGGGTGCAGTGCACAATTTTTTTAAGCCTGCCCTGAGCCAACTACTGCTGAAAACAAACTTTTTTTTCTTCACTTAGTCAATATCAATGCTTGATCGGCAGCCATTTTATGCAATGATAGTGCACCAGCATAGGCTATCAGCAAGTCCAGAAATACAGCTTTGGCATACTGGGGTGACAAAACCCTCTAATATACTGCACATCTGGGATTAGACAAGCATAAGTGACTGTCACATTTAGGACAGAAATACAGCTTTTTGGTTAGGGTGAAAAAACCCTCTAATATACTGCACATCTGGGAGAGAGTTCAGAGAAGAGCTGCTAAACTAGTACATGGATTGCAGGATAAAATTTACCGGGAAAGATTAAAGGACCATAACATGTATAGCTTAGAAGAAAAATGAGAGAGAGGGGATATGATAGAAACTTTTAAATACATAAAGGGAATCAACAAGGTAAAAGAAGAGAAAATATTTAAAAGAAGAAAAACTGCTACAAGAGGACATAGTTTTAAATTAGAGGGGCAAAGGTTTAAAAGTAATATCAGGAAGTATTACTTTACTGAGAGAGTAGTAGATGCATGGAATAGCCTTCCTGCAGAAGTGGTAGCTGCAAATACAGTGAAGGAGTTTAAGCATGCATGGGATAGGCATAAGGCCATCCTTCATATAAGATAGGGCCAGGGGCTATCCATAGTATTCAGTATATTGGGCAGACTAGATAGACCAAATGGTTCTTATCTGTCGACACATTCTATGTTTCTATGTTTCTATTACACGTGCATAAGTGACTGTCACATTTAGGACAGAAATACAGATTTTTGGTTAGGGTGAAAAAACCCTCTAATATACTGTACATCTGGGATTACACGTGCATAAGTGACTGTCACATTTAGGACAGAAATACAGCTTTTTGGTTAGGGTGAAAAAACCCTCTAATATACTGCACATCTGGTATTAGACAAGCATAAGTGACTGACACATTTAGGCCATAAATACGCCTTTGGCATACTGGGGTAAAAAACCCTCTAATATACTGCACATCTGGGATTACACGTGCATAAGTGACTGTCACATTTAGGCCATAAATACGGCTTTGGCATACTGGGGTAAAAAAGCCTCCAATATACTGCACATCTGGGATTACACGTGCATAAGTGACTGTCACATTTAGGACAGAAATACAGCTTTTTGGTTAGGGTTAAAAAAAAAACTCTAATATACTGCCCATCTGGGATTAGACAAGCATAAGTGACTGTCACATTTAGGAAAGAAATACAGCTTTTTGGTTAGGGTGAAAAAACCCTCTAATATATTGCACATCTGGGATTACACGTGCATAAGTGACTGTCACATTTAGGCCATAAATACAGAGTTTTGGTTACTGGGGTGAAAAAAGCCTCTCATATACTGCACATCTGGGATTACACGTGCATAAGTGACTGTCACATTTAGGACATAAATACGGCTTTGGCATACTGGGGTAAAAAACCCTCTCATATACTGCACATCTGGGATTACACGTGCATAAGTGACTGTCACATTTAGGACAGAAATACCGCTGTCATATAGAGTTTAAGAAAAAATATAGAGTGCAATACCCTACATCAGGGTTTATATTTGCGGTTAATTATTTTTAACATACTTAACCACTTTTTAATTTGCTTTCTGAACGTTAACTATGAGGCAAACATCTAATAAGGGACGCAGTCGTGGTGGTGGTGTTGGCGGAGCCTCTGGTGCAGGGAGAGGACGTGGCAGTTCTGCCACAGCTACACGTCCTACTGAACCTACTACCTCAGGTCCCAATAGCCGCCAGAATCTACAGCGATATTTGGTTCTAAAGATGGTAAGGCCTGAGCAAGTACAGGCGCTAGTCAATTGGGTGGCCGACAGTGGATCCAGCACATTCACATTATCTCCCACCCGTCACCAAGCATCTCCACCATGTCACACGGAAGCGTTCAGCTCTCCATCTCACAAACCTTTGAGAGAAAGCGTAAATTCCCACCTAGCCACCCTCGATCCCTGGCCCTGAATGCCAGCATTTCTAAACTGCTGGCCTTTGAAATGCTGTCATTCAGGCTGGTGGAGACGGATAGCTTCAAACAGCTCATGTCGCTTGCTGTCCCACAGTACGTCGTTCCCAGCCGCCACTACTTCTCCAGGAGAGCCGTGCCCTCCCTGCACAACCAAGTATCAGATAAAATCAAGTGTGCACTGTGCAACGCCATCTGTGGCAAGGTCCACCTAACCACAGATACGTGGAACAGTAAGCACGGCCAGGGACGCTATATCTCCCTAACTGCACACTTCGTAAATGTAGTGGCGGCTGGGCCCCAGGCGGAGAGCTGTTTGGCGCACGTCCTTCCGCCGCCAAGGATCGCAGGGCATCATTCTTTGCCTCCTGTTGCCTCCTCTTCCGACTCCTCTTCTACCACCTCCTCATCCGGTCAGCGACAGACCTTGACCACCAACTTCAGCACAGCCAGGGGTAAACGTCAGCAGGCCATTCTGAAACTGATGTGTTTAGGGGACAGGCCCCACACCGCACAGGAGTTGTGGCGGGGTATAGAACAAAGACCAACGAGTGGTTGCCTCCACCTACAACACCACATTCACCGCCTCCTCAACCTCCGACTCCATATCCACCTCCTTCTCTGAGTTGCAGGTTAATAATTTGTAATTTTTAGTTATTTTATTTTATTTTATTTTAAGTTATTTCCCTATCTACATTTGTTTGCAGAGCAGTTGCCATGCTCCTAAGCACATTTTATGCCTTTTACATCCCTCTAGCCTTTTCAAGGACTATTTTAGAGCCATTTTAATTTTAAAAAAAGTGCCAATTTTAGTGCCCTAAATTGAAAAAAATCTTATTTTCAATTGTCGGGTGACATTTTACAATTTTTGGCGTATACAAACCCCTGCTGTGCCTGGGTGACAGGGGCCTAAATCTCTCAAAATCCTACGTTCTATTGCTGGGTGACAAGATTCCCCTTTTGCCGTGAATGAACCCCTGCTGTGCCTGGGTGACAGGGGCCTAAATCTCTCAAAATCCTCAGTTCTATTGCTGGGTGACAAGAACCCCCTTTTGCCGTGAATGAACCCCTGCTGTGCCTGGGTGACAGGGGCCTAAATCTCTCAAAATCCTCTGTTCTATTGCTGGGTGACAAGATCCCCCTTTTGCCGTGAATGAACCCCTGCTGTGCCTGGGTGACAGGGGCCTAAATCTCTCAAAATCCTCTGTTCTATTGCTGGGTGACAAGATCCCCCTTTTGCCGTGAATGAACCCCTGCTGTGCCTGGGTGACAGGGGCCTAAATCTCTCAAAATCCTCTGTTCTATTGCTGGGTGACATGAACCCCCTTTTGCCGTGAATGAACCCCTGCTGTGCCTGGGTGACAGGGGCCTAAATCTCTCAAAATCCTCTGTTCTATTGCTGGGTGACATGAACCCCCTTTTGCCGTGAATGAACCCCTGCTCTGCATTGCTGACAGGGAACTAAATTTAGCGAAAACATCTGTTACTGATCGGAAGATGCGCGACTACAAGCGCACACTGATGATAGCATTCCCACCTGACAGCAGGGGCACAGGGGAAGCACAAGGCGAAGGCAGAGGAGGAGGAAGAGGTCGCCAACGCAGCTGGGGCACCACCAGCACCTGAGAAGGCAGGGTTAGCATGGCCAAAATGTGGAAAAGCTTTGTCAGCCTTGGAGGTGCTGACCTACCCTGCAACTAGTGCATAGTGTGAACGTGTGTTTAGCACGGCAGAGAGCATTATCACAGGCCGCAGCCAATGTGGACAAGCTTACGTTTATTAAAATGAACCAGGCATGGATCCCACAGGACTTGTCCCTACCTTGTGCAGAATAGACATTTATACCAGCCTCAACCATCCATTTTTGTACTCAAGTGCACTTATTCTTTGTTTAATTTTGTTATATGTCCCAATATTTTGGGGGATACCCCAATTTAAAAATAAAAAATAACACAAATCAGTGTTGGCTACCTATTCCCCCTTCACCGCCGCTTCCACCTACACCGCCACGTCAACCTACACTGCCACATCCACCGCCTCCTCAACCTCCTACTCCTAGATCCAGATTGTTATTTTTTATTTTTCTGTATTTTATATATATATATATATATATATATATATATATATTTTTAAACATTTAAGTTTTTATTAAAATTTGTTAAGGTATATGAAATAATGACAATTGATACAAATCAAGCAGTTGTTGCATACATAGTCATAAAGGGAGTTTAGGAGGAGGGAGGGAGACTAATAGGGGGGGAGGAAAGGCTAAAGAGGAGGGGGGGAGGGGAGGAGGGGGAGGGACATAGGATAATAAAATAATATGAAATATATGAACCGCATACAATAGTAATGCAGATTACATAAGGTACAATTTCAGAGGATACAGTAGTACATAGTAACAATAATAAGAACCAAATAAGGTAGAGTGGTACATTAATACAAATACTTCGCAGGTATAAATCGCATCTTAAGTTTGATGTCTCAAGTTGTTTTGTTATACAAGATATGTTTCTTTGTGTTTTACGAACTAAATCTAGTTTAGATGACTAAGGAGTTTGATGGGTTGGACCGAACATGGAAGATACTATTCAACCAAATCTCCCATTGTTTGTAAAATTTATCTTTTTTAAATAAAGCCGAGGCGGCTACACCTTCATACCAACAGTTGTCTTCAACCTTTTTTATTACTTCGAGATCATTAGGAATATAGTCGGATTTCCAATGGGAGGCAATAAGTTGACGTGTTGCAATACATATATGACCAAAAACCGTTCTGAACTCAAAGGGAATGGTCTCAATGCCTATAAAAAGAGGTGCCAATTGTGGCGAAGGAGAAATTGGAATTGGGCATATTTTTGCGAAATTGTAGAAAGATCGGAGCCATAAGGAATTGATCGGGGGACATTCCCACCAACAGTGGAGAAAGGAACCTTGTGGATGTCCACATCTCCAACATTCAGGAGGAGTATCTGGGAATATCCTATTTCGTTTTTTCGGGTAATAGTACCACCTATATAGGTGGGAGATACATCTTGAAATATTTGATATTGCATCAAATGAAGGGGACCATTGTTCTGTGGTTATATTGACAGATAAGTCTTGAGACCATTTGGATTTGATTTCCTCTAGTGGGTCTTCTAGTGGTAGAATAAGGACTTCATAAGTTTTGGATATTCCTTTTCTATTGGTGTTATAATTTAAGAGCCATCTTGTGAAAAAAGCTGAGGATGGGTTATTATTGCTACGTTTGTCGTCGGGTTGAGTTATTATTGTGTTAGCAATGGCTTGTCTAATTTGGAGATATTTACAAAAATCTCTTGAGGAGATTCCATAACAGTCTGAGAGTTCTGAGAAGGGTTTAAGAACATCATTTGTAAGTAGGTCAGTACTGTTACATAAACCCAGTTCTCTCCATAAGGAGATATCCAAATCTGGAATATAGGATTCTAATATTGAGGTATTATGATCTTGAAGGGGCACATCAAATAATTGACGTTTATTGGCGACTATGTCCCAAACATTAAGGACAGCTTTAGTGGTTGCCAAGGTACTGTTGGGATGGAATTTAAAGAGAAACATAGCTGTGAGAAGGTCTTTCAGAGAATGTTTCCCAAGAGAATGCTTTTCTATTCGAGACCATTCTTTTTGCTGATCATTGTGCCATAAATATTTTAACTGATCTAAGATCGTGGCTCTATAATATTGTATAATCGAAGGACAGTTTAGACCACCTTCTTTTTTGGGAAGGTAGAGGATATCCGCCTTTATTCTATGATATTTACCTCCCCATATAAAATGTAAAAGGGACTTTTGCAAGTCTTTGAGGTATTTGATGGGAATTGGAATTGGAAGATTCCTAAAATAGTATAATATTTTGGGCAGAATACTCATTTTCATAACCGCAATTTTGCCTAACCAGGAAATACCTTGTGCCTTGAGATTTCCTAATTTAGTCTTAATTTCTTGGAATAAGGGAGTGTAATTGCAAGCAAATGTTTCACTAGGAAGTGCTGTTAGGTTAATCCCCAAATAAGGAAGTGATTCTTTAACCCATTTAAATTGGAAGGCTAGCTTAAGAGTATTAACAGTTTTTTCTTGAATTCCCAAGTTCAAGATTTGAGATTTTGTGGTGTTGATCTTGTAATATGATGCTTTCGAAAAGGATGTTAATATATTGCAAGTATGGGGAAGGGAGGTGGTAGGATTAGATAACAATAAAAGAACATCGTCTGCGAATAAGCCTATGCGATGATCTTTATCTGATACTGAAATGCCACTGATATGGGGGGACGATTTGATAAGTGGTTCCATTATTAGGGCGAAGATTAATGGAGATAGGGGGCATCCCTGTCTAGTACCGTTTGAGATGGGAAATAATCGGGATTTGAATCCTGAAGAGTAGACAAATGCTTGGGGTGTGGAGTATAAATTTAGTATACCTGACAATAGGGGGCCATTAAATCCAAATTTTTGCAAGACTGACTGAAGGAATCCCCAGTGAACCCTTTCGAACGCCTTCTCCGCATCCAGTGAAAGGAGCAGAGAAGGCGTTCGATGGGTATGGGCAATTTTAATTAAGTCCAGGAAACGTCTCGTCCCATCTGATGTTTGACGGTGTTTAACAAAACCAACCTGGTCTGAGTCAATAAGACTTGGTAATATATCTGCTAAGCGGTTAGCTAAAATTTTAGAGAATAATTTTTGATCAGTATTTAAAAGAGATATTGGTCTAAAATTAGCCGGTGTATTAGGGGTTTTTCCAGGTTTTGGCAGAGTGATAATTATTGCTTGAAGCATTTCTGTTGGGATTCCTTTATCATGCATCATGTTTTGAAAACAGGAAAGCAAGTGGGGAGTTAAAATATGGGAAATGGATTTATAATATTCATTTATAAAAACCGTCTGGGCCCGGGGATTTATTTATTTTGAGAGTGGATATGGTATTAAGTATTTCTTGTGAAGAAATTGGTTTGTTTAAAGATGAAACTTGCTCTGGGATAGAAGGGGAAGTGATATGTCGTTTAGAAAGGAGTTGATGTCTTCTGAGGTTGGCTGATATGATTGTAGGTCGTTCTTTAAATTATAAAGAGAGTGATAGTAATTGGCGAATTCTTCATCAATTTTAAGGGGATTTATTATTTTGTTTTTATTAGTGGACCAAAGGAAAGGGATTCGAGAGTTTGCTGCTTTGTTTTTAAGTTTGTTGGCTAACATTTTGGAAGCTCTATTCCCTTGTCTATAAAATTGTGCCCTAGATTGTCTAAGATGTCTTTCATAGTTGTTTTGCATGAGTAGGTAGATTTCATGCCTAATGTTAGTGATTTGTTGGGAGTTTTGGGAGGTTGGGAGTTTTTGGTTGTTTTTTTCTAAATCCCTCAGTTTTTTATATAATTCCTCTAATTTAAGCATTCTTTTCTTTTTTTCTTCTGAAGAATATTTGATAAAAAGGCCTCTGATTACCGCTTTGTGAGCGCACCATATTGTTGTTGGGTTAATTTCGGAGTTTGTGTTAAATTGGAAGTATTCTGTTATTGCCTTCGATATTAATTCTTTGTAGTGCTTATTTGATAATAAAAGATTATTCAATCTCCATGGGGAAGTGTGTTGAAGATTAAAAGTTTCTTGTATAGAGAGTGTAATAGGGGCATGGTCTGACCATGTAATCAGGCCTATCTTGGAGTCCGCCACTTTTTGGAGTAGCCACTTATTAACCAGAAAGAAATCTATTCGGGAATAAGAATTGTGTGGATTTGAAAAGAAGGAGTAGTCCGATTCCGAGGCATGAAGTGTCCTCCAGGCATCAAACAACTCCTCCCTGTGACATAGATCTTTAAGTTTGTAATTATCCTTCTTACTTACAGGAGTGGATTTGTCAATACGTGGATCCATTACCAAATTAAAATCTCCACAGATCATGACGGAACCTTTCTTTTTTGCTGAGACGGACTCCAAAACAGACCTGATGAAACTTAAAGTTTTAGAGTTAGGGGCATATAAAGACACAATAGTGTAAAGTGAGTTATTGATCAGACAAGTAACAATAATATATCTTCCCATTGGGTCTGCATCAAGAGATAGTGTTTGAAAGGCTATAGACCTTTTGATAGCAATTAACACACCTCTTTTCTTATTAAAAGCATGTGAGAACATAATAATAATAATCTTTATGCTTAATTCCGAAGCTGTCTGCTTCATTTAGGTGCGTTTCTTGTACGCATAAAATATCACATCCCAATCTGTGGGCTTCTTTCCATAAGAATGAGCGTTTAGCTGGGCTACTAAGGCCCTTAACATTTAAGGATACTATTTGTAAGACCATAATGCATCAGTAGTAAAGAAGCGCGCAGAGGGGGTCCAAGTAAATAGAGATACCTGCAATAATGAAGGATTCAGTGATAGAGTAATGTACCACATATAAATAATAGTGAACAAAACGGTGAAATAATGTGGAACTGAGTTAACAAAAATAAGGATAAGATTATGAAGTCTGGTTCTAAGTGAACCAATGCGACCCCAGGTCGCTATTTTGACATGGGAGGTGGTGGTTGAAGTTGAGATGTTGGTCAACAGTTAACATTTTCAAACCAGTCTATTTCCGCTTTTAAAAAATCAGACTGGTAACTAAGCCAAGCTTTCTAAAGTGATTTTTCACTTTGGAGATGTTGAGGATTTTGGAGAGCCGACTACTGTCCACTCATGAGGAAGGGTGTGATGCTTCTTTTTTGGTGGGCTTTTCAGTTCTTCCGATTCTTTGATAAGAGCATTTTTGGATAGGAAGCTCATAGCCTCTTTAGGAGAGAGTAATACTGAAGTGCGTCCATTGTAGTGGACTAAGAGCTTGACCGGAAATCCCCATTTATAGAGAATTCTTTGCTCTCTCAGAATTTGTGTGGTTTTGGTAAATTCCCTGCGTCTAGCTAGAGTGGCAGGTGAAAGGTCTGTGTATAGAGAGATTTCTTGAAAGCGTTCAGGGAGGTCTGGCTTTTTTGCTGCAGCTTTATGGATTGAGTCCTTGATATGATAATAGTGTATCCTTGCTATGGTGTCCCTAGGCAGGGATGCTGGAATAGACTTGGGCTTTGGAAGCCTGTGGACTCTGTCTATTAACAGGTCTGCGTTGGAGGCCTGAGGTAAAAGGGCTGAAAACAGATCTATCAGGTAATCCTGCAGCTGCGCGTCTTGCACTGATTCTGGAATATTTCTGAAGCGAATATTATTCCTTCTAGATCTGTCTTCTAGGTCTGCCAGTTTTAGCTTTATAGCAGCTATATCATCTTCAGCAGAATTATGGGCATCCACAAGACAGTTATGAGCTGTTGTAAACTCCTCCATCTTCTCCTCTAAATGCGCCGTGCGGTCGCCTATAGCAGTTATATCTGCTTTTAGTGAGGTTAGAGCTGCTTTAAGATCGTTGCTGAAAGACATCTTTAAGTCAGACAGGAGCTCTTTCATGTTTTCTAGAGTTATAGGGCCCGCATTAGGTGCTTTCTCTGTACCCATAAAGTCTGGGTGTACAGGGGACGAGGCAGAAGAGTGTGACTTGCCTTGTGATTTGTCCGATATGCAGGACGGCGATCGACCGGCTGGAGAGTCTTGAAGGGATCCATAAGCAGGAGCAGCTACCTCTCGTGCGGGAGTTAGGGTTTCCCGCGAACTGGCGCCATCTTGGAGAGATGCCGGACTGAAGAAATTGGTGACGCACTGAGAAGTCAGGAACCCCTGGACTACTGGTTGTGCAGGCTTGACCTGTGGCCAGAGCTGGCACAATTTGCCATGGAACTCTTGGCTTGCCCCTCGTCCAGTGTCCTGCACAGCAGTGGGGATCGTGACCGATAAGTGCACTCGCCTAGCTCACGACAGTGTGGACTACCTCACATTTCTAAAAATGAATGAGGCATGGATTTCGGAGGAATTCAACACATGTAACGACCATGTTTAATTGAATTTCCTCATGACAGCCCACAAATATCCGCCACCACCCAGAACAAATAATGGTCCCTGTCTTAGGTAATTACATCGGCATAAAAGGCCTTTTCTGTCCAGTGAATGCCTAATGTTTTGGGCCTCGGAGGAATTCAACACTTGTGACGACCATGTATTTCAACTATTATCTTTAGAGGTTTTTTCAAGAGGGGGGATTTCATTAGCCATGTTTTTAATCCAATTTTATATTTTTAGTTCTTTTAAACATATGTATTTGACATGTATTTGTACTTGCATTCAGTAAAATTGATATCCATTGACCCTCTAATAGACCTCCAGCCACATAATCACTTGTTCTTTTCTGTACGCTGAATGCATAATTTTTGGGGCCTGTAGTCCACTGGCCTGCTGTAAAATTGATATCCAATGACCGTGTAATCTACGTCCAGCCACATACTTGTTCTTTTCTGTACGCTGAATGCATAATTTTTGGGCCCTGTATTCCACTGGCCTGCTGTAAAATTGATATCAATGACCGTGTAATCTACTTCCAGCCACATACTTACTTGTTCTTTTCTGTACGACCACGTGTTATCGAATTTCAACTATTATCTTTAGAGTTTTTTTCAAGAGAGGGGATTTTGTTAGCCATGTTTTAAATTCAATTTTATATTTTTAGTTCTTTTAAACATATGTATTTGACCTGTATTTGTACTGGCCTGCAGTAAAATTGATATCCATTGACCATGTAATAAACCTCCAGCCAAATTTTTACAAGTATGTCACTGTCCATGTGTCACGGCGGACAGGATACCAGATACACAGAAAATAAACAAACAAGTGTCTAGGCGAGAAGCTGGGGATCAAGGTCACCTCCTGACAAATCCCTACCAGCTCTCCCTATTCTTCTATGCCCACGTTCAGACCCTGAAGGTGGGAATAACGTGTCCTCGTGCCTGGGCTGAAAATTCCCTAAAATCCCTAAGATGGTGAAAGGGGGATAGAGGCAGCCTGCTCCCTCAGAACCTGGAGGGGGGCAGGCGTCTCTCTAACAGCCTAGACAGCCAACCACAAGAAAACAAAAAACAACTTATCTTTTCTGAGCAGGAATAGCAAATCCTTCCTTTCTTCCTTTCACAGAGCCAGACAGAAGCTATAACCCGCACAGGACACTGGGAGTGGGTGTAATTTAAACTCAAACCAACGACCCCACCCAGTGCACCTGAAGGGAGGCGGATATAGCTCAACTCCAAAACAAAACAAAAGGCTACACACGTGCTGCTAACCTGGCAGACCGCCGCACATAGCCTGAGCAGGGCATGACACCATGTTGTGGAACTATTTGTGCATTTCTACTAAGTATTTGGTGGCTGCAAATATGAATTTTTCAGGTTTGCCTGCCATTAAAGTGAATGGGGCTCGCCGTGAACTTGCGATGTTTGTCCATCACTAATAACGGATGCTCAAAATAATGGATCTGTTTTTTTTCTGTTCTTTGGACATATCAGAATCTCAGAATTTTCCGAAAAGATTAGATTCCATCCGAATTTATTTTTGGCAAATCGCGTTAAAAACATCTATTTCCTGGCTGCAGAGAGCCTGTATAGTGGTGTGGAACACTGTGCCTTGCAGTAACACGCATAGGGAGTAGTGAAACAATACTGGGAGTCAGTCTGACACGCACATTACAGACTTCGCTCTTAGAATCACTGCACACTTCACTTATTTGGGCAGTTACGGGGCCAAAACTGACCAAATAACTTAAGTGTGAACTCAGCCTTATAGGTCGATGTTAGCGCCAGGTGTAAAGAAGCATGCAGAGGCCCAAGATCCTACTATAGCGTGAAAAAGCGCACTCCTTTTACACCATCGTCAGCTGATTCTACAAAGATGTCTACAGAACGCTTATACAAGTAGAGCCCCCCTGACAGAGTGGAGAGTGTGTCAGCAGTAAGTTTGTGTTGACGTCACTGATTATTTTGCCCTTCCTCTGATTCGTCAGAACAATAACCACCCAAAAAACTGATCCTGTTTGTTGAGCATCCTCCTTCACTCGGTCAGCATTTTTTCAGTAATCCATCAGTATTGCTAAAGCAAAAAAAAAAAAAACAGGAGTGTATCCAAAACAGAGATGACACATGAATAGAATATTTGCATGTCTTCTGTGTTTTGTACCCACTTCTGCTTTTGGCTACCAAATCATGAGCTAATTCTGACGTGACGATACAGGCCTTACAGCTGCTACACAGATAGGATCCGTTGTGCGTCTCATTTTTCTTTCCTTCTGACAGATCAGAAAAAGGGTCAAATAAATGATGATGTCAACCAGGCCAAAAATGCTAAATAGTGGCCCAGTCATGGAATGGGAAGGGTGGGAGAACAGCTTGAGAAATACACAGAATGGCCCAATGATATAGTGTTGAGGTAGCAGCAGCATGAGGAGACCACAGAGTGGACCAATGACATAGTGGGTAGGTGGCAGCAGCAGCATGAGGAGACCACAGAGTGGCCCAGTTCCATAGTGTTGAGGTGGCAGCAGCATAAGGAGGCCACAGACTGGCAAGGTGACATAGTGTGGAGGCCACACATAGTGTTAAGTTAGCAGCAGCATGAGGAGGCCACAGAGTGGCAAGGTGACATAGTATGGAGGCGACAGCAGCATGAGGAGGCCACAGAGTGGCCCAGTGCCATAGTGTTGATTTAGCAGCAGCGTGAGGAGACCACGTAGTGGCAAGGTGACATAGTGTGGAGGAGGCAGCAGCAGCATGAGGAGACCACACACTGGCACAATGACAGAGTGTGGAGGTGGCAGCAGTAGGTGGAGACCACAGAGTGGCATAATGACAGAGTGTGGAGGTGGCAGCAGCAGCATGAGGAGGCCACAGTTTGGCAAGGTGACATAGTGTGGAGGTGGCAGCAGCATGAGGAGACCACAGAGTGACACAATGACAGAGTGTGGAAGTGGCAGCAGCAGCATGAGGAGGCCACAGACTGGCAAGGTGACATAGTGTGGAGGTGGCAGCAGCAGCATGAGGAGACCTGAGTGGTGAGGTGGCAGCAGCATCAAGAGATCACAGAGTGACCAGGTGACAAAGTGGGGAGGTGGGTGGCAATAACAGTACCCGCTGACAATGGTGGGTGTAAGAAGGAGCACTTGGCATCAGATGTGTGGCATCAGGCGGGTGGCAGCATCAGAATAGTAGCTGAAGCTGGTAGCAAGAAGAAACCGGTCTCTTTTTTCAAGGTTTGGGTGAGGCAGCATGGATGATCTAATCTAATGCATCAGGCATTGGTGGGTGGAAATCCTGACTGATCCACGCCTGATTCATCTTGACAAAGGTCAGTCTCTCCACATTTTGGGTGGACAGGCGAGTTCTCCTTGGGGTAACTATGGCCCCCACCGCACTAAACACCAGCTCTGATAGGACAGCTTTTCCAGCGCAAGCTCGACCAGTTGTGGCCGCAAATCCAGTTTGGCTGCCCAGTAGTCCAGCGGATTTTCAATATGGAGTGTCCAAGTATGCCACCACCTGCTGGTTCAGGTTCTGCTCCAGGTCTATCTGCTGCTGCTGGTGAGTAGTATTGATGAGCGGCTTAGGCAATATTCGAATTCGCGATAGCAAATTCTTGGCTGAATATTCGCCATAAATTTGCAAATTCAAGAATTTGTGATCTCCAGTCATTGTTTACTTGATTGCGACAATCGGCAATGTAATATATTCGCAATAAATTTGCAATAAATTTGTGATTAGAATATTCAACACTATTCGCGAATATAAATATATAGCACTATATTCTAAATATTCACGAATTCTCGAAGTGGCGATATTCGCGATTAAAATACGCGATTAAAATATTCACGCTTGACACTAGTGAGTAGTTTCTTCACTAGGCGGGTTAAGAGAAAGCTGCTCATCATCGACTCTAGACTCAAGCTGCTGCTGATGGAGCTAGTACTGCTTCTACCCCCCAGCCATGGCATTGGAATGAGAGCGCAGGGGGCCCCCCTTGGTCAGACCTGCGAGAGGATGGACGATGGTGCAGATAGGCAGTGGCCAACTGACTACATAGGATGTCTCTATAGTAGTTTAGTTTGTCCCCCCTCTCAGCAGGTGTAAAAAAGGCCTCCATTTTGGACTGGAAGCGAGGGTCCAACAAGGTGGAGAGCCAGAAGTCATCTCTCTGCCTAATGGTGACAATTCGGCTATCACTACCCACACAAGTGAGCATGTAGCTGGCCATTTGCGCAAGTCACTCGGAGTGACTCCATCTCCACTGCACGGTGTGCCTGGGTCATCTGCCTCGTCTTCCTCTTCTCCCTCTTTCTCCTCTGGCTGCTCTTCCTCTCCTGTCACCTGTGTAGAAAAACCACCCATTTTGTTACACATTGCTTGTGCTCCAATGTCCTCCTCCTCCTCCTCCAGTTCAGCCCCCAGAGGGCTCATGTAACCCTGGGATGTAGGCACCACGTCTCCAGTTCCCTGACCAGCCAGATTTACAGGCATCTGTTGCAGGATACGAAGCAGTGGAATGACGTTGTTCATTCCATAGTCCTGGCGACTGACAAATAACGTGGCATCCTCAAAAGGCCTGAGCAAATGGCAGGTGTCACGCATAAGTTGCCACTGGCTGACATCGAAGTTACACAGGGGAGTACTCCTGTCCGCTTGGAGAAATCGTTTATGGCCTTTCCCTGTTCATATATTCGGTCGAGCATATGGAGGGTGGAATTCCAACGGGTGGAAATGTTGCATATCAGCCTATGTTAAGGGATGTCATTCTGCCGCTGCAGCTCAAGGAGGGTGTGCTTGGCGGTGTACGAGTGGCTGACATGCATGCAAAGTTTCCTGGCCATTTTTAGGATGTCTTGCAGATGGGTGGAAGACTTCAGGAACTGCTTGACAGCCAGATTGTACATGTGCGCTATGCAGGGCACATGGCTCAGCCCTCATTGAGGCAGCGCCAACACCATGTTCTTCCTGTTGTCGGTCACCATGGTTCCGATGTTGAGTTGTCATGGAGAAAGGATTTGATTTCTTGATGAAGGACACAGAGCAGTTCCTCTCCTGTGTGACTCTATTCGCCCAGGCAAACGAGGTGTAGAACAGCATGACACCGCCGTGCCCTGCACATGTGGTATGCTGGAGGAGCACTGTGAATTGTACCTGCAGTGGAGGCTGAGGGCACAGTGGTGGATGAGGAGGCAGAGGCGGACATTGTCGCAGGACCAATGGCGTGAGAACGTGGAGGCGGAAGCGGCTTTCCTGGCTAAGTTGCTGGTTTGGATGGGCAGGAACCACATTTACACAGTGGGCCATAAAGGACATATATTGTCCTTGACCGTAGTTACAGCTCCACACGTCGGCGCTGCCGTGCACTTTGGTAGACACTGACAGGCTCAAGGACTGGCCCACCTTCTGTTCTACATATTTGTGCAGGGCTGGGACTCTCCACCTTGGCTTGGCAAAAGCCATCAGTTCTCTGAAAGGTGCAGAGTCAGCCACTTGGAAAGTCAAGGACTCCCTTGACTTGGCACTCTGGACACACTTCACCTTCTGCCCACAGATTCGGCAAATGGCCATGTTCACTTCCTACGGCAGCTTAAAGGGTTTCTGTCACCCCACTAAAGTGATTTTTTTTTTTTGGGCTAGTTAAATTAGTTATATAGCGATATCTGAAAATATAATAGTGTTCCTTACTTTGATCCAGCAGTTTAGTCAAAAAACGAAGTTTTATCATATGCAAATTCGGTCTCTACCAGCAAGTAGGGCGTCTACTTGCTGGTAGCTGCTGCAGAAATCCGCCCCCTCCTCTTGTTGATTGACAGGGCCAGCCGGGATCTCCTCCTCCGGCCAGCCCTGTCGGCATTTCAAAAATCGCGCGCCCGTGTTGAATCTGCGCAGGCGCTCTGAGATGAGGAGGCTCGTCTCCTCAGAGCTCCCTCAGTGCGCCTGCGCCGATGACATCATCGAAATAGAAGACGTCATCGGCGCAGGCGCACTGAGGGAGTTCTGAGGAGACGAGCCTCCTCATCTCAACACGGGCGCGCGATTTTTGAAATGCCGACAGGGCTGGCCGGAGGAGGAGATCCCGGCTGGCCCTGTCAATCAACAAGAGGAGGGGGCGGATTTCTGCAGCAGCTACCAGCAAGTAGACGCCCTACTTGCTGGTAGAGACCGAATTTGCATATGATAAAACTTCGTTTTTTGACTAAACTGCTGGATCAAAGTAAGGAACACTATTATATTTTCAGATATCGCTATATAACTAATTTAACTAGCCCAAAAAAAAAAAATCACTTTAGTGGGGTGACAGAAACCCTTTAACAAAAAACTGCCACACCACCAATTTACCCCCAACACTCCGCACTGACTGACTATTACCGCCACTGACTCCGTGAACCCCTGCACCACTATTTTCCGGCAGGTAGGCTCCTGAGAAGCAGGAGGTCTACCCTGGGCACATTTGGCTACTGACCTCCCACTGCTGCCACCCTGCTTACTCCCGCCCACGCTACCGACTTGCTGGCTCCACCGCTGCCTCATGAGCAAGCTGCCACCCTATTCTCCCGATGATGATGAAGCCCCTTTGTCACCCGGCTCCCAATTGCGATCGGCTACATCATCGAGTACTGTCTACAGGTCACTGATGTCCTCCTCAACGGTCTCTGAGCCAGGATCCTGACCGCTCGCAACACCAGCTCCCACTCCACTCTCCTCATTACTAATTGCCAGTCTACTGGAGGAAGCGCTGGATGTCTCCTCCACAACTTGGCTGGCCAGTAGCTACTGACTCTCTTTTAGTAGCTTGTCCTCGCTGTATAGTGGAGCTGAGCCCACAGCATGTAATACTTCTCTGGCTGAGGGAACAGAAAAGTACAGAGGCAGGTTGAGGACAGGGGAGGGCATAGGGCCTGCTCCCGGGCCATGCCAACTAAGGGTTGTGTCTGACGAACCCACCGACTCCTGGCTGGGGGTGTCTGATGTCACTTAGGACGAAGTGGATGACCGAATCAACCATTCAAGAACCGTTGGGTTTCTGGTCAAGATACGACCGCTAGATGACACCTGGAGCTCAGGCCTTTCGAAGTGACCACTGCTGCCACGCCCCCTTTTTCTGCTGTGACCTGTGCCTGCACCAGAAACATTTAGGGTCCATTCTCACATCCGTATGTTTTTTGCGGACCGCACATCACCGGCACTCTCATAGAAAATGCCTTTTCATGTCCGCAATTTTCCAGACTTATACACGCCCAAAATGGCTTTAGAATACATAACTGCACCGCTGAACGGCAAATAATACATTTTTTTTGCCACTAATACATACCAAAAAGGGCTGTAATTTTCTCACTTCACCACACAATGACTAAAAATCCTTTTTTTTGCCACTAATACACATCAAAAAAGGCTTTAGAACATATAACTGCATAGCTGAACAGCAAATAATACTTTTTTTTTGCCACTAATACACGCCAAAAAGTGCAGCAATTTTGTTACTTCACCACACAACAGCTAATAAGCCCTTTTTTTTTTACCACTAATGCACGCCAAAAAAGGCTTTAGAACAAATAACTGCATAGCTTAACAGCATATAATACTTTTTTTTGCCACTAATACACGCCAAAAAGGGCTGTAATTTTCTCACTTCACCACATAATGGCAAATAATACTTTTTTTTCCCACTTATACATGCCAAAAAAGGATTTAGAACATATAACTGCACCGCTAAGCAGCAAATACTTTTTTTTGCCACTAAATACACGCCAAAAAGGGCTGTAATTTTGTCAGTTCACCACACAACAGCTAATAAGCCCTTTTTTTTGCAACTAATACACGCCACAAAAGGCTTTAGAACATATAACTGCACAGCTGAACAGCAAAAAATACTTTGATTGCCACTAATACACGCCAAAAAAGAATTTAGAACATATAACTGCACGGCTGAATGGCAAATACTTTTTATTTTGCTACTAATACACGCCAAAAAGGGCTGTAATTTTGTCACTTCACCACACAACGGCTAATAAGCCTTTTTTTGCTACTAATACACGCCAAAAAAGGCTTTAAAACATATAACTGCACCGCTTAACGGCAAATAATACATTTTTTTGCCACTAATACATATCAAAAAGGGCTGTAATTTTCTCACTTCACCACACAATGGCTAATAATCCTTTTTTTGCCACTAATACATGCCAAAAAAGGCTTTAGAACATATAACTGCACCGCTGAACAGCAAATACTGATTTTTTGCCACTGATACATGCCAAAAAGTGCTGCAATTTTGTCAAATCACCACACAATGGCTAATAAGACCTTTTTTGCCACTAATACACGCCACAAAAGACTTTAGAACATTTAACTACACAGCTGAACAGCAAAACATACTTTTTTTGCCACTAATACATGCCAAAAAAGGCTTTAGAACATATAACTGCACCGCTGAACAGCAAATACTGATTTTTTGCCACTGATACATGCCAAAAAGTGCTGCAATTTTGTCAAATCACCACACAATGGCTAATAAGACCTTTTTTGCCACTAATACACGCCACAAAAGACTTTAGAACATATAACTACACAGCTGAACAGCAAAACATACTTTTTTTGCCACTAATACATGCCAAAAAAGGATTTAGAACATATAACTGCAACGCTGAACGGAAAATACTTTTTTTTGCCACTAATACACGCCAAAAAGGGCTGTAATTTTCTCACTTCGCCACACAATAGCTAATAAGCCCCTTTTTCCCCACTTACTCTGTATGCACACCAAAAAAAGCTTTAGAACATACAACTACACAGCTGAACAGCAAATAATACTTTTTTTCCCCTCTAATGCACAACAAAAAAGGCTTTACAACATATAACTTCACCGCTGAATGGCAAATAATACTTTTTTTTGCCACTAATTAAAGCCCTTTTTGGCTTAAATTTTCTCACTTAACCACATAACGGCAAATAATATTATTATTTTTTGCCTTTAATACATTCCAAAAAGGGCTGCAATTTTCTCACTTCACCACATAACCGCAAATAATAGCTTTTTTTTGCCACTAATACATGCCAAAAAAGGCTTTAGAACAAATAACTGCACAGCTGAACAGCAAATAATACTTTTTTTTGCCACTAATACACGCCAAAAAAGGCTTTTGAACATATAACTGCGCCGCTGAACGGCAAATATAACTTTTTTTGCCACTAATACACGCCAAAAAGGGCTGAATTTTCTCACTTCACCACATAACGGCAAATAATACTTTTTTTCCCACTTATACATGCCAAAAAATGCTTTAGAACATATAACTGCACCACTGAACGGCAAATAATACTTTTTTTTGCCACTAATACACACTAAAAAGGGCTGTTGTTTTATCACTTCACCACATAACGGCTAATAAGCCTTTTTTTGCCACTAATATATGCCAAAAAAGGCTTTAGAACATATAACTGCACTGCTGAACGGCAAATAATACTTTTTTTTGCCACTAATATACGTCAAAAAAGGCTGTAATTTTCTCACTTCACCACACAATGGCTAATAAGCCCTTTTTTTCCCACTTATACACACCAAAAAAGGCTTTAGATTATATAACTGCACCGCTGAAAGGCTAATAATACAGTTTTTTTTGCCACTTATACACACCAAAACGGGCTGTAATTTTCTCACTTAACCACATAACGGCAAATAATTTTTTTTTTACCACTTATACACGCCAAAAAGGGCTGTAATTTTCTCACTTCACCGCGTAACGGCAAATAATACATTTTTTTGCCACTTATACAAGCCAAAAAAGGCTTTAGAACATATTACTGCATTGTTGAACTGCATATAATGCTTTTTTTTTGCCACTAATACACACCAAAAAGGGCTGTAACTTTCTCATTTTACCACACAACGGCTAATAATCCCTTTTTTCCGACTTATACAAGCCAAAAAAGGCTTTAGAACATATTACTGCACCGCTGAACGGCAAATAATACTTTTTTTTGCCACTAATACATGCCAAAAAAGGCTTTAGAACATATAACTGCACCGCTGAACATCAAATAATACTTTTTTTGCCACTAATACACAACAAAAAGACTTTAGAACATATAACTGCACCACTGAACGTCAAATAAGCCCTTTTTTTCACTCAAAAAAAGGCTTTAGAACATATAACTGCACAGCACAGGGTAATAAGACGTAAAAATATTTCCTAGTAATACACACTGTTAATGGCTGTATCACACTGCAATTGCACCCCAATAAGGGTACATGCACACGTTCAGGATTCATGTGCAGAAAATCCACACTGAAATCCAAAGGTGTTTGCAGGCAAATCCGTGCGGTCAATCCACATCAATTGGTGCCAATTTGCGTGCGGATTTGCATGCGGATTTGGTGCGGAATTGATGGGGATTTTCCGCATGCGGATTTTTTTTAAGTGAATGGAGAAAATCCAGTCAGGAAAAATAAAATAAATTGACATGCTGCGGATTTTAAAATCCGCACAGCATATCAAAATCTGCGTGGAAAAAATCTGCATCGTGTGTATTGAGAATTTCAAATTCTCATAGAATACAATGTACTTGACCTACGTGCTGATTTTCCGCACACAAATCCGCTCGGAAAATCTGCACGCAATCCTGATCGTGTGCATTTATCCTAACGAGAAAGGTTTGCTGAAATTACAAATTTCTTGCTGGGGATTGCCATTAGCAACGGACCACATGTGCAGGATTTGCTCCCTCGGTCATAAATGCACAACTGCATATGGGGTTGAGCATTTCCTGCTTTTTGAGAACACGTTATATTATGTGATCTGAAATTACAGAGGTATCATCTATTGCAAACCTATTGAAAGCAGCAGTATAATTGCAATTTGGATCCCCAGTCAGTGCAGCAAGGTGTAATAGGATTGTTCCTATTACCCAATCTGTACACTCCCTTATTGGACCTTGTTCTGCTTCAATACTGTGGAATAATTCCTCCCTATCCTTACCCTACAGTTCTAATGCTCTTTCCCTGAACTTCTATTTAGCAAAATAAAAGTTTTAAAGTCTTTCCTAGCACTGTCACTAGCGCCTGCTGATGTCTCTCCCTGCACTAAGTACACTGGAAAATGACAGAATCCAAGATGGTTGAGGCTATTTATAGGGTTGTGATATCACAGGGCTTGCTGGCTGCTGATTGGCTGCATGCAAGGTATTGTGGGTGATCCCCCGTTCCCAAAGTTCTTTGCTCTATGTCCTAACATGTGCAGCAGCCATTTTAGGAAAAAATTTGATTCGTTACCACGAAGCTTGAGGAAATTCAGATTCTGGGGGCACTGTGGCAGGCTTTAGTTATTTCTGGGTCACTATAGGGGACATTTGGTACTATTGGAGACACTATAGGTGGGCATTATTACTTCTGGGGCACTATTTTATTACTTAAGGCATTATCGTGGGCTTTGCTACTACTGGGAGCACTAAAGGGGGGGGTTATTACTACTGGGTGCACTGTGGAGGGCTTTTTTGCTACAGGGACATTATAGGTGGAAGTATTACTAGGGGGCACTATAGTGTGCTTTATTTCTACTGGGACACTGTGAGGGCATTATTGGGAGCTTAACTACTAACAGGGCACTTTAGGGTGGCAATATTACTACTGGGGGCAATATTACTAATGAGGTCATTGCTTATTACTATTTGGGGGGGACTTTTGGAAGCACTATTGTTGCACTGTTGTCCCAAGCCTGCCACTGCCTAATCCTAGCAGGCACAGGCACTGTGGTACTCACGCAGCAAGGTTAACCTCCCAACCTGCAGCCCACTCCTGTTTTCTGCCTCTTTCTTGCCAGCAAAGGTCCTGGCTGCCAGCAACTTCTGTGAGTACTGGGGGCCATGACCTGCATCCTGTTACTAATTCCTCCTGGCCTGTTCTTTAAGGGGCACACTTACTTTCAGCCTCTTAAAGAGCCAGTCCGCACTGTCCATATTCTTCCCCAGTCAATGGTTTGCAGTCTTTGGGTAGGTAAGGCACCTTGCTAAGTGGGAGGGTGCCTGAGCTTTAGGTTACCTAGTCTGCAGTTGCTAGCAAAGGTGTTAGTTTCTGTCTGTCTATCCATGTACCAAACTACTGTATGACAAACAACTAACTCCTAGCCACCAGCCGTGACTTCAATCCTGACTCTCTGATATGTTTGTATACAGCCTACCCCAACCTCTGCCTGTCTCCTGACTAGGTATATTGCCTGACTCCTCAATAACTTGCACTGGTGTATCTGACTTCTATGGGTCAGCTATTAACTACACCAGGACTACTCCAGGATGTAGCGGCCTGGTTGGTTCACTGCAGTGAAGTCCAGATCCCTGTATAGGGTTTAAAGGGTGACTATTTTCTGTTTCTGCAGTATAGTATTTGATGGCATTGGGGAGCACAGAGATAACACAGTATTGGGTATGGCACTATAGGAGCACCCAAATAGGGAGTGTCACATTCTGCCGACGACATGCTCCTCAGCAGGCAGCATCGCCCGGCATTCAGTTGTCAGGACAACAAAGCTGGCTTTCTGCTTCAGGAAATGCTAGCATATCAGGGGTGCGCTGATGTCATTAGTCATGTGATGCTGGACTAGTCACATGACCATGAAATGCTGCTTATTTAAATAGGAAGTCTACTGGCTGTAGGTTGCCTGTGATTGGTTTCATCCTCTGGATTGCCACACTAAAGTTTGTTCCAGTGTAGTTGCTATTGGATTCCTAACCATGGCTTGTACCCTGACTCGAGTTTGACCTCTTGGATTTGATGTAATCTTCTGGTTTTGACCTCTAGCTATCCCTGGTTTGGCTTGGTACATTTTCTGGTTCTGTCTTTATAAGCGGTGCCACTCTGTCTTCTGTTATTCTGTTCCCCTGTTTTCCCCACCCTGATTCGGACCCAGCACATATATAGGAAGGGACTGCTGTCCAGTGGCGGGCTGCTGGTTGTGCAAGTAGGTAGGAACAGTGCAAGGCAGAAGTACAGGGCTCGCTGTTCCCTACTCTGATAGAGTTTGTGTCGAGAAGGTCAGGAAGATTATGGAAAAGTGAGGAACCTAAGATGTCTATGTAGCAAACTGTGCAGAGACGAGATGAGGCTGAAATATTTTATCATGGCAGTCTGGACTGAACGGAGAGGAGGAAAAAAAATTCTGCATCAGAGGAGACATTACTGGATGTAATTGGTATGTAGTGCTGTATTCTCCTGTATGTTTGGCAGCATGGAATATAATTAAAAAATTAGTAGCGATATATTACACCGCGCAACAATGATTTTGCTACTGAGAGAAAAACATGTGATTTATACTAAAATGATTCCAAATATGAACTCGGAATTTGCCTGCCACTTCTAGATTTTAAGCCTTTAAGGACCCTGGGATTTTCAATTTTTGTGTTTTCATTTTTCACTCCCCGCCTTCCCATAGTCCTAACTTTTTTATTTTTCCATTCACATAGTCTTATGAGGACTTTTTTTTTGCGGGACAAGTTGTACTTTCTAATGGCACCATTTACGGTTGCATACCATGTAATAGGAAGCAGGAAAAAAAATATCCAAATGGAGTAGAATTGGGAAAAAATGCAATTCTGATAAAGGTTTTTTGTTTTTTGTTTTTTACACTGTACACTATGTGGTAAAATTTACCTGTTATCTTCATTCTCCAGGTCAGTACGGTTACAACGATACCACACTTGTACAATTTTTCTTGCGTCTTAATACTGGGGGAAAATTTTTTACCTTTGGGGAATTTTCATTTTTTTTATATATATATACATATTCTGACCCCTATAACTTTTTTGTAGTTATGTGTACGGGGCTGTGTGAGGGCTCATTTTTTTAAGATGGATAAACGCAAATGAGTTAACAATCCAGACAATTTCTGCTACATATGATCAGCGCAAGAATCTGACAAAGCGAGTGCGTCTTGCAGCTTGGGATGCATTTGTGCTAGTAGTGCAGAACTTCCTTGGAAACAGACGAGCTGCAAACTATGCTGAATTAGTAGACAACATGCTTACAGCATGTGAACAACTAGGCTGCCGAATGTCATTGAAAGTGCATTTCTTACATTCCCATCTTTACTTTTTCCCACCCAATTTGGGACACGTAAGTGACGAACATGGAGAGCGGTTCCATAAAGATATTTCTACAATGGAGGACAGGTATCAAGGCCGCTAGAATCCCAACATGATGGGGGACTACTGCTGGATTTTGTAAAGGGAAAATATGACCGTTCACAAACGCAAAAGCAGATGCCTGAAGCATTTTTAACAGTACTGGGCCTTGCTCAAGTAAGACTTTTAAACTGAAAAAACAGACTTTTTGAATTTTTGTTATTCCATTCCATTTTCATACACTGTTCACTACGCAAACTTTGATGTAGATCAGGTAATTGTTGGAGTAAAACACGTTCTGTTCAAAATTATTCAATGCTTTCCAAGTGCTTAATTCATTTTGGCATACTTATGCATAGCGAAATTTCATGACGTGTTACAACAATTCTGACTTTGGATTCTGACTCGATTTAAGACAAATGTTTTTTGCCCAGTAGCAGACTAAAAGTTTTTTTTTGTTGCGTGGTGTTATAGGGTCAAATTTAGTAAATCTATTGGATCGACATCGTTCCAAGGTATACATTCAACTATACTTCACAAGGTTTGGTCCAGCTTACTCCTAGTGCAATAGTCCCAGTATTAGGCCTCTTTCACACTACAGTATGTCCATTTCAGTGTTTTGCGTTCCGTTTTTCACGGATCCGTTGTCCCGTTTTTGGGTTCCGTTGTGTCTCCGTTTCTGTTCCGTTTTTCCGTTCCGTTTTTCCGTATGCCATATACAGTATACAGTAATTACATAGAGAAAATTGGGCGGGGCATAACATTTTCAATAGATGGTTCAGCAAAAAACGGAACGGAAACGGAAGACATACGGATGCATTTCTGTATGTGTTCAGTTTTTTTTGCGGACCCATTGACTTGCATTGAGCCACGGACCGTGATTTGCGGACAAACATAGGACATGTTCTATCTTTTCACGGCACGGAAAAACGGAAATACGGAAACGGAATGCATACGGAACACATTCCGTTTTTTTGCGGACCCATTGAAATGAATGGTTCCGTATACGGACCGTATACGGACCGCAAAAAACGGACCGCAAAACGGAAAAAAAAAAACGGTAGTGTGAAAGAGGCCTTAGAAGGTGGAGGCATCATTCCACCACGTTCATCTGATATCTGCACAGTGGACAGAAACTTTCAGCTGATTGTAGTGGTGGAGTAGTGAGCTGTCCGCTTCACCATTCAGCTCAGCTGCCTGCGCTCCCCAGCATCAGCACAATGTAAAATATCACACTACAGGATTGTGTAGAAAGAGCAGTGGAATCAGCCTGTGTACTCCTCCTCCTACACAGCCCTGCAAGCGCTATATGTAATAGTTTTGTGCCTACTGGGGAGCGCCAGCATCGGAGGAACCAGGTGAATATTTGCAGTTTTTTTTTTTACTTCCTGTGAAGGGGGTACAATTTGGACATGGCTACAGTGAAGGGGGCATAATTTGGACATGACTACTGTGAAGGGGGCACATGTTGGCATTACTACTGTGAAGGGGCACATATCTGGTATAACTACTGTGAAAGGGGCACAATGTGGGCATGACTACTGGGAAGCGGGAACATGTAGGCATTACTACTATGAAGGGGGTATTTCTGGGCATAGCTACTATGAAGGGGCACATGTAGGCATTACTTCTGGGAAGGGGCACATGTAGGCATTACTTCTGGGAAGGGGCACATGTAGGCATTACTAATGTGAAGGGGGCACATATATGGCATGACTACTGTGAAGGGGCACATATAGATATTACTACTCTGAAGGGGGCTAATGTGGGCATTACTACTTTGAAGATGACATAATGTGGGCATAACTACTGTGTGGTGGCACAAAGGGGGAATAATTACTATGTGGGGGCATTAAGAGGACTGGGTGTGTATAGTTATGCTTTGGGTGGAGTTATAGGCGTTGTCTAGTATTAAAAAAAATTGCATATTGTCCCTCTTTGCAATTTTCAAAGGTTGGGAGGTATGCCCCACCCTGTGCTGAATCATATATACAGCGCTATGGAATGAATGGCGCTTTAATAATAAATAATAATAATAATAACCCCTAGCTACGCCTCTATGTCTGCTGTTAATTCACACAAAGTATAGATGGGACTTCTGCAGATAAATCGTGAATAGTCTTAACAGATCATCTGTTATTCTCCAGGATCTACAGAGAAAATAAGAGTATAAGTAGTAAACTGACTTTATGGCAGCTGGAAGCATATTCAGCCTTTTGATCTGTGTAAGGACAAGGTCACTATTATAAAATATATTATTTAATTGCATCTACATGGGCCAGAAAAAAACATGACTGCCTTCATTAAGCCTCCAGTTAGCTGATAGCAAAACGGTTGTCATGAGAACTGATAAGAACATGAAGATAGCGAGCCAGTGCCACACTCTGTTTACCGAGCCTGGCTTAAACAGTTCTGTGTTGCTGTCAGCTATTTTTATGTTGATCCATCTGCGTCATTGGCATTTTCTCTTATAGACACAGAGCATTGCCTTTTTTATTTGGGTGAGCTGAGATCTTATTGGAGGTTATTAGCAAGATCTCATGCAAAGACAACACAAACATGATCTCTTGTAACATTTGGATATCATTCGGTTAGAAATATGTGTTCATTAAGAAATGGTAACGGAATTTAAGACATAAAAGATCTTTTCTGTAAGTCCTGCATCTGTATGTGTTGTACTGCATATATTCTGTGTGCACACACTGTGAAATTAAGATGTAATAGAGAGGTAATAGGGATAATAAGCAAGAGCACATCAAAGATACTTATGGCAAATGCTTATAAACAGCGTTTTGCTTGTTGCAATATACATTCAGGGCTTCCCATAGTAGAAGCCTTTGGGCGAAACCATTTTTGCCTGTCTCTTGGTCAGCTCGCCGATCCCTTTGTCTCCTACTGTACCACTTCTGGGCTATTTTTTGCAAAAAGGCTGGAAGGTAACCACGGAGTGAAATCAGGAAACTAAAATGTACGATTATTATGGTCTTCAGTCTCTGTTTATTTATCTTACTTTCTCTACCTTTAACACTCCTTCCTTTTAAGTCTTCCTCTAGAAAAACATAGCTGCCAACAGTCCAGAATTTGAGAAAATTCAGCATGTCCCAGCCAGAAAATGGGTGAATCTTATGTAAACTCAGCTCAGAAGTGGGCATTTCTATCAAGTTCGGGTTGGGCATGGGACAGGGCTTAATTGCACCAGATTTACTAACAGAAATGTTGGCAGTGTAAATGTCTCAGACACACAATCATGTCCAGATTTCAGTCAACAAACAACAGATCCGCAAGATATGGAAACCATTAGTTAAAAAAAATAAAAAGACACATCAAAAGCTGAAAAAAACACACATGGATTCCGCACAGATTTTTTTCACTGCATTTTCAAAATCCGTCATGTGACCATCCAGGAGTACTCTTGTCTGCCATACGGACCAGAGTAGGACATGTTCTATAATTTGCGGTAATAGCCACACCAATCCACCCAAAAATATGAAGGTGTTTGTGGCCCCATAGAAATAAATAGTTCAATGTGCATAAAAAAGATTAAAAATACAATCGCCTGCATGAGGCCTAATCTTGACTCCACTCCCTGACCCATGTGACATCGTTCACATGGCATTTGCTTTCATGAAAGAAAATCTGCAGTGGAATCCGCAGCAGAAATCCAAGGCTGACCGTCAGATTTCTCATTTTTATTTGTACACGTTGCTGATCCACTAATGGATTAAGCTCCACTCAATGGGGCTAATCCACAAACATCCACCCTCGGTTTCCGATGCAAGAATGAGCATGTCAATTTTCTTTTCTGTGACGTATTTCAAATCCACATTGCAATATTATTATAGCAAGATATCATGCCTCTCTCTTTTGCACAGAGATCGGCATAGGCAAATATAAGTATGAGATTTTCATCATCAACATGGGTATCTAGACCTAAATGATTTGTTTAGGATTAGACTAAGGCCTATTGCAGATGAGCGTGTCCGGATTAGGTCCAGATGCGTTGCGGATGAGTTCAATTAAAGACTGCTCGATTTCGCAAGCAAGTCCATTCAGTTTTGTTTGCGATCGCGTTCAGTTGTTCAGTTTTTATCGTGCAGGTGCAATACGATTTAATGCGTTTTTCACGCGTGTGATAAAAAACTGAATGTTTACAAACAATATCTCTTAGCAACCATCCGTGAAAAATGCATCGCACCCCACTTCTATGGGGACTGCGTTGCGTGAAAATCGCAGAATATAGAACATGCTGTGATTTTTACGCAACGCACAAGTGATACGTGAAAACCAACGCACATGTACATAGCCCCATTGAGATGAATGGGTCCGGATTCCCTGCAGGCGCAATGTGTTTGCATCACGCATTGCACCCGCTTGGAATACTCGATCGTGTGAAAGGGGGCTAAGGGTGTGACCCGACCACACAGTCAGGTTTCTGCATGTAGTTTTGGAATTCAAAATCAGGAGTGGAAGTGGCTCATAAGGAGAGAAAGTATAAAAGGACACATACGACTTCTCTTATTTGAATTCACTCCTGGTTTTGGCTTCCAAAAATTCATGCAGAAACCTGACGGTGTGGTCGCACCTTAACATGGCCACCTTTTTGCAAAAAGCAGTGCCAAACCTGTCCACAGGTTATGTGAGGTATTGCAGCTCAGCTCAATTCTTTACAAAGCACCTGAGCTGCAACACCAGACACAGCTCATGATCAGATGTGGCTCTGTTTTTGAAAGTCAGACATTTATTTATTTATTTTTAAATCTCAGGGTTCACTTAAGAACAGTGCACAGATACCTTGTACACTTAATGGCCAAACTTGAACTAAAAAGCACTTCTGACAGCACACATATCATATTACATTCTGCTCATAATACTGAAAAGATTGCATCAAAGCGAGATATAGCAAATTTAGCTCTATTTGGTCACATCCCTCACTACTCACAAACCCTCCCCTCCCCAAAACAATTCAGATCTCAGATCAGATGACCAAATCAAAAATCAGATCCTAAACCACTAAATTTAGATTTATCTTAACACACACAGACACTACATACACTACACATACTCATATCACACTAACTATACTACACAACATACCGTACACATACTATACTCATACATCAGTTTCAATACACCACAAGTAAGCATTCCACAACTCCCCATGTGTCTCCAGTGCTCCTCACATCACTAACAATTAGACTGCGGATACATGAAATGTGACACATGTTGCCATAAGAAAAAGGTTTGGTACCATGTTAGCCAGTAGTGAAAAGTCTTGATGCTCTCCATTATGTTATAAGGCAAGCTTTCCCCATTTATGATCTCTGTCCCCATTTATGATCTCTGCAGGTAAATAATGCTGACAAATGACATAAAAAGTTGACCGTCCTCAGCAGCAAGATGAGAGAACACGTTATGCACATACTTCTCTTTCCTTGTTCTAGAGATCGGTTGGGGCCTCCAGACTCAGACCCCACCAATCAAAACATTCAATATGTCTCTATGATCATTAAAGGGTCTTCACAATGGCAGATATTTCCATGAATGAATGGCTGTATCAACGATCGTACTGCGAACCTTCATTTATTTTATTATTAATATGTTTTTTCATGCTGAAATAAAAGATCCAATTAACTTGCTCATTTTTCAACTGATTGGGGTCCTTTAAGGAATTACTATGGTCACCGCTCAGAACTACAGTCAGCAAACTCAGAAACTGGCTCTAGTCTTCCTAAACCACTCTGATTTGTAAAAAGCTAAGGCTACGCCTAGGTTCTTCTTCAGAGCCTGTTGCAAGGCATGACAGACTTGCCTGCTAGGGACCCAGGTTATCTCTACAAAGTAAGGTAGCAAGTTAGGTAGAAGCAGACCTACTAGAATGACTAGGGTGCAATAGTAGTAGATAAGAAGGGTCAGAACCAGGAAAGACAGAGCCAAAACTGGGGGTAAAGGGTTAATCCAGATACTAGCCACAGTTAGAATACCAAGAGAATTAGTAGAAGTCAAGTGTGGCAGACTTAAAGGGGTGGTGCCATGAACAATATTTGTAATAAACTTACCTGTCTGGGCTCCAACGGCGCGATCCTCAGCTTCAGCACAGCCATGCCAAAAGAAATGCTCTGCTGAGCCATGCCTCCTGCTGACGCGACCACATCCCTAGAAACGGGATGCAATGCTCTGTGTGCGTGTGATGGGGAGACAAGCAGTGGGCTGATTGACAGCCAGCTGCTTAGTCATAAGTGGGGTTTGTGTTCTGACCTATGGTGCCCCCGGCCACTGGACCTATCAGGTTCTGATCCAGGGACCTGGCACTCTATTTAAATCCTATCCATTCAACACTGCCATTTCCGATTCATGTACTGCTATTGGTAATTTGTGTTTCTAAACCCAGACTTGTCTTTTGACCATGCTTTGTCTCACTTTTGGTACTGCATAGCCCATCTGTTTTTGACCCATTCCTGTCAACTCTGCTTTTGTGTATGTTCTGTCTGTGTGTTCATCTCTGCACCAATTTAGTGTAGGGACTGTCATCCAGTTGCGGTTCAGCCGTTTAGGGCTGATACTGCAAGTAGTTAGGGACAGCTTGGTGGTCTCAGTTCAGGGTCTCACTGTTCTTGTGCATACCTCTGCTATATTCCTGACAATATTCTACATTTTTCAAACCAGCACCTGGATCTGAATAATTTTGTAATTGCATGTAATTAAACATTTTGCATAGCAACAGCTATTCAATAATATATATCTTTATAGTGCAACCTGCTGTCTGTTCTTTTCCTTATTTCTCCATCCACCTCACTGAGGTGGTAGCAAGAGCTCAGTTTAAATCTTTATCTGCCACCAGCCAAATGTTCTAATCGAAGATGTGGCAGTTACAAGGAAAGACTTATAGCAGAAAGGACACATCTCCTGAACTGCTAGCCTGAAATAAATCTAGAAGGACAATTGGAGCAATGCAAGGGGAGATCTCTGGTTCCATGTGAGGTTCAGGCCTGGTTCTAGCATTGTTAGAAATTGTCATGTACTGTATGATATCAGATTTTTCTTTTTCACATCAATCATGGCCTAACCCATTTAAATCTGCTGCCCAGCTCTGAGATTGGACACTGAGCCAGGATCCTGAGTGGCTCAACTTCTAGCCTCATTGATGGGGGCTTGACTGGTCGCCATGCCAAGCCTCTCAGCACAGCAATGCACTCAAACAATGGCTTTGCCAACTCATAACTGTACCTATGTTACATTAATATACATTCAGTAAGGAAAACCATAATCCACTAATTGTCATTTCCATGAAAGTAATACTGAAAAAACAAAATAAAGGACAGGAGCTTACAGTTTTCCATGAGTTTTCCATGAGTTTACAAAAATATTATCTTTGAGAATACTTTTTGTGATTAATAGGTAAATTTCTAAGGGTATTATGAGAACATCTTCTCAGTCACTGCCTCGATATTATTCTAGATTATCTGTTTGCGTGGTAGGAGTCACACTATGAAAACAAAGGCTGAAATTGTGGAAAATAAAATACACTTACAATAAACATACATATATAATAAATCATGAAATGTTTAACCATTACAAATGGCACTTCTGAGATAATGAACATGTATTAAAATGCCCTGAAAAGATAAAAGCCTGCTTAACTACTGCTGCGGTGCACATAAAGCATGGGAATTTCTCTCCCAGGGTAACCTTGTAGAGTCTCCAGAATTTGTATATTTTGAAAGAAAATAATTCTTTACAAAGTACAGTTGGCTGCTGTCCACAGTGTAACAATGGATTATATTGTAACTCGCATGTTTAGAGAAGAAACAGTAAATATATATTATCTGTATTTTTGCAGTATATGGGAAGCAATGTTTTACTTTTCATTAAGAGAAGATTAAAGTTTCCAGGAGAATACCCATTTGACCTTCACAGCTAAGCTTTGAAAACTTCTTCAGCAGATCTGAAACACGGCATGGTTGGAATTTACATTGCCAGGAAATGCAGAAAATACTTTTCTGTGGTTTAAGTGCTAGATAGCTTAAGTTTAAATTTCCTTTTTTTTTTTTTCCTTTTTCTGTTTATCGTCTATATTACTATCATGTTTAGTATGCAAATGCCTATGGTAATGCAAATAATGTTATATTAAAGGAGACTTGGAAGCTCGCTAAAATTTAAAGGGGTATTCCAGGATTGGCCATCAAGATGAGATAGCCAGCGGTCTGTCACCCTGCACTCTCACTGATCAGCTGTTTTGGAGTAGCTCTGGCACCTGAAGTAGGTACCAGAAGTACAAAGATCCATTCATTGTGTAGTCGATGGAGCAGGTTATTGTAGTTCTGCTCCCTTTCAAGTGAATGGAGGCAGCACTGCAGTTACCAGCTCCGTTCATCACACAATGGACACAGCTGTGTAGTTCCGATGCCTACTTCTGGCACCAGAACTAGCCCAAAACTGCTGATCGGCAAGGGTTTGAGATGTCATACACTCACTGATCATATATTGATGGTCTTTCCTGAGCATAGGCCATCAATATCAAAATCCTGGAGCACACTAAAGGAAAGAGAGAACACTAAAATAATAGGTTTGCTTAGTGTATTCCAAAAGGACACTCATTTGGCAAATGCTGGGTTCATGGAGTTCTCCTGACATGTCAAACAGAGTCATCCAGTATTCCTGCCAAAATATACCTCTCATGTATAGAAAAGTGAGAAGTTAATCTTTATGATTACCATGTTCATTGCCAATCATTAGCTGGGGTGTTATGCAGCAGACCACTACTAGTTGTCCGTGCCCTCCAAAAGCACCATAAGCGTTCCAACATTCAATTCTATGGAGCACTCAAACCTCTTCTTCATAAATGTTTGAGGCACAACATCCTAAGGCTTCGTTCACAACAGGTGTGTACTCCGTTGATAGTCTGTTCTGCCGGAGCAGCAGTATTTTTCCAGCAGAAAGCAGGATCCCATTATAGTGAAAGGGGATGGTGTCCAGCTATGCCATGTGTGGTGTCTAAGCAGGGTGCCTTTTCCTTCTGGAAAACAATGACAACCTACAGCAGACCATACGCATTAGATAACTGGCTGACGAGTGCTCATTTGTCTGACTGCTATCTCTCCTGATTCCCAAATACTCATGCAGGATCGGTGGAGCGTGTGTTAGTTGTAAATAGGAATGGGCATATAGCCACTGCCACAATGGCAGGTGCCTCTAGCAACAGCTTATCTCCGCGTGAACAAAAGCATCTGGCATGTTGAAGTCTAACATACATGTAATGTGAATGACCAGTTAAAGGGGTTGTCCGGGTTCAGAGCTAAACACGGACATACCCATAATTTCACACAGGCAGCCCCCCTTGATGCTGGCATCGGAGTAGCTCATGCTCAGATGCGCTCCCTTGTCCTGTGCTAGATCGCGCAGAGCAAGGGCTCTTTTGTTTACAATAACACACTGCCGGGCGGAAGCTTCCGCCCGGCAATGTGTTCGGTGATGTCACCGGCTCTGATGGGCTGGCTTTAGCGCTGCCCTAGCCATTTTACAGGCAAATTTATAAGATTAGGCAGAGAGAGGCCAAGCAAGTTATAAGAGCTTTTAAAGCACAGGCAGAAGAGAAATTAGCTCAGTCAGTGAAAAAAGGTTGATAAGACATTCTTCAGATACATAAATGAAAAAAGGAAACTAAAATAAGGAATTACCAAATTAAAAACAAAAGAAGGGAGGTTTATGGAAGAAGATAAAGAACTAGCTGACTGCCTTAATGAATACTTCTGTTCAGTTTTCACAAAGGAAAATGAAGGAAAAGGACCTCAGTTAGGAAGGAAGACTAATGAATATTTTGATGCATGCGTCTTTACAGAGAAAGAGGTTCTTAGTCAGCTGTCTAAAATTAATACAAATAAGTCACAGGGGCCTGATGGGATACACCCAAAGCTATTTAAAGAGCTTAGCGGTGAACTAGCAAAACCATTAACAGATTTATTTAACCAATCACTGGTAACAGGAGTCGTCCCAAAAGATTGGAAATTAGCAAATGTTGTGCCGATTCACAAGAAAGGTAGTAGGGAGGAATCGGGCAACTATAGGCCAGTAAGCCTGACGTCAATAGTGGTCAAATTAATGGAAACCATACTTAAGGAGAGGATTGTGGAGCATCTAAAATCCCATGGAATGAAAGATGAAAAACAACATGGGTTTACTTCATGTCAAACTAATCTTATAGATTTTTTTGATTGGGTGACTAAAATAATAGATGGCGGAGGTGCAGTAGACATCGCTTATCTAGACTTTAGTAAGGCTTTTGATACTGTCCCACATAGAAGGCTTATCAATAAATTACAGTCTTTGTGCTTGGACTCCCATATTGTTGAATGGATTAGGCAGTGGCTGAGGGACAGACAACAGAGGGTTGTAGTCAATGGAGTATATTCAGACCAAGGTCTTGTTACCAGTGGTACCTCAGGGATCTGTTCTGGGACCCATATTGTTTAATATCTTTATCAGCCAAATTTTAGAAGGCCTCAATGGTAAGGTGTGTCTTTTTGTTGATGACACAAAGATTTGTAACAGGGTTGATGTTCCTGGAGGAATACACCAAATGGAAAAGGATTTAGGAAAACTAGAGGAATGGTCAAAAATCTAGCAACTAAAATTTTATGTTGATAAGTGCAAGATAATGCACCTGGGGCGTAAAAACCCAAGAGCAGAATATAAAATCAGTGATACAGTCCTAACCTCAGTATCTGAGGAAAGGCATTTAGGGGTCATTATTTCAGAAGACTTAAAGGTAGGCAGACAATGTCATAGAGCAGCAGGAAATGCTAACAGAATGCTTGGGTGTATAGGAAGAGGCATTACCAGTAGAAAGAGGGAGGTGCTCATGCCGCTCTACAGAGCACTAGTGAGACCTCATTTGAAGTATTGTGCTTAGTACTGGAGACTATATCTCCAGAAGGATATTGATACTTTGGAGAGAGTTCAGAGAAGAGCTACTAAACTGGTACATGGATTGCAGGATAAAACTTACCAGGAAAGATTAAAGGACCTTAACATGTATAGTTTGGAAGAAAGACGAGACAGAGGGGATATGATAGAAACTTTTAAATACATAAAGGGAATCAACAAGGTAAAAGAGGAGAGAATATTTAAAAGAAAAAAAACTGCTACAAGAGGACATAGTTTTAAATTAGAGGGGCAAAGGTTTAAAAGTAATATCAGGAAGTATTACTTTACTGAGAGAGTAGTGGATGCATGGAATAGCCTTCCTGCAGAAGTGGTAGCTGCAAATACAGTGAAGGAGTTTAAGCATGCATGGGATAGGCATAAGGCCATCCTTCATATAAGATAGGGCCAGGGGCTATTCATAGTATTTAGTATAATGGGCAGACTAGATGGGCCAAATGGTTCTTATCTGCCGACACATTCTATGTTTCTATGTTTCTAGGGCAGCGTTAAAGCCCGCACATCATTGCCAATGATGTCACCGGGCTTCCTGTCAGCCCCATGGACATCACCGGAACTCCGGAAAATGCCTTTGCCCTGCTCGATTTAGCGCAGGGCTAAGGACAGCATCGGAGCATGAACTGCTGTGATCCTCAGGTCAGGGGGGCTGCCTGGGTGAAAATGGAGGTATGTCCTGGTTCAGCTCTGACAACCCCTTTAAGATCACAGGCTTCAGCAACATTTGTCCTCCTAGGAGAAGTGGAAGCAGATATCAAAAAGTCATTTTTATGTAGCCATATTCCAAGAGCTATCACTTCTATAATTTTTTCGTCAAGGTAGCCGTAAGATGTCTTATTTTTTACTTGACTTGTTAAAGGGGTTGTGTAACATTGGGGATGTTTCGGCAAACCTTCCTCTCCTGGCCAGACCTGTGAATGGAAGCCTACTTATCTGCTTTCTGGCACTGGCTCCTTTGTTCCCTGGCCTGGGCTGCTCAACTGCACTCCCTGGATGTAAACTTCCTGTTTGACCTAGAATTATCACACAAAAGTGAGGACACCTCTCACATTTTTGTAAATATTTTTTTATATCTTTCCATGGGACAACACTGAAGATATGACACTGTGATACAATTTATAGTGATCAGTGTACAGCTTGTATAACAGTGAAATTTGGTGTGCCCTCATTTTTCCTCATGGATATATTATGTTTGTCAGGAGGTGTGAGATAGGATCTATAGCATTAGATATCATCTGTCAACAAGCCATGTACCTACTTGCACAATCTGACCAAGTAAGGATTAGTCACACTATTCCATGAAATGTCCTTTGTTTTTTCCATGAAGTCTTCTTTTTGTCCTTTTGGTGCATGCAAGTTTTAACCTCAGTATGCCTATTATAACCTAGACACTTATGCCATCAGTAGCAACAGTCACATGGAACCTCAGGTAATCATAAGTAACCAGGTATACTACTACTCAGCATCTTTGTTACCTTGGATAGTTCCTTTAAGAAAAATTAATTGTCATAAAATTGTTAATTGTGATTGCTTTACTAGTTAATTAAATGATGTATTATGTGAAAGGAAAGTGGTGTCTGCTCAGTATGCCAGGTAAACAGCAGTTTTTCTGTAACACTTTGCTCAAATTTGCACTGATTGGCAGCGGCCTGCACTTACTGTATGTGAGCAGGGAAAGCTGCCTAGGATCAGGCATGCCTGTAATGTGTTTGGGACTTCTGCCAGGGCTTAAGACTGAGTTGTGCAACCATGCTTGATCCCAAACACTTTTCTTTGCTTGTACAGTAGATGCAAAGTGTCAAAGATGTAGTGAAACAAAAAATTATGACATAAAGTGACATAGGCTAATTATTAAATATGCTGCTAAATATCAGACCTGGGAAGAATTGCATTTTTTGCCTTATTGCAAAGTACTGTATTTTATGCTCTTATGTGCAGTTTTACTTTTATTAATATCGGCATAGAAAAACAGCTGCATAAAACTCTAAAAAGAAGAATATTACTAGGATAGACCATCAATATTGGGGGCAGTACACCCCATAACCCTGCCATTCAGCTATCTCATGGTAGCTCTGTCTCCACACCTACACAGTTCTGGTTCACTGTGTAGTAAACTGGTACCTGCAGCACTGCATCCATCTAATCGTAGGAGTGCAGGGTGTTGGACCCACGCGATCAAAAGACAGATTGTCACTTGGAAAATACTGGGCAACCACTTTAAAATACTCAACATGGAGATTTTCAGCTTGAGTAGTGCATAGAACAAGTACAAAAGCACTTAACACAAAAATTATTATTCCCCTATTTTTCAGCGTTGGCATCAGCTTTATATTTCCTTTGTCTATATTCTAGGAAAAAGTAGAAAAAAGTAGAGATTCTGCTTAAAGCATAATGCACACCTAGTTGCATGATGTAATAAATTATGATTAATTATGATTACATTAGAAACATCCATGCTTGGATTACTATCACACATGTAAACATTCCCAGTAAATCCAAATTGAAAAAACTGGAGCAGGTGACGTGAACCTGCTGTTACTTGGGTTATGAAGCTCATGAATTACTGCACTAATGAGTGCTTATACATACAGTATATGATAGGATATTCCATCCCAGTATAATCTGTGGGGGTACACCTGCTAGTACACCTACCGCTTCAGAGTTTTTCCTTGCACAATGGCACTTGTGCCCCCTTTTGTGAAGGAAACAGCAGCAGAAACCTGGTCAAGTGAATTCTTAAGAATCAATTAACATAAATATATTGTAAAGTAATATATCAGAATTGGATGTAGAAGTTATAACAATTTAAAACAAAATTGTAATTTCTTGTATCACTTTTCTTCATGTTATACTAAAATATCAAAGGACAATGTACAATGCATTTGAAAAGTCTTCAGACACTTTCAATTTGTTCATATTTTGATATGCTACAGCCTTGTGCTAAAATAAAATAAAAATATGTTCTTCCCCTTCACTCTATACACACAATACCCCATAATGACAAAGTGAAAACACAATGTTACAAATCTTTGCTAATTTATTGAAAAGGAAAAACTAAAGTATTGCATTAACATAAGTATTCAGACCCTTTATTGACAGAAGTATTCAGACCCTTTCCTGAGTACAATACTAGAAAAAACACCTTTGGCAGTGATGATTACAGCCTTCAGTCTTCTTGGGTATGATGCTACAAGGTTTTCACACCTGGATTTGGGGATTTTCTTCCATTCTTCTCTGCAGATCCTCTCAAGCTCTGTCGCGTAGTGTGTGGACTGTCAGCCATTGGTGGACAAAGAACATTTATAGAGTTGTGTCCCTAAGCCCCTCCTGTGTTTTCTTGGCTGTGTGCTTAGGGTCATTTTCTTGTTGGAAGGTGAACCTTCAGCCCACTCAGAGGTACAAAGCGCTCTGCATTAGGTATTTATTAAGATTCTCTATACTTTGCTCCATTCAGCTTTCCCTCAACTCTGACCAGTCTCCCTGTGCACCGCTGTAAAATACTTCCACAGCATGATGCTGCCACCACCAAGATTCACTGTAGGGATGGTATTAGTCAGGTGACTAGCGGTGCCTGGATTTATCCATACATGATTCTTAGTATTGAGGCCAAAAAGTTCAGTCTTCAGTTTTATCAGACCAGAGGATAACAGTCTGAGAGTCCTTTAGGTGCTTTTTTATTACCTTCATGCAGGCTCTTTTGTTCTTTTAATGAGGAGAGGCTTCTTTCTTGCCTCTTGCCTCTGTGCCATATAGCCCAGATTGGTAGAGTGCTGCCGTGATGGATGATCTTCAACTTTCTTCCTTCTGCACATAGGATATTTAAAGCTCGGCCAGAGTGACCAGATTTCTTGGTCACTTTTCTTAACAAGGCCCTTCTCTGCTGATTACTTAGTTTGGTGGGGTGGCCATTCTTCCATTTAAGAATTATGGAGAGCACTGTGCTTTTGGGAACTTTCAGTGCTGTATAATATTTTGTACCTTTCTCCAGCTCTGTGCCTCCACAGAATCCTGTCTCTGAGTTCTACCAGCATTGTTTAACTCTTCATGGTTTAATTCTGCTCTAATATGCATTGTCAGCTGTGAGATCTTATATAGAAAAAAAGGGGGGGGGGGTCTTTCCAAATCATGTCCAATCAACTGAATTTACTACAGGTGGACTCCAATCAAAGTGTAGAAACATCTAAAAAATGATCGAGATAAATTTCATCAAATGTCATAGTAAAGGGTCTGAATACTTATGTCCATGCAAAATGTTAGTTTTTTGTTTTTAATAAAGTTGCAAACATTTTTTAAATTCAGTTTTTACTTTCTAATGATGGGGTATTGAGTACAGATTGATAGGGAAACCCTGAATTATTTTAATTTTAGCACAAGGCTGCAACATAAAATGTAAAAAAAGTGAAAGGGTCTGAAGACTTTTTGAATGCATTTTATATGAAATATTTGCTAAGATATATCTAACAAAAAATATAACGCCACTTCTATTAGAAAGGTACCCTGGATCAAACGTTAAAATCCCAAGACATAACTTTCATGCTTCCTTCCAGCTTAATTCAGCAGAACAGTTCATTTGCATCGCTCTGTATAGCTAATGTAAAACAGGCGTGATCCCTATTGTGCTAGCTCCTGCTGTACATACACCAAAATTGGAGCAATACTGAGATTAGCATGGTGCCTGGGCAGGGATGATATGGAAATTTGTGAAGCTTTCCTATTTCTTTCCATTATTATTCCAGGCTGAAAAATCCACTTAATGTAGAACAACCTGGTCTCTTCTCAATCTCTGCTTGGCAAAGCTACACTGCTCATTTATTCCTATCAATCAGCATTGTACAGATGATTTGTACTACCAGAGATTGGGCTATGATATTCAGAGAAGACATTACGTTAAATTTTTATCATGCTTTTGAAGAAAGTCAAGTAGTAGTGGATCATCGTACAGATCCTGCTATGTTTCTCACAGATGCCTTGTTTGAACCAAAAAAATAATACTTTTCTTTAGAGGTCCGGTTTCTATTCAGATACAAATACGGTCAGGTCCATAAATATTGGGACATCAACACAATTCTAACATTTTTCGCTCTATACACCACCACAATGGATTTTAAATGAAACAAACAAGATGTGCTTTAACTGCAGACTGTCAGCTTTAATTTGAGGGTATTTACATCCAAATCAGGTGAACGGTGTAGGAATTACAACAGTTTGCATATGTGCCTCCCACTTGTTGATGGACCAAAAGTAATGGGACAATTGGCTTCTCAGCTGTTCCATGGCCAGGTGTGTGTTATTCCCTCATTATCCCAATTACAATGAGCAGATAAAAGGTCCAGAGTTCATTTCAAGTGTGCTATTTGCATTTGGAATCTGTGGCTGTCAACTCTCAAGATGAGATCCAAAGAGCTCTCACTATTAGTGAAGCGAGCCATCATTAGGCTGAAAAAATAAAAGAAACCCATCAGAGAGATAGCAAAAACATTAGGCATGGCCAAAACAACTGTTTGAAACATTCTTAAAAAGAAGGAATGAACCGGTGAGCTCAGCAACACTAAAAGACCCAAAAGACCATGGAAAACAACTGTGGTGGATGACCGAATAATTATTTACCTGGTGAAGAAAACACGCTTCACAACAGTTGGCCAGATCAAGAACACTCTCCAGGAGGTAGGTGTATGTGTGTCAAAGTCAATAATCAATAGAAGACCTCACCAGAGTGAATACAAAGGGTTCATCACAAGATGTAAACCATTGGTGAGCCTCAAAAACAGGAAGGCCAGATTAAAGTTTGTCAAACAACATCTAAAAAAGCCTTCACAGTTCTGGAACAACATCCTATGGACAGATGAGACCAAGATCAACTTGTACCAGAGTGATGGGAAGAGAAGAGTATGGAGAAGAAAAGGAACTGCTCATGATCCTAAGCATACTACCTCATCAATGAAGCATGGTGGTGGTAGTGTCATGACTTGGGCATGTATGGCTGCCAATGGAACTGGTTCTCTTGTATTTATTGATGATGTGACTGCTGACAAAAGCAGCAGGATGAATTCTGAAGTGTTTCGGGCAATATTATCTGCTCATATTCAGCCAAAAGCTTCAGAACGTATTAGATGGCGCTTCACAGTGCAGATGGACAATGACCCAAAGCATACTGCAAAAGCAACCAAAGAGTTTTTTTAAGGGAAAGAAGTGGAATGTTATGCAATGGCCAAGTCAATCACCTAACCTGAATCCGATTAAGTATGCATTTCACTTGCTGAAGACAAAACTGAAGGGAAAATGCCCCAAGAACAAGCAGGAACTGAAGACAGTTGCAGTAGAGACCTGGCAGAGCATCACCAGGGATGAAACCCAGCGTCTGGTGATGTCTATGCGTTCCAGACTTCAGGCTGTAATTGACTGCAAAGGATTTGCAACCAAGTATTAAAAAGTGAAAGTTTGATTTAGGATTATTATTCTGTCCCATTACTTTTGGTCCCTTAACAAGTGGGAGGCACATATGCAAACAGTTGTAATTCCTACACCGCTCACCTGATTTGGATGTAAATACCCTCAAATTAAAGCTGACAGTCTGCAGTTTAAGCACATCTTGTTTGTTTCATTTCAAATCCATTGTGGTGGTGTATAGAGCCACAAATGTTAGAATTGTGTTGATGTCCCAATATTTATGTTTCATTTCAAATCCATTGTGCTGGTGTATAGAGCCAAAAATTTTTGAATTGTGTCAATGCCCCAATATTTATGGACCTGACTGTATGTCTCCTTATATATTGAATGGAAAATCAGATAAAATTAAAAAAAACACATTGCTGATGTGTAAATAGACAGGGTATTGCACGGTTAATAGACTAAGTATTTCCTTTAGGGATAGAGAAAAAACAGGAGTGGACAGGAAATCTAGGGAGGTAGGTTATTAATTAATAATTCCAAAGTTACATGGAATTTCTGCACCCCTCTTCCTTTTCACATATGTCAATGTACTGGGTTAATGCTTTCAATTTAACAATGAATAAGAGAGCAGAAGGCCTATTTAATATATGCAATATGTGCAGTGATATATCTGGGCTGCCATCAGGTTGTAATATAGGTTGTAATGCTATTAGGAGCCCAGGCAAATAGTGAGCTCACCCCTCAGCCCGTGAACTAAATATCCCTTTTCTTCCCATCTTATGTTACGCTGGCTCTATAAAGTTTCACTTATAAGTTGGAAAGACCATATTCAAAAGGCAGAAACCTAGTTCCCAGTATAGTGCTCTTCATTTTACATAGGTGTAAATGCAGAGGACCCAATAAGTATTTTCTTTTTTTTCTTTTTTTAAATTCTTTATTTAAATAAATACAAAAGTCCAATTATGCATTAGTAAAGTCATACAATACAATCCTTGTATCAGACATATAGGACATCAATGATATCCCATCATACATCAATTCCCATAATAATATCTTATGGCACTGGTGGTATAATGAAAGGAACCTCGTCGGAGCGAGGACCCTTTTCGACTGGCCCATAACCATATCAGGCTAAGAAAAGAAAAACCAAATAAGAACATAATCCTAGCATTAAAACAACATTACCAGTATGAGTAAAGTGCATAAATGGACACAGACTAGGAAGAGACGCTTTTAGACAATAACAACAGTAGGAGGATGACAATACACACAGACAATAGACACTAAGGGGGGGGGATGGGTACTGAATATGGGGTAAATCAAAAGTATAGAGTAGAATCCGCAGCTTAGACCAGAAGGTCCTGAAACTCCTGAGACCCCTGAAAAGAAAACCAGGGGGCCCATGAATCAAGAAAGGCTTTATGCTTGGCTCTCAGCTGTGAGGTAAGTTCCTCCATTCTCCAGATCTCCTCCACCTTTTGGATCCAAAAACTGATAGTCGGAGGCACCGAGAGCTTCCACCTCGCGGGGATACATGACCTAGCCGCTATCACCAGGGAGCACAGACAAGACTTCCGGAGACCACTCATTGGCAGATCCGAGAGAAATAATAAAAAGAAACCAGGGGTGTGTGGAATCGTAAATCGGAAAATTGAAGACAAGGTCTTATGGACCAACTACCAAAAAGGACGAATTTTTGGGCAATCCCAGAAAATGTGTAATATGGAGCCCATATCGGAGTCACAGCGCCAGCAATTAGGAGACGCAGATGGGAACATTTTCTGCAATCTAGTTGGAACATAGTACCACCTGGACATTATCTTGTAGCCCGCCTCTTGGAACCTACTCGCTATGGATGACTTGTACAGTAGAACGAAGAGTTTTAACCAGTGGTCGGGAGGGATGTTTAGCCGAATGTCTCAATAAGAAGTAGTCTAATCTGGAGTAAGTGTCCCTCACTGCAGACTAGAACGTGAAGTCTTTGACCTCAGGGTTAAGGACCCGCCATGCATCTACTAATTGATGAGAATGTAGTAGCTTTTTAAAATCCCGGAGATATGAATGCGAAAGGTGAGAAGATCCCCTAGAGACATCCACAACCGGATCTAGTGCCATATTTAGATCCCCCGCCGACCAACAAGGTACCCTCTGCAAAATCCTCCAGGCGAGTCAGTATCCGAGCTAGGGCCTTAAGTTGTTTAGTGTTAGGCAGGTACAAGTTCCAATTAGTATTTTCTTCCCACTTTATAAAGATGAAGATCTGAGAGGTTGTATAAAGAATACCCCTCTTCAAGTCAAAATTAGTGGATCACTGTGCTTTGGAAGAAGTGCACCCCCTTTCTAACGTGTCCACCAAATGCAGACAAAAGGATGCAATAAAGAATTCAGTGGTCCTGACCAATTTCTTGTATGGGACCTTGATACAGTATTTCTGATGGCAGCTCTGTAGTCCAAGTGTACCTCTTAAATGTAAAATAATTACACCAAGGGGAAATTGTGTGTTGAAAATCCACAACAATACAAGCAAAGTGGATGAGTTTTTAGAAAACTCATCCACAAGCTATAGAAAACACTCACAACATAAACTGGCTGGAGTTGAGAGTTTTTAGGAAATAACACAGAGAATAATAGAATAGAAATCGAATATTTTTCTTTGCCAAGTCAGTAACTTGACCTCAAGTTGATTTAGCATGCTTTTCGCTTACTGAAGAAAACACTGAAGGCAGGAAGGCCCACATACAAGCAGAAACTAAACACAACTTCAGGAAAGGCATGCAAAGCAGAAAAGGATTTCAGGGGTATTATCTCTCCTTGGGGAGAGAGCACCTTAATCGGCATGAGGAGACTTATAGGCCGTACATGCTTGTCTGGAATTCGGGGAGAAAGGGATGCAAATGAGCCCTTAGCAAGTTCTGCCTCTGACGCCACCAGATGTAAGGTAGATATACAATAAATCAATGTTTAACCCTTTAAATAGGCCTTGAGCACCTCATCTGCAGACAGCTGTTTCGGGGTGATTGCCCCTAATCAGTGCAGAGCTGAGAGTACTGGGTTAACTGGGTGAGAGGTCTGTCATGATTTGGGAGTACTATCTCTCCTTGGGGAGAGCGCCTGAATCGGCGTGAGGAGACTTGTAAGCCATACATGCTCCTCTGGAATTCTGGGAAGAGGGTATGCAAATGAGCTCTTACCAAGCTCTGCCTATAATGCCACCAAATGTAAGGCAGCTATCCTATAAGTCAATGTTCAACCCTTTAAATAGGCCTTGAGACATGACTCATGGATATTAAATAAGCTAGCACCTCATCTGCAGACAGATGTTTAGGGGTAATTGCCCCTCATCAGTGCAGAGCAGATAGAGTTTTGGCTTAACTGGGTGAGAGGCCTAAGTCAGGATTTAGTGGGTACTATCTCTCCTTGGCTATCCTATAAGTTGAACATTGATGACTGCCTGACATCTGGTGGCATTAGTGGAAGACCTTGCTAAGAGCTAATTTGCATCCCTTTCTTCCCAGAGGAGCATGTATGGCCTATAAGTCTCCTCACGCCAATTAAGGCACTCTCTCCCTAAGGAGAGATAGTACCCCCTAAATCCTGACTCAGGCCCCTCATCCAGTTAAGCCAGAACTTTAACACTAATGAGGAGCTATCACCCCAAAACAGCTAGCTGCAGATGAGGTGCTGGCTTATTTAATATCAGAGTCATGTCTCAAGGCCTATTTAAAAGGTTGAATATTGACTTATAGGATAGCTGCCTTACATCTGGTGGCATTTTAGGCAGAGTTTGCTAAGAGCTCATTTGCATCCCTTTATAAGCAGAAAAGAAAGCTCAACATTTGCAAAAAGGTGCATCCTCACTACTACATCTAAAAACTTGACTGTCATCTCTAGAGGAAAGTGTTACATTTGAAGATGTGTCATATATTTATCAAACACCTTGCAGCATTTCATGAATTTGGCACAAATTACACCAACGCAGATTCAAAACAAAACTGATTTCAGTAATCTCCCTCATGATGAATTCCCTCCATTAAAAGGGTTGCCTGCTTTTTACTATTGGTGACCTATCCTTAGGACAAGTCATCAATATCAGATCGTAAGGGGTACGATTCCCAGCACCCCTGCTGATCAGCTGTATGAAGAGAAGGCAGCTCTCATACGAGTGCTGCCTCCTTTGCTCTGTTTAACTGCTTGCAGCATCAATTGAAGTGGTAAGCAGGTGTAATTACAAGTATGGCGTCCCCATTAACTTTTATGAGATGGCTCTGTCTGCTCAAGTGAACAGTGAGGAGCTGTCCGATAGAAATGAATGGGGAAGCCATACTTGTAATTATTCTGCTCGCTACTGCAATTTCTGAAGTGAGCAGGTAAACAGAGCAGAGAAGGCAAGCTGATCAGCGGGGCTGTCGGGATTTGGACCCCCGCTAATCTGATATTGATGACCTTTCCTGAGGATAGGTCATCAATAGTAAAAAGTGGACAACCCGTTTAACTGCAAAGTATTTGCATTCAAATATTCAACATAATCCTTATATTTATCATTTAAGTTAATTTGTCCAATTACGATTGAGCCTTTGGCAATGGAGGGACTGTAAATAAGACTGCAATTACTAAATTCAATTTTTTTTTGTTAAACCTCTTGAATTTAAAGTTGAAAGTCTAGAGTTGGTAACTAGAGCCAGGCTTCTATTGCTGCTTTTCTGCACTTAATTGTGCTGCTCCTTACTGCTACCATACCCCTGATGGAATGCTCATATAATATACGAGAACAGAAATGAGTAGGGTTAAACTAGGGCAGGTTATAATCTCTATTGCAATGTTACAGCACAGGGACACAGCTATCTGTGTGCATGGTAGCATACACTCTCCATTTGACCACACAAGATCCTCTCTACAACCTATTTCCTCATCCCATGGTCTGAATAGGGCAGGTTGTATGAGATGGGGAAACAGCTCTCATTGTCTGAACACTGTTTGTGTAAATTAAGTTAAATATCTGGATTGACATTCTGCTGTCTGGCCACAAGATGCCGCTGTTTCTTAAACATAGCTACAGACTGCATATTGTTCCATATTCATGAGAGGTGGAGTTACAAGAGCCTGTAGAGGAAGAAAGAGAGCAGCCATCTTAGAGGAAGCTGAGACTAAGGAACTGTGTGAGCAGAGGATCTATTGACATCCAGGTGTGGGGGCATCCCTCAGTGACCAGAGCTGCAGCTAAGTGAAGCTGATCGTGTCCAAGACCCTGAACCTGCCCAGAGGAATGAGGATTGCTTCCAGGAACGCTAATGAGAGCTGAGGAGCAAAGCAACATACACTGCCGTACCGCATGCTTGTTGGAGAGCCATTTGTTCGGTTCACAGTCACCAGTGGATGCAGAGCAGACCCTGGTCGGTAAGATCATGCACGCACCTCATTACAGTGTTGGAGCCTAGAATTCTAGAGACTGAGACCAGGCCTGTAGTCAGTTAGATAGAATTACTGTTTGTGTCAGGCCACAAGTGTTGCTGGCTGTTAATTGTAAGGACTCCACAATTTAAAGTGACATTTCACACCTGAGAGCTGATAGACTTTCCCTCAAACTCAAGCCAGGCTGGTGTTTTGGCTCTGAAGGAACACTCAGGCACGTGCTACAAGACCAGTTATTGGAGGGGGAATACTGTAGATGGGCAAACTTCGTCTCTCCAGCTGTTGTAAAACTACAACTCCCAGTACGCGCATCTGTCTACCGCTATCAGCTTACAGCAGGGCATGATGGGATTTGGAGTTTTACAACAGCTGGAGAGCCGCAGTTTGCACATCCCTGCTGTAGAGCATTTTAAGATTGTAAGCTGTTGTGCTGCACTGCAGGCTAGTCCGTACCACACACCCAAACAATTGTTCTTGATTTTTTTTAGGGTAATAACAGGTAAGGCAAGGTTGCTAGTTGTGCCCGCCAGTAGGTAAATTACTGGACTTTCCTCCTGCATCCATCAGAGGGTGCCGTGCTGTGCAGCACAAGGGTCTCAGCCTTCAGGCTGGGTGTATGTAAACTTATTGTATGTTCCCAGCATTTGTGGTTGCATTCATTACCAAGTTTAAGTAAAATACTCTTTAGGCAAAAGCTGAAGTTGGAGTTGCTTTCCTCGTTCATGACTTCGCTCTATCATGGGGAGCCAACCCTGGTACACGGCTTACAGTTCCATCTACTTGCAACGTCACAGCATAGGGACAGATGTAACATATGGTTGAATGGAAGTGATTGTATTCACCCTTTATGGATGCCGCTCTATAAAATAGGGCTTTTGATAACCGCCTCCTATGTGTGGTCCAAGGGTCAAATTTGACAGGTTATATGTCACGGTCAGTCCCATGACAGAGGTTAGAAGATTGGAGAGACTAGCTGCACATGAGGTTATCTGACAGTCTCTCTGTTTTCACTTGTTGCAGTGTTGCTGTTAGGAATGACTACAGCTCTTGTCTGTGCAGCTTGTGGTCATTACTGCTCCTCTGTTTAGTCTGGACTCACACTTCATACCATGTGGTTGATATTCTCTGCCTGGAGTTGGAAGAGCTGGTGTGTGGTCCTCATCTGAGTTCCTGCTCATCCATTTTCTATTTAAGATAAGTGTACTTCTCTTTGTATTGTGTTGTTCCAATTTGCCCGTTGTTTACTAGGCCTCAGGGAGACGCTGGTTCGTTCATCTGGGAAGGAACCAGTAGTCTCAGACCCTGTCACTACTCCTAGGGCTATTCATGGTTACTAGGGCCTAAGTTTACGGTGTATGAATATTTCCACCTTCAGGGTCTATTCATACTGACAGGAGTCAAGGCTAGGTTTAGGGTTTTCAAAGGTGGTTTCCATTTCCCTTTCCCTAGCCTTGAGGCCTAGTTCCTGGTCATTTTCCTTCTGTTGTCATTCTGGTGTTCCTCCCCTCCCCTTACACCATGACATTATAGTATACCTGTTAACGCCATAGGGTAGGGACAGAGCATTGTGTGGCTGCATGAAGATGTGTACATTGTTCTGTTTCTGATTGTACCACATGAGATAGGTCTTTTCTCTGCTACCGTCTCTTAAATGTTCAAACATTTTGCTAGCTTCTATCATATGCCAGACAAATCGTGCTGCAGACTTATTTCTTTTATAGTAAATCCTAAAAAAAATATTTTTCTTAGAAGGCTATTTTGAGGGAAAGTCTACTCTTCAAACACATCTTAATGCCTTTATATTAAAGGCTATGGACACCTTCGGGGCAACTTTACTGCATTTTACTCATTTTGGGCAAAAAAATAAAAAACAGCTAATGTGTAGCTCTTATCTCTGATCTCCTGACCTCCTAAACACTCATCATAGCTAATCTCTTATCAAAATGAAAAGAATATGGTTTATATGAGTGTTTATGAGGTCAGGGGATCGGAGAGGAGGTTTCACATGAACCGTCATCTGATAGGACTGAGTAGTGATACCCCGCAAACAGACTGATTTTTAACCCCTGTATCTCAAAAACTTTTAATAAAGACCAATTGAAAAAATCATTTTTAGCCCAAAGTGAGTAAAATGCAGTCGTAGAAAATTGTCTTAAAGGTGTCCATAGCCTTTAAATCCACTGGTGGTGGTGTACAGACACTAAATTATGTTTATTATATCACTGTCCAACTAGCCAATTTTTAATCATGAACTGACATTATAATGATCTTTAAGAGGTTGTCCGGACACTGAAAATTCAGCTGGCTCAGAATGGTGTAAACCAACAGAATCAAGGATTCCCACCTTACTGTGCTCCTGCCACTACTGTTGCGATGCTTACCAGTTCCCCTGCTGGTTTCTCCTTCCTGGTGTCTCTTGACAGGAAATGGCCACTTAAATTATCACTGACAATCCCTGGTGATCTGCCTCAGGCAGTAATTGATCAGGCATTTCCTGTGTGTTGAGGCGATAGCAGGAAGTGATAATAAGTGGGCACCTAGGAAACATTGAAACGGAATGGTGGGGAAATGGTAAGATATTACTTATTTTATTGTTCTATGTTGATATGAACTGGACTACGTCTTTAAAGGATACACTCCCACATGAAAGTTACATGTTGACAAGCAAGCATTTGTTTTGAAAATTGACTTACATTTTCAAATGTTTTTATCTTAATGGCATTGAGAAGAAATGTACTTTGAACAGTAATAAATTAAAAATTATTATATTAATAACAATAATTTTATAATATAAAGTTATTTGTATGTGCCAATTAAGAATGCTTGCTTGCTGTCAATGAATGGGAACATTGTTGCTTACATGCAGAAGATAAATATCTTTCATACAAGCACTGTTCACTATTTATATATTTATCAGAGCAGTGCCACAGTGTGATCATCACATGACAGGGACAGATTTAACATCCCCATTCAATGACTGCAAACAAATCTTGGAAATCATAAGTTATAGGTACCATTACTCTTCATTATGCAATGAATAAGCTATTCTTGCTGAAACATCTTAAAATGTTACTAAAATGTATCTGTATTTAAGAGGGTTGTTCAGTATTAGTTAGTTGTCTTCTCCTGTCAACTGCCTTGCTCCTCATCTATTATTCTGTGTCAGCTGATAACTTTGCTCATCTTGTTTAGTTTACCCGGTTCCTGATTGGTTAGCCTTCTTTTATCCTATCCTAGATTTGTATCTTGTGAATGTAGTTCTTGTAGTCCTTCTACCTTGCTTCTAGCTTTGAAGCTTATTGCTTGCTTTCCTCTGTTATCTGTTAATTTCTTGTTTGCTGAGTTCTTTTCTTCTTGTTTTTGGGCCCTAGAGCCTTTTTTTATCTTGCCTGGGTCAGTACTGCAGATTAGAGTCAGCAGTTTCTGTAATATAGTTTACTTGTGTTGATCATCATTCATCCGTTCCCAATTCGTATACCATCACCTCTTCAATCTGCTCCATTACCTGACAAATGTCTCCTTTGCCCATTTATGCCATCATACCATCATCATTTGGTTCCTGTCATCTATTACTAATTTTCTACTTCTGTATTTGTTGCCTGCCATTATAGATACATGCATTATAATATTATTCTTGCGACTGTTTGTTTTACAAGTAAGTCCAGGGGGTATCTGAGTACCAGGAGACTCCATCAGTACCCAGGAATGGCAACTGCTATATGTGAAGTCTAGTGTCGTTACTGTCATGTTCAGGGGTCATCAAAACCAATGGACATATCACAAGCGTACACAGAACAGACAACGATATCTAGAGAAAGCCAAAATGAATGTTTGTTAAACAAAAGTACCAGACACTAACAATCAGAAAAGACCAGGCCAGGAAGCAAACACAACTAAGAAGAATAGCAGGTTTTAAAGATGAGCCAGCTGTATGGATCAGGCGGATCAGTGGCAGAAGTGTACCACTGTGCCAAGTGACCAGTTTGACTTTGGGTCAAAACCTAAGGGAGTTATTTTGATGATCCCCTGGTTTTCACCCTTTAATCCTACAGGGATCTGGTCTTCCCTACAGGGGGGAGACCGGACCTCTACCACCTGGGATGGCCCAGGTACACTTGGCAGCTGACCTGCAAGGAAAGCCAGCCAGGCACACAATATAAAACACTGTTCAGACACAAGACCAGAATACAGGATCACAGACAGAGCCACATAGCCAGGAACCCATGCAAATCAGGAAACACGGAGCATGGCGAACATAGACAGATCAGAACATAATCATCGAAACAGGGAACATGACATTCGCAGACAGGACATAAAGACAATAGGGCGCACGGCGTTCACAGACAGGCATACAAACATGCGGAACAGGGAGCAGGGCTTTCACCGACAGACATACAAACATGCCTGGAACCCATGTGGAACAGGAAGCATGGCGTTCACAAACAGACATACAAATCTGCCTGGAACCCATGCGGAACAGGAATACAGGGAGCATGACATTCATAGACAGATCAAGACAAAAGTACATTAATGAATAACCAGTCTGACCACACAAGTCAGGGTAGAGTAACAAAGACACAGGTCAGGAGAGCAAGCACCCTGCACTCAGCAGGACCAGGATCAGAATATTCACAGGACACAGTATTTGAAAAACACTGCTGATTTCTTCTAAAAACAGCACCATACTTGTCCATGGGTTGTATCTGGTATTGCAACTGAGTTCCTTTAAAGTGAATGGGAATGAGCTGCAATACACCACAGATGCACCACTTGAAACCGAACCCGAGTTCAGGAAATGTTTTTTTTACAGTAGAAATCAATTTATGAATTTATTATTATCTAGACTTCGCAAAGTAATAACTTCGGCTCATCGGAGCCAATACATTATAATACTGTACGGAGCGCTCGCTCCATACAGTATTGAAACAAATACAGTATTGAAACTTCGGCTCATCGGAGCCAATACATTATAATACTGTACGGAGCGCTCGCTCCATACAGTATTGAAACAAAATTTTATGCAAATCGACTTCTGATGTTTCATCCGAAGTCAATTCAGTCATCCCTACATATAAGCACATCTGTCACATTAAGGTTGGTTTACACACATATATTTTTTGTGCATTTGAGACTTGTAATTTGCTTACATTTTGAAGTTTGATGCCAAAAATACAGACGGGAATATAGACCATATGATGCAGTGATATAGGTGAAACCTTACATGTGATGAGGGATATGTGGCGCTTGATAATGTGTTTGTACAGTGTCAAATAATGAAATAGTTTAAATAGGCAAATATGTACTTAGTATTGTTGTGTGTGGATACATAAGAGTTTGCAGACTTTTGGTTCTGTTAATAATTAACCATAATATTAAAGGAGTTGTCCCAAGCAAAATATTCTAAAGTTTTCAAACCAGCTTCTGGATCTGAGTACTTATGTAATTGCGTGTAATTAAATATTTAGTATACCCATTGGGCTATTCAATACACTGTATCTGAATACAGGGGTGCACCTAGCCTTATTGCTGCCTGAGGGGAAAACTGGAACGGCGCCTCATTTGCCACAATGAAAGTGCTCATTGACAATGGTTTTTCAGATGCCCCCCTCTTGCCCCTACCTGGTGCTGCCTGAAGCAATCACTTCACCTGGCCTCATTGGTGGTGCACCTCTGTCTGAATAGCACCCCCTGCTGTTTGTTCTTTTACTAATTCCTCTGTCCACTTCACTGGACAATGCTCAGTTCTAACCTTCATTTGCCACCAGCTGCAGTAGAAAGTACACACTCCTGAGAAACGACATGCCAGCTTGAAATAAATCTAGCAGGGCAATTGAAGCAATACGAGTGTCCCAGATAAATCTGTTCCCAAAGGCTTTTGTCTTTGAAATATAAAAAGTTGCTCCTAAGATAGGTAAACATTAGTGTTGGGCGAGCATGCTCAGGCATCACAGTGTTCGGTCGAATATCGCGTGTGCTCGAGTCAATGTATTTAAATCTAATTTAGCATCTTTTTCAGAAAATTTTCTGGAGGGATTCAAACTCACAACCTTCTACATTACAGACAAGAATGTTAACCACTACACTATAGAGCTGCATGGCCAATTACTTAAAAAAAAAAATATTAGACTTCTGCTTGACAGCAGAAATCTCTTTTTTTAAAAGTAACTTGCCATGCAGCTCTATAGTGTAGTGGTGTCACGGATGAGAGTGGGGGAAACCCTCAACCGTGCAATGTTAAAGGATAATGGAAGCTGCTAGGCCAGGACCACAGGATCAGGGAGCAGGTCACCTCCTTTTGCGTCCCTAATACTGACCCTGACTCCTATCCGTATGAGCCAACCCAGATGGTAGGAGGGCTCATACTCCGGAACCTAGGGTTCCTACTAGCCCTAAGGAAAACCCTGGACTTAGGAGCAGGATAAGACGACCTGTCCCTCCTAGACACGGACGAACAAGTGTCTAACTGGCCAAGCTGCAAGGAAGGGAGTACATATACAGCCTATGGATATGGCAGGTGAGTGAAACCACTTCCACACCTACCTGCCACAGACACACTGACTGGAACCCGTGCTCAAATGCTGATGTCCACACCAAACATAAAAGGACACAGCAGACACACATAAACACACAGGAAACCAGATCCATAGCTACAATGAGGATAGACACCACACAAACATAAACATAACATCACGACATGTATTTTATGACGACAAGGGTGGCCCTCACTGGAAGATGGTATAAGGATACCAGAAGGATGACTCCAGCATAACATACCTGGAGTACCCCTCAGCTACAGGCTTCCAGCAGAGGCTAAATAGCCCAAGTAGCCACACCCACACAGACACACACTGGGAAGGCAGTTAACCCTTCCAACACCAGACTAGGTAAGGTAACCACTTAAAGGGGAAGTGAACATACAACTAAATCCCGTGCACACCAAACAAACAAAGTGCACACATAAAACTACACATTGCCAGAGGCAAGCGCATGCATAGACAGTGAGCCGCCTAGCAACCAGCTCCGGCTGCTCACTGCCAAGAACCTTATGTTGCCAGCGGCAACCACACGTGAGGCAACATACTAGCAGCCCTCACCTGGTTGAGAACAATACCAGACCGCGGGTAACTGCATGCGTCACAAGGAGTCACGACCATGACCATGGTCGTGACAAGTGGTTAACATTCTGGGCTGTAATGTAGAAGATTGTGAGTTTGAATCCTGTCAGAAATAGAGGCTAAATTTAATTTATATATATTATATTTTTTTAGTAAAAATGTGTAATTACAAAAAAAAATGAAAAAAAAGAGACTTATGATATACACTCACCTAAAGAATTAATAGGAACACCTGTTCTTATTTCTCATTAATGCAATTATCTAGTCAACCAATCACATGGCAGTTGCTTCAATGCATTTAGGGGTGTGGTCCTGGTCAAGACAATCTCCTGAACTCCAAACTGAATGTCAGAATGGGAAAGAAAGGTGATTTAAGCAATTTTGAGCGTGGCATGGTTGTTGGTGCCAGACGGGCCGGTCTGAGTATTTCACAATTTGCTCAGTTACTGGGATTTTCACGCACAACCATTTCTAGGGTTTACAAAGAATGGTGTGAAAAGGGAAAAACATCCAGTATGCGGCAGTCCTGTGGGCGAAAATGCCTTGTGGATGCTAGAGGTCAGAGGAGAATGGGCCGACTGATTCAAGCTGATAGAAGAGCAACGTTGACTGAAATAACCACTCGTTACAACCGAGGTATGCAGCAAAGCATTTGTGAAGCCACAACACGCACAACCTTGAGGCGGATGGGCTACAACAGCAGAAGACCCCACCGGGTACCACTCATCTCTACTACAAATAGGAAAAAGAGGCTACAATTTGCACGAGCTCACCAAAATTGGACTGTTGCCTGGTCTGTTGCCTGGTCTGATGAGTCTCGATTTCTGTTGAGACATTCAAATGGTAGAGTCCGAATTTGGCGTAAACAGAATGAGAACATGTATCCATCATGCCTGTTACCACTGTGCAGGCTGGTGGTGGTGGTGTAATGGTGTGGGGGATGTTTTCTGGGCACACTTTAGGCCCCTTAGTGCCAATTGGGCATCGTTTAAATGCCACGGGCTACCTGAGCATTGTTTCTGACCATGTCCATCCCTTCATGACCACCATGTACCCATCCTCTGATGGCTACTTCCAGCAGGATAATGCACCATGTCACAAAGCTCGAATCATTTCAAATTGGTTTCTTGAACATGACAATGAGTTCACTGTACTAAAATGGCCCCCACAGTCACCAGATCTCAACCCAATAGAGCATCTTTGGGATGTGGTGGAACGGGAGCTTCGTGCCCTGGATGTGCATCCCTCAAATCTCCATCAACTGCAAGATGCTATCCTATCAATATGGGCCAACATTTCTAAAGAATGCTATCAGCACCTTGTTGAATCAATGTCACGTAGAATTAAGGCAGTTCTGAAGGCAAAAGGGGGTCCAACACTGTATTAGTATGGTGTTCCTAATAATTCTTTAGGTGAGTGTATATGAAAAAAATCATACTTCTGATATGTATGAATGCATAATATGTGGGAAACTACTACTGATGTTTTAGCCATAATATATTTACATATATTATAATATATTATATATTCTAAATATATGATAATATATGTAAATATATTATGGCTAAAAACTTATATATATGTTTAAATTAAATTTTGCCTCTATTTCTGATGGGATTCAAACTCACAACCTTCTACATTACAGCCCAAAATGTTAACCACTAGACTATAGAGCTGCATGGCCAGTTACTTTAAAAATACTAGTAACTATTCCTTTACAACAGAAGTTTCATATATATATATTTTTTGTTTTTGTTTAAGTAAATGGCCATGCAGCTCTATAGTGTAGTAGTTAAGATTCTTGGCTGTAATGTAGAAGGTTGTGAGTTTGGATCTTGCCAGAAACATTTCAGAAATAGAGGCTAAATTAGATTAAAATACACTGGGGTGTCCCCAAGCACTGACTCCATATATGGACATAGCTATATATGGAGTCAGAGCAGGGACTCCTAAGCCGAACTAGCGTCCGGACACCCTCCCGTCTTCAGAGCATAGGGTGCCTAGTTTAATGCTCGGGGACTTCCATTGTGCTAGCGTGCTCTGTAGAGCTCCGGGAAGTGTTCTACTCAAGCACCATAGCTCACGAGCACTTTGATGCTCGACCAACACTAGTAAACATGAGGTTATCTTCCAGGCAGAGTCATGTTGCCTTGGGGCAGTAGTAGAGATGAGCGGACTAGTCGAGATTAATTTAAGGTTCGGTTCAGACCCAAATCAGTTCGGGCTGAACTGAAGTTGCTCCAATTGTCCTGAAAGTTGGTACATAACCCCCGCTAGCCTCCTAGAACTCATAATTTTAGGAAAACTTATCTCTTTTCATTTATTTTGTAATGATTTTTTTCCCCTCCCTCCTCCCCATGCTATATTAGCATACATTTGACGGCGTTAACATATAGTTTATTTAAAACACTGCGTTGGCACATGTCTCATGCTTCTTCATATTCCAAAGCTTCCAAAAATTGTCCAGATGATGTTTAAGCACACACTGTGTTATGAGATAAAAAAAATGTCTTGAGGGAACGTGATGGCTGACAAATGGCATTAATGGCATGATGCAAGCCGCAGCATGCAGAAGCCATACAGAACATGATGGTAGGTAGGCAGACAGCCAGACAGCAACAGTGGCAAGATGGGGCACCGCCAGGCGAGATGGGCAAGGTCTGTACATTGGAAACAGCCAGAAGAGTGTGAAAATCCTCCTGAATGCAGGCTTAGTTCTTTTTAACAAAAGTGATGTTTTGGACAATGGTGGAGGACAACTTGGTCTGTTTGGATATCACCAGGGCTTTTTTTCTGGCGGAACGCACCGGAACGGCGTTCCGCCACCTTTTGACATCGCAGCCTGCCATGCTCCAGCATCGCAGGCTGGATGTATCAGCGGGGAGGGACTGGGAGGAGGAGCTGGGGGCCGGTGCGTTCACTGTGCTCCGGCCCCGCCGCTCCAGTACAGTTATAAAATGTGTAATTCAATTAATAATGATTCATGCTGCCCCCTCTGTAGTATAACATTCAATATATCCTACTCACAGGGCTACTGTTATAATATCGTAATGCAGGCCGGCCGAGCAGACGAGCGGCAGAGTGACTGACTGATGTCACGTGCCTGCCCGGCCTTCTTTATGAATGAAGCAGGCGGCGCAGGCACGTGACGTCAGTCAGTCATTCTGCCGCTCGTCTGCCCGGCCGGCCTGCATTACGATATTATAACAGTAGCCCTGTGAGTAGGATATATTGAATGTTATACTACAGAGGGGGCAGCATGAATCATCATTAATTTAATTACACATTTTATAACTGTACTGGAGCGGCAATGGGGGGTCTGTGGATGACACTGTTAAGGGGTGGGGGGTCTGTGGATGGCACTGTTAAGGGGTGGGGGGGTCTGTGGATGGCACTGTTAAGGTGTGGGGGGGGGGTCTGTGGATGGCACTGTTAAGGGGTGGGGGGGTCTGTGGATGGCACTGTTAAGGGGTGGGGGGTCTGCGGATGGCACTGTTAAGGGGTGGGGGGGTCTGTGGATGGCACTGTTATGGGGTGGGGGGGTCTGTGGATGGCACTGTTATGGGGTGGGGGGGTCTGTGGATGGCACTGTTATGGGGTGGGGGGGTCTGTGGATGGCACTGTTATGGGGTGGGGGGTCTGTGGATGGCACTGTTATGGGGTGGGGGGGGTCTGTGGATGGTACTGTTATGGGGTGGGGGGGGGTCTGTGGATGGCACTGTTATGGGGTGGGGGGGTCTGTGGATGGCACTGTTATGGGGTGGGGGAGGTCTGTGGATGGCACTGTTATGGGGTGGGGGGTCTGTGGATGGCACTGTTATGGGGTGGGGGGGTCTGTGGATGGCACTGTTATGGGGTGGGGGGGTCTGTGGATGGCACTGTTATGGGGTGGGGGGGTCTGTGGATGGCACTGTTAAGGGGGGGTCTGTGGATGGTGCTGTTATAGGATGGGGGGGTCTGTGGATGCCATCCACAGATCCCCCATAACAGTGCCATCCACAGATCCTCCACCCCATAACACTGCCATCCCCAGATCCCCCATTAACAGTGCCATCCCCAGATCCCCCATTAACAGTGCCATCCCCATCTGGGGGGTTTCTTTGCTGGGCTGGACTTTTATAGCCCCCCAAATATTACTTGCATCCCTGTTCTCTAAAGGGGCGGTTTTAGGGGGCGGTCCTAGGGGTGGATAGGGGCGTGGCTAGGGGAGGGGGGGTGAGTTCCACCACCTTTTCTCTGAGAAAAAAAGCCCTGGATATCACCATGCCCCCCGCGATACTGAAAACCCTGTCCGAGATGACACTGGAGGCAGTGCAAGAAAGCAGATGGAGGCGTGATGTGCCAGTTCAGGCTACTGTAGCAGTCTGCCTGCCCAGAAATTCATGTGGTCAGGGAACTGGGTATGCGACAGAGACTGGCCATAGTTTAGGTAGAGAAAAAGAAAGAGAAAATTTTTTTGCACAACAAATTTCCAGAATCTCCCAGTGAGTAATAGAAAGGCTGCATGTATAAATCCCCCGAATCTAGGATGAAGAACCACTTCAATTCCAAAGTTTTGGTGAATCCAGCTCCTCAATGTCACCAAAACTTTGGAATTGAAATAGCTTAGGTAGGCCTGAACCTGGCCATTGAGGTAGGAACTGTCGGCTTGCTGACTGGCCTTAGCTGAGCGTGGAACATAGAAAAACTGCTTCATCATTTTGAGGAGGCTAAAACAGCTACTGCTGTTGCTGCAGCTTCTGCTGCTTGTGGCAGTGGGAGCGGGGTCACTGCGGGAGCAGAGGAAGGCCTCCCTTTCAGAAATGCTGGTGGTAGGCACCTGCTCACCGTAAGCTAAAACAAGCTGCATTCACAGTGTTTCCTGGTAGTAATATAATTTGTCCTGCCTTTCTACCAAAGGAAAACATTCCCTTATTTTGCCTTGGTAATGAGGGTCTAAAAGCATGGCTATCCAGTAATCATCTTAATGCTTGATGTTACCGAACTGCCTGTCACTGCATAAGCAAACGTGTCTACAGGTCGCCATTATGCCCAGCTTGACGGAGGAGCCAGTTCTTTCCATCTCTGTCCTCCACTTAGACAATTGGGTGTCGTGGAGTGTGTTACCGTCATCATCATCTTCTTTCTCCTTCAACACCTCTTCCTCATGGCAGCACCTCCTCTACCCTGTGTATTGGTGTAGTAAACACATATACACTCACCTAAAGAATTATTAGGAACACCATACTAATACAGTGTTGGACTCCCTTTTGCCTTCAGAACTGCCTAAATTCTACGTGGCATTGATTCAACAAGGTGCTAATAGCGTTCTTTAGAAATGTTGGCCCATATTGATAGGATAGCATCTTGCAGTTGATGGAGATTTGAGGGATGCACATCCAGGGCACGAAGCTCCCGTTCCACCACATCCCAAAGATGCTCTATTGGGTTGAGATCTGGTGACTGTGGGGGCCATTTTAGTACAGTGAACTCATTGTCATGTTCAAGAAACCAATTTGAAATGATTCGAGCTTTGTGACATGGTGCATTATCCTGCTGGAAGTAGCCATCAGAGGATGGATACATGTTCTCATTCTGTTTACGCCAAATTCGGACTCTACCATTTGAATGTCTCAACAGAAATCGAGACTCATCAGACCAGGCAACATTTGATTCAGTATTGACAGGGTTAATGACCACTTCCCTTTTCTCAGCTGTTGCTCAGTGGTCATCACTTCTACCCTTTATAGTCTGACCCCTCCCTTCTGACTATGCAGTAGATAGCTTCATTTGGGTTTGGCTGAGCTGGTGTGAGGTCGTCTCTGGTGTTCCTGCTCGTCTCTCTCTTCAGACGTAAGGTGTCGCGTTTGTTTGTGTTTTGTATTATTCCAATCCCTGTTGTTTGTATCTGGGCCCGAGACAGAGACTTCCATTCATCCATCTGGGGAGGAATGGGTTGTCTCTGGTCCTAACCTTATTCCCGGTCCTTATTGGGAAATTAGGGCCTAGTTATCCTGCATATGAATATTCCCACCTTCAAGGTCTATTCATATTGATAGGTAGTTAGGGCCCGCATCAGGGTTGTTTAGGAGGTGTCCTGTTCCTTCCCTAGTTTCCAGGCCCAGTTACTGTTCCCCTTCCCTCCTGTGTTCAGTGTGGTCGTTTCCACCCACACTCCTGGTTTAATTAAATTGAAAAAGTCCCAAAAAACATTTAAATTCCAACCGTGTGGAAATAGAATTCACGTAAACAGACAATTGAGGCCTGATGTTCAATTTCTTTTTAATACACACAGGTAGATTGCTGCTATACCTTGTGTCTTGTAGTAATCACATATATATATGCTGGTTTAATTACATTTAACAATGCCCAAAAAAAAAATTTTCAATCCAACAAAAAAATCTAAATGTTGCGCCTGTGTGAAAACTGATAAAAAAAAACATAAATGGAGAATGTACAATTGAGGCATGACGCTCAATTTCTACTTAACACACACACAAATAGATCTCTTCCACACCGTGGGTATTGCTGCAGTAATTGCATATATATGCTGCTTAATTAAATTGAAAGCACCCCTCACAAACAAACTCTTCTTCTCCCTCCCTAGTGCTTTTTTCCTGCCAATATGTGCACTAAAATGGTGTTACATGCAGTTTTAGTGGATTCGTCCGAAACAAACCCGTAAAAGATTCAGGTTCGACTGCCATCCAAAAAATAGCAAAGGTTGCTCATCCTTAGGGTCCATTCAAACGTCCGCAACTGTTTTGCGGTCAGCAAATTGTGGATCCGCAAAGCACAGAGACCGGCCATGTGCGTTCCGCATTTTGTGGACCGGAACCATGGCCGGCACTACTATAGAAATGCCTTTACTTGTCCGCAGCTGCGGAAAAGAATAGGACATATTCTATTTGTTTGCGGGGCTGCTGAACGGAAGTGCGGATGCAGACAGCAAACTGTGTGCTGTCCACATCTTTTGTGGCCCCATTAAAAATAAATGGGTCCGCACCCGTTCTGCAAAATTTCGGAACGGATGCGGACCCAATTTGCGGACGTGTGAATGGACCCTTAGGCAGAAGGTATTTCACAAAAAAAGTCAAAAATGTAGTGTGAAATAAACAATGAATCATGGACACAGATTCACCTTCAATATGGGCCTACTAATTGTTACCTGATCAAAATCCTGAAAAAAAATCCCCAAATCATGTCCTACACCAATCTAGTTTAGCATAAGGGTATTCATGGTATGACTATATTGAATCAAAGCATATGGAAGAGTATTGCATCTGTGTTTTCTCTAAATATATGATAAGAAGTGGTCCAGACCAAGGTCACATGGGACTGATTTAACTCTGTATGCTTTGAGACTTAAGTTATTTATCAGCTGATGGCTCTTTCTCGATGAGTCCTGGAGGAGAACACATTTGTCTGTAGATGTTTCAGTTGGCTCAACAATACCATTCCTTGGTGAAGGTTTCAAGCTTTTTATCATCCTGCAGCCTGAAAGCAGATATCCTCCAGGATGAATTCCTGGAAGCAACTAGGCTAATGTTTCATCATTTACCACTTTTTTCATGTCCTCAGCTAACTTTACAATGAAACTTGTTAAGATTTTGTAGAGATTATGCTAGTATAGAATGTATATCATAATACAGTCATAAGACAAAAATGCTGAGGAAGCTAGATCTCATAAACTGCCCACACATGGGCTAATGATGAGACACCCCCTTTTTACAGAATCAAAATTTACCACCTATCCCTGCGATGGGTGATAAATGTCTAATTACTTGGGGTCATACCTGGTGCCCAACATTCCTCCCCTATTCTTCCTTAGGTAACTATGGTGAGGAGAATTTTGAATGAAGCAGTGGTCAAGCTTGAGTGCTGCCACTCCATTCAAAGTTTATTGGGCTGATAAAGTAGCTGAGTACAGTGCTTGGCTATCTCTTGACACATTTCTTTATAAGTAGCAGGCGCAATGACAGGGAACTTTGATTGTGTTCCCCGCCGTCCTTGAACACCGCTGTTATAAATGAATATGCAGCTAGGTGTTACCGGTGGGGGTTGTGGCCCTGCAAAGTCTGAAACTGCCTACTCAGTGCTACCAGTGTAATTCTGTGCAGGGACACACCTACTGGTAATGCTCATTTAAAAATTCATCAATAAACTTCTAGCAGCAATAACTAAGGAACAGCATACAACATAGAGTTGCATGAAAAGATGTTCCAGAATCATTACTACACAGGGAATAATATTTTTTTTTATCAAACAGCCCTGTCAGGAGAGCTGACAGGTCTTTTTTAACCGCTTATGGACCGGACTCATTTTCACCTTATGGACCAGGCCATTTTTTGTAAATCTGACCAGTGTCACTTTATGTGTGAATAATTTTAAAACGCTTTTACTTATCCAGGCCATTCTGGGATTGTTTTTTCGTCACATATTGTACTTCATGACACTGGTAAAATGGAGTAATAAAAATTCATTTTTATTTATAAAAAAATACTAAATTTACCAAAAATTTTGAAAAATTTGCTAATTTCCAAGTTTCAATTTCTCTACTTTTATAATACATAGGGGATGTTTTGGGGATGTTACAGGCTTAGAAGTTTAGAAGCAAATCTTGAAATTTTTCAGAAAATTTCCAAAACCCTCTTTTTAAGGACCAGTTCAGGTCTGAAGTCACTTTGTGAGGCTTACATAATAGAAACCACCCATAAATGACCCCATTCTAGAAACTACACCCCTCAAGGTATTCAAAACTGATTTTACAAACATTGTTAACCCTTTAAGTGTCCCACAAGAGTTAATGGCAAATGGAGATGAAATTTCAGAATTTAATTTTTTTTGCAAATTTTCCAATTTAATCCATTTTTTCCAGTAACAAAGCAAGGGTTATATCACGGTCGGCGTGACTATCACATACGTGACGCAGAGGGAGGGAACAAGGAAGGCCCTGCCCAAGTGAGAGGGAAGGTGGTGACCCCTGACTCACCTAGCGGCTGGCACCTGGCTGCCCTGACGTCCCTAGACGGGTTCCTCACCCGTACGCCGATCACGTGCCTAAAGCCCTGGCTTTCCCTAAGCTGAGCCTTAGATAGTGAACAGGGCGGTGGGAACACTAGTCCGCACCACTAGCTCTAAAGGAAAACACCAAGGGAAGGACAGACAATACAAACTCAACATATAATCCCAGGTGGGCGACAACAGGAGACAACAAGAAGCCCAACAGGGATCCGGAGGGTAGCACTCTGGAACGACAACCAGGATTCACAACTCCAGTGGGTCAGTATAGATGTCCAGGCAGGAAGCTCTATAACTGGCAACTAGAGAAGTGTGAGGGGAGAATATAAGGAGGTTGGGAGTGGCAGACAAGAAACAGCTGAGGAGGAGAAGCTACGGATCCATGATTGAGACAAAAAGGATAGCAAGGCAAACACAGAAAACAATCACTAAGAAACAACGTGATCTTTAGATATAGAGCGCGCAGCCACCCGCTGCGACCTCCTGACCCCGGGTATAACGGAGTCAGACGTGGCTCTTGATACCCTCGTGACAGTACCCCCCCTTTCACGAGGGGCCTCCGGACACTCAGGACCAGGTCTCTCCGGATGAGAGGTATGGAAAGCCTGAATTAACCTGTTGGCGTTTACCTCTGACGCTGGAACCCACATTCTTTCCTCGGGACCGTAACCCCTCCAATGCACCAGATACTGAAGAGAGCGGCGGACCCGACGAGAATCAACAATTCTGGCTATTTGAAACTCCAGATTACCATCCACAATAACAGGAGGAGGTGGCAGTGGTGATGGTTCTAGAGGTGGAACATACTTCTTGAGTAACGATTTATGGAAGACGTTATGGATCTTAAAAGTCTTAGGTAGCTCCAGGCGAAAAGCCACAGGGTTAATGACGGCTACTATTTTATAAGGACCAATGAACCTAGGGCCCAGTTTCCAAGAGGGAACCTTCAACTTAATATTCCTAGTAGACAACCACACATAGTCATTCACTCCTAGGTCCGGACCTGGCGACCGTTTCTTATCGGCCATGCATTTATATTTACCACTCATCTTTTTCAAGTTAACTTGCACCTTCTGCCATACCGATGAAAGAGATGAAGAAAACCTTTCCTCTTCGGGAACCCCAGAAGACCCCCCCTCTTTGAAAGTACAAAATTGGGGATGAAAACCGTATGCACCAAGGAATGGTGACTTGCCAGTGGACTCCTGATAATGATTATTTATGGCAAACTCAGCTAACGGTAAATATGATGACCACAACTCTTGGTTTTCAGACACAAAACACCTTAAATATGTTTCTAGGTTTTGGTTGGTACGCTCAGTCTGTCCATTCGACTGAGGATGGAAAGATGAGGAAAAGGACAAGTGTACCCCCAAACGGGAACAAAAAGCTTTCCAAAACTTAGAAATAAACTGGGTTCCCCGATCCGAAACCACATCGGAAGGGACCCCGTGAAGCTTCACGATTTCACTGATAAACCCCTGAGCAAGAGTTTTAGCATTAGGAAGTGCGGGTAGCGCAATAAAGTGTACCATTTTGCTAAACCTGTCTACTACTACCAAAATAACTGTTTTACCCGCAGACAACGGTAAGTCAGTGATGAAATCCATTGACAGATGTGTCCATGGCCTATTGGGGATAAAAAGTGGCAATAAAGACCCTGCTGGACGTGTATGAGAGACTTTCGCGCGTGCACAAGTAGAGCAAGTAGACACGAAATCCATTACATCCTGACGCAACCTTGGCCACCAAAAACGAGGAGATAATAGCTCCAAGGTTGCTTTACTACCCGGGTGCCCAGCAAGTGCCGAATTATGATGTTCTTTTAATAATTCAAGACGCAGGTTTAACGGTACAAACAATTTCTCTGAGGGGCAAGAGGCCGGGGCGTCCCCCTGGGCCTCTAACACCTTTCCCTCTAGAACAGAGTGTACAGCAGAGACAACCACTCCTCTTTGTAAAATAGGTACCGGATCACTAACATTACCCCCTCCAGGGAAACTACGAGGTATTTTTTGCCCCAGGACGATAGGTGATTACAAAGTTAAATCTGGTAAAGAATAGCGACCACCTAGCTTGTCTAGGGGTGAGACGCTTAGCCGATTCTAGGTACAGAAGGTTTTTGTGACCTGTAATCACCGTGACGGGGTGGATTGCTCCCTCTAAGAAGTGACGCCACTCTTCAAGCGCCAGTTTAATCGCCAACAGTTCCCTATTTCCAATATCATAGTTCTTCTCTGCAGAAGATAATTTTTTGGAAAAGAAAGCGCAAGGGCGCCATTTGCCAGGAGACGGACCCTGAGACAATACAGCCCCCACTCCCACCTCTGATGCATCTACCTCAACAATAAAAGGCTGGGAGACATCAGGTTGAATTAGAACAGGTGCCGAGGTAAACCTCTCTTTTAGAGAGGAAAATGCATTTTTAGCGGCGTCAGACCATTTGGAAAAATCAGTCCCCTTCCTAGTCATGTCGGTAAGGGGTTTAACGATCACTGAATAATTTTTAATGAACTTTCTATAGAAATTTGCGAAACCCAAAAACCGTTGTAGGGCTTTAAGGTTCTCAGGAAGATCCCAATCTAAAATTGCCTGGACCTTCCCAGGATCCATACGGAAACCTGAAGCAGATAATAGATATCCCAGGAACTGTATTTCCTGAACGGCGAAGACACATTTTTCAATTTTCGTATATAATTTATTCGTCCGTAGGACCTGTAGTACTTGCCTGACATGCACCTCATGTGTTTTCAGATCAGCCGAATAAATTAAGATATCATCTAGGTATATGACTACAAACCTGCCGATGAGATGACTAAAAATATCATTAACGAAATGTTGGAAGACAGCGGGGGCATTGGTCAGACCGAAAGGCATAACTAGATTTTCATAATGCCCCTCAGGGTTGTTAAAAGCTGTCTTCCACTCATCCCCTTCCCTGATACGAATCAGATTGTAGCCCCCCCTAAGATCAAGTTTGGAGAACCACCTAGCACCCGCAATCTGATTAAAAAGGTCAGGAATGAGAGGAAGAGGGTATGGGTCTCGGATGGTTATCTGGTTTAGCTCATGGAAATCTAGGCAAGGACGCAGGCCCCCATCTTTCTTTTTAACAAAGAAAAACCCTGCAGCCACGGGTGAAGAAGAGGGTCTGATGTGTCCCTTAGCCAGACTCTCGGAGATATAATCTTTCATGGCTTGTCTCTCGGGACCCGAAAGATTATACAACCTGGACTTGGGTAATTTTGCACCGGGAATCAGGTTAACCGGGCAATCATAAGGACAATGAGGTGGTAGCTTCTGACAACCCTTTTCAGAAAAAACTTCCTCAAAGTCCGAAATAAATGTAGGTAGGGAAGCTCTGGAGGCGATTAAGCAATTGTTATTTAAGCAATTCTCTCTGCAATGCTCACTCCACTCCAATATCTCCCTGGCCTGCCAATCCACCACTGGATTGTGCGCTACCAACCAGGGAAGACCCAATACCACAGGAGAGGGAAGGCCCTCCAGAACGTAACATGAAAGACACTCATTATGGTGGTCCCCTACCCGAAGGTGTAAATTATGAACAATGTGGGTGAGGTTTCTCTGAGACACAGGAGCCGAATCTATAGCGAATACGGGAATAGGTCTCTGCAGCGTGCAGAGAGACAAACCCATAGTGCGGGCAAAATGGGCATCTATCAAATTTACCCCTGCTCCACTGTCTAGAAAAAAATAAATAGACTCCGTCTTAACACCAAAAACAATAACCGCTGGTAACACAAATTGAGATGTTCGTATGGAGGAAACGTATACCCCCCGGCTGACATCCTCCGCACAGCCTGGGGTTAGTAGTTTTCCAACGGTCTTTTGTTTTTGAGAAAGGAGGGACAGACATTAATGAAATGACCCTTCCCCCCACAGAAAAAACAAGCCCCCCCCCTGCGGCGAACCTCAGGAGGACGGACCTGACGAGAAGTTCCGCCTAGCTGCATAGGCTCATCTAAGTCAGTACAGACTAATTGTTGTTTGGGAGAGGTAACCAATTGCTCAGGAATTTTCGATCTCTCCCTAAGACGCCTATCTATTCTGATAGAGAGGGACATAACAGCATCAAAGGAAAGGGGGGTCTCATACAGCGCCAGTGCTTCCTTAACCCTTTCAGATAACCCAGAGCAGAACTGACTCCTGAGAGCCGGGTCGTTCCACTGAGTATCCGTAGCCCACCTACGGAACTCTGAGCAATATTCCTCTGCTGACCGATCTCCCTGTAGGAGTCTCCGTAACTTCGACTCAGCCAGGGCGACTCGGTCAGGGTCATCATATATGAGACCCAAAGCCCCAAAAAATCCCTCCACTGACCGGAGAGCCTGGGAACCAGGGGGTAACTTGAACGCCCAGGATTGTGGGTCCCCCTGAAGCAGGGAAATGACAATCCCTACCCCCTGTTCTTCATTACCTGAGGAGTAAGGGCGCAACTTAAAGTATAATTTGCAGGCCTCACGGAACGTCGCAAATTTGTCCCTTCCCCCAGAAAATCTGTCAGGAAGAACAACCTTGGGTTCTGTAACAACCTGGTTACCCATAGCAACCGCTGGGGGTGCGGTCTGCTGCATTTGCTGCTGTTGTTGGAGGACAGACGACTTCAATCCTGCCACCTCCAAAGACAGGCCTTGAAGCTGTTTTGCCAAGGCAGCAATAGGATCCAAATGTTTTTTTTTTTGTTTTTTTTTCTCAAAAAGTAAAGGCCAGTTATAATATCACGGTCGGCGTGACTATCACATACGTGACGCAGAGGGAGGGAACAAGGAAGGCCCTGCCCAAGTGAGAGGGAAGGTGGTGACCCCTGACTCACCTAGCGGCTGGCACCTGGCTGCCCTGACGTCCCTAGACGGGTTCCTCACCCGTACGCCGATCACGTGCCTAAAGCCCTGGCTTTCCCTAAGCTGAGCCCTAGATAGTGAACAGGGCGGTGGGAACACTAGTCCGCACCACTAGCTCTAAAGGAAAACACCAAGGGAAGAACAGACAATACAAACTCAACATATAATCCCAGGTGGGCGACAACAGGAGACAACAAGAAGCCCAACAGGGATCCGGAGGGTAGCACTCTGGAACGACAACCAGGATTCACAACTCCAGTGGGTCAGTATAGATGTCCAGGCAGGAAGCTCTATAACTGGCAACTAGAGAAGTGTGAGGGGAGACTATAAGGAGGTTGGGAGTGGCAGACAAGAAACAGCTGAGGAGGAGAAGCTACAGATCCCTGATTGAGACAAAAAGGATAGCAAGGCAAACACAGAAAACAATCACTAAGAAACAACGTGATCTTTAGATATAGAGCGCGCAGCCACCCGCTGCGACCTCCTGACCCCGGGTATAACGGAGTCAGACGTGGCTCTTGATACCCTCGTGACAGGTTAACAGCCAAACAAAACTCAATATTTATTGCCCTGATTCTGTAGTTTGCAGAAACACCCCATATGTGGTCGTAAACTACTGTATGGGCACACGGTAGGGCGTAGAGGGAAAGGAGCGCTGTGTGGTTTTTGGAAGGCAGATTTTGCTGGACTGGTTTATTTACACCATGTCCCATTTGAAGCACCCCTGATGCACCCCTAGAGTAGAAACTCCATAAAAGTGACCCATTTTGGAAACCACGGGATAAGATGGCAGTTTTGTTGGGACTATTTTTAGGGTACATATGAATTTTTGTTGTCTATATTACATTTTTGTGAGGCAAGGTTACCAATAATAGAAATTCTCAGATTTTATCTACATTTGCCATAAACTGTTGAGAAACACCCTAAAGGGTTAATAAAGTTTGTAAAATCAGTTTTGAATACCTTGAGGAATGTAGTTTCTTATATGGGGTCACTTTTATGGAGTTTCTTCTCTAGCGGTGCATCAGGGGTTTTTCAAATGGGACATGGTGCCAAAAAAAGGCCATCAAAATCTGCCTTCCAGAAACCATATGGCGTTCCTTTCCTTCTGCGCCCTGCCGTTTGGTCATACAGCAGTTTACAACCACATATTGGGTGTTTCTGTAAACTGCAGAATCAGTGTAATAAATATTAAGTTTTGTTTGGCTGTTAACCCTTGCTTTGTTACCGGAAAAAAACGAATTAAAATTGATAATTTGCCAAAAAATAGCTGCTTTGTTTTTTTTGTTTTTTTTTACCGTGTTCATCTGAGGGGTTAGGTCATGGGGTATTTTTATAGAGAAGATTCTTATGGACACGTCGATACCTAGTATGTCTACTTTTTTAACATTCATTTAGGTTTTACACTATATTATCCTTTTTTAAACAAAAAACAAACATTTTTGTATCTTCATAGTCTAAGAGTCAAATCTTTTTAGTTTTTAGCCGATTATCTTAGGTAGGGGCTAATTTTTTGTGGGATGAGAGGACGGTTTTATTGGCACTATTTTGGGGGGCATATGACTTTTTGATCGCTTGCTATTACATTTTTTGTGATGTAAGGCGACAAAAAAATTCCTTTTTTTGCACCGTTTTTTTTTTTTTTTTGACCGTGTTCATCTAAGGGGGTTAGGTCATGGGATATTTTTATAGAGCAGATTCTTACGGACGCGGCGATACCTAATATGTACATTAATTTAGGTTTTACACTATATTATCCTTTTTTAAACAAAAAAGCTAACATTTTAGTATCTCCATAGTCTGAGTCAGATTTACCTAATATGTCTACTTTTTTAATTTATTTTAGTTTTACAAAATAATATTTTTGAAAAAAAAAATAATTTTGTTTTAGTGTCTCAAGTCTGAGAACCATAGTTTTTTTTCGATTGTCAGTGGCTAAATGGAATAAAAATTGGGGAAGGGGATTATAAATGTAGTACTCCATGGAAGTGTGGTACTCCCAGAAGCAACCAATAATGCAGAGGCCCAGATGATCGGGGCACGTTTCACACTGAGTGGTGGTGTCCTTCCGTATCCCCCTCCTGTGACACACTCTGCACCTTTTTTGGGTCCAGAGGGCCTCCAGTTCCCGAGGTTCTCCGGCCTGCTCTTTCCCGGTCAGAAAATATCAGGGCCTTGAGTACTGCCTCATAGATTCTGGAGGAATTTCCCTGTACTGCCAGCACTCCGGGACAGCACAAAAGAGTTGTACAAGGCAAACTGTACCAAGTAGACCACTACTTTTTTGTACCATGCCCGGGTTTTGCACATGGCGTTATATGGCTTGAGGACTTGATCAGAGAGATCAACTCCTCCCATATACCGATTGTAGTCGACGATACAATCGGGCTTGAGGACCGTTGCCGCAGTACCTCGCACAGGGACAGGGGTGATGCCGTTACCGTGAATTGTGGACAGTACAAGGACATCCCTCTTGTCTTTATATCTGACCATCACCAATGAAGAATGACTCACAAGGAATGTGAGTACACGTGCTAAGCCTGCAAGTACGATGTATCACCAAAAGAGAAACAAGGCTAGCACAAATAATGATGGATGTAAACTTTATTAGTCTCAACAAGAGACAAAATGTATTAAAATGTACATAAAAAACACAATACAATGGTAGGTGGGGAGAACTCAGAATAATGGAGCACCACTGGATAACAGAACATATTAAGGCTAGAGAGATGATGAGAATATCCTAAAATATATACGGATGGCACCAAGCCAAATATCAAATATATTAAACCTAGCCAAGGCTAACAGGCCTAGATCAGGGTGAGGTACAATGCATTCCAAGATATAAAGTGCATAGTGCAGAGAATGACAAAGTGCATAAGTATATCACATAGAAATAGCCATAAAAAAGCCATACAGTAAATACCTGAGTGGTGAACCAACAGAGCCCCAACGCACGTTTCGCGTAAGCTTCTTCAGGGGGGAGAGTTCTCCACGTTGATTTTTCCGCACGGTCCCACAAGCGGACGTGGATTTGGCAGCGAGCAACTGGAACAAGGGGATACTAGTATAAAAGTTATCCACTTACAGGTGGTAACCCTTATCTAGCAGTGTGTGCATAAGGTCCCACACAAGTTTCCCGCTAACACCCAGAGTGGGGGGACATTCTGGGGGTTCAATACGGGAATCTCGCCCCTCGTACACACGAAACTTGTAAGTGTACCCTGAGGTACTCTCACAAAGTTTGTACAGCATCACGTCATACCTCGAGGGAACATACTGGCGGAAAATGAGTCTCCCCTTGAAAGCAATGAGAGTCTTATCAACCGCGACCTCCCTTCCCGTTACATAGGCCTCCAAAAATTTGGCCCCAAAGTGATCAATGACCGGCCTGATTTTGTACAGGCGGTCATAGGCAGGATCACCTTGGGGGGGACATGCTGCATTATCTGCATAATGCAGGTATTTCCAAATGGCCTCAAAATTGGAACGTGTCATGGCTGTACTGTAAAGTGGGGTCTGGTAGAGGACATCCCCACTCCAGTAATGCCTGACACTAGGTTTTTTGACTAGGCCCATGTGCAGCACGAGGCCCCAAAACGTCCTCATCTCGGCTGCACTGACCAGAGTCCAGCCACCGGCCCTAGCCAAAAAGGAGCCCGGGTATTGAGCAATGAACTGTAGTCATATTCAGTGAAGCCCACTGTGGGAATCTGGATTGCTGGTTGGCCAACAAAATCAGGAATCACAGGCTCAAAATCCTCTGGGGTACACCATGCAAGTTCACCAGTAGGGGGCTCAGGTGGACTTATCTGGTGGGCCGGAAAACTAGTACGAGCCCCAGAGTTGCTCGTACTAGTGTGGGCCACAGGGTCCCTGGCATGGCGGTCCCCTTGCTCCGCCTGGCGGCGTCTCCGCCGCCTTGGGGGCTCATCATCATCGCTAGATGATGAGGAGGACGCAGATGACAAGAGGAAAGTGGGGTCATCCTCACCCTCACTGGGGCTCTTGGACTCGGAGGCAAGCAGGGCGTATGCCTCCTCGGCCGAGAGCATCCGGCGGGCCACACTTTATTTAGTGTGCGTGTGTGTGGGGGCATGGGTGTTTGCGGACTTTGCCCTAAACCTAACAGAAAAAATAAAAACTAAATAAAAAAAGGAAAAAACCCCAAAAAGGAAAAAAAATTAAAAAAAGCTTCAAACTCGCCGATCAGCCGTCCGAAGCTGATCAGCGGTGGAAAGGGCGATGCGCTAACAGTGGCCGGATGCTAAGATTGCCGGTCACAGTCAGTGTACGCAAAAAAAAAAAACGCTGTGAATGGGCGTGCAAGCTGCAGCACCCCTGGGGGGTCTAGGGTCACACAGCTGTGCTGTGGACCCCAGACAACCGACAAACTTTCCCTGAATATCCCTGCCTAACCTAACCTTTCCCTAACCCGTCCCTATGTACCTTTTATTGCCAGATGGCACTGTGGATGGTCATAAGGGGGTTGCTGGGCAGAGATGGGGGTTGCTGGGCACAGATCTGACGCTGCTCCTCTCTCCACGGGCTCCGGACACAGAAAGGGAAAGAAGGCAGAGCCGCAGAAAGTTTAAACCTCCCTGCAGCCAATCAGAAGCGATCCTGAGAGGTGATGTCACCATCACCTCTCAGGATAACAGGATGGTGATTGGTGGTGTATTATCACACCACCGATCACCATCCTGTTTCGGGTTATCGGGTCACCAGAGACCCGAATAACCCAGAAACGCAGCAAACCTGAATTGACCTGCGGTTTGCCTTGATCGCCGATACGGTAGGGGTCACAGGACCCCTCCCCCCCTGCATTGTCCCAGGGTGCCTGCTGATTGATTTCAGCAGGCACCCAGTTCCGATCACCGCCCGCCGCGGGCATCATAACGTAACGGTACATCATGTGTCCCCAACAGGTTAAGTAAAAAAACAGAACATATGCATTTGGGATCAGATGTATTAGTGAGAAAACAGAGGGACAGCAGTAAGCGACTGTCAGTGTTAATGGCCTTACCAATTTTAGAGCTGTGACATCCAACTTATGACTCTCCAGCTGAAATTACACTTCTCAGCATACTCTGATACCATTGTCTTATAGAGTAAATTAGAGCAAAGTGGTATTTCCACGATTATAAGAGATTGCATACTGCTATTCACAGTGTGAATAAATGGGGATCTTTCCTTCACTTCATATTTTCCTGTACAATGGACACAAGCCCTACTGTCCTGGAAAAAGCCAAAAGGACCTTATTCCCAGAAGTCCCAGAATTTATACCTCCCAACAATAATAACATTGTGATATATTCTAGAAATCTTCTAAATAGAAAATAATGGATCATTGACCTATTAGATCAGGTGAAATCATCTTCATAAATGTCAATCGGAATTTGTAAAATGTGGAGTTCTGTGTCCCTGAAGTTTATAAAACCTTGATTTTACTTCTACATGAGCCTGTACGATCTGCCTCTTTAAAACAAAAATAGTGGAAAGTTTTCCTAAATGTTGCGCAGTAGATGGCTTTTCCTTATGTATTTCCTTGTTCTCCTCCAGAGGTATGCCTCCATATTGCCTTAATTTAGATAAATCTACCAACAATTATTAATCAAATAATATCGTCTGAAAACTGGAAAAACAAGAAAGAGTGAAATAAGAGAGAGAAGGAGAGATTTTCTTTCTCATGCCAGAGTTTATAAGCGTGCTGTTTTGTTCTCCTCCTGGAGTTTCCTGTGTTTCAGTAATGAAATCCAGGCACATACTTGAGCTTTCTGTCTGAAGACATCTGCATGTGTAAATCAGGAAACTAAACATTAAACAGCTTTGCATATAATCAAGACTATTTTCATTTGACATAAAATATTTTCTTCCCATGTGTAGTGTTTCCTGAGGTGACTGCTGAAAGCACACTCCAAGATACTGAAAATGAAAGGCTGCAAGCGGTCAAATAAGCCATGAGATGTCCTGCGCATGTTTACTGTAACCAGACTACAGTATGTCAGACTGCAATGTATGATATGCAAAGAACAGATCCTGCTCCATACTTTCACATAATTACCAAGGAAGCTCAGTGTTTACACAGCTTTATGCCAATTTCAAGAAGGAAAAAAATATTTGGGTAACATTTCTCATAATATATTTGCCTTTTGGATGACTATACCATATGTAAAAAAAATAAAAAGTCATATTAAACCCTTGGACTGGTGATGATTAGTTCTGGCCCATCAAATGTCTGGAGTCATTAGTAGAATCTTATAAAAGCACAGTTCAGTTTATACATGTTACATCCAGCATCGGCATTTGAACCTTACCTCTCAGAATCTAGCTGGATGGGGAGCACACAGATTAAAGGGGTTGTCCCATGAAAAATATTCTACAGTTTTCAAACCAGCACCTGGATCTGAATACTTTTGTAATTGCATGTAATTAAAACTTATAGCCACTGAGTTATTCAATAAAATATATCTGTATAGCGCCACCTACTGTTTGTTCTTTTTCTTATTTCTTTGTCCTGCTCACTGAGATGGCCGCACATGCTCAGTATCATCCTTCGACAGCCTCCTGAGGTGTGATCGGGAGATCTGAGACACGCCCCCTTAGTTGCGTCATTAAAGACACTCCCCTTCAAATGCCAGCTTGATATAAATCTAGCAGAGCAATGAATGGAGAGACCTCTGGATCAATATGAGGTACAGGGCTGGTTCTAGCTTCGATAGAAAGAAATTGTCATGTACTATATGATCCCTGATTTTCATTTTTTACATTAGTCATGGGATAACCCCTTTAATGTCAGGCTTGCCAACCATTCTTAAAGGGAACCTGTCAGGTTGAACATGTAATTTGAACTACAGGCAGCATGTTATAGAGCAGATGAAGCTAAGAAGATTGATATATAGCTTTGTGGGAAAATATTCCATATAACCTGTATTTGATTCATTTAAACTCCTGCTCATTCTGGGCTTTGAAGTCAAGGAGGAGGTCCTATCAGTGACTGACAGCCTTCCTTCTATGACTGTGTATACAGAGATAGCTGTCAATCACTGATAGGACCACCTCCCTGACTTCAAAGCCCAGAATAAGCAGGATTTTAAATAAATGAAATACAAGATTTACTTAAAGGGGTTGTGTCACTTCAGCAAATAGCATTTATCATGTAGAAAAAGTTAATACAAGCCACTTACTAATGTATTGTTATCCATATTGCTCCCTTTGCTGGCTGGATTCATTTTTCTATCACATTATATACTGCTCATTTCCATGGTTGGAGACCACCCTGTAATTCATCCATGGTGGTTGTGCTTCACTATAAGAAAAAGCAACAGCCTCTCTGGTGGCCAGGACCATGGGAGCTCACATAAGCTAGTGCATTTTCCTATATTGTGCAAGCACGACCACCACTGATGGATTGTTATCCATATTGCTCCCTTTGCTGGCTGGATTCATTTTTCGATCACATTATATACTGCTCATTTCCATGGTTGCAGACCACCCTGTAATTCATCCATGGTGGTTGTGCTTCACTATAAGAAAAAGCAACAGCCTCTCTGGTGGCCAGGACCATGGGAGCTCACATAAGCTAGTGCATTTTCCTATATTGTGCAAGCACGACCACCACTGATGGATTGCAGGGTGGTCTGTAACTACTGAAGTGAGAAACCCCTTTAATCTTTTCCCATAAAACTATATATCAATCTGCTCAGCTCCTACATGGTGCTTGCAGGTTACACTGCATTTGCTCGGTGACAAGTTTCCTTTAATACTGTTTTCATTATTTCTGTAGTAAATTATGTGTACTCTCAGGTACCTTATTAGTAATGGGTTCTTCTGGAATTCCAGGTTCTTAGACAAAAAAAAGTCAGAACATTGCAAAAAGGTGCAGACTAACTTTGCTTTTTGTCTTTGTAATGTGTGTAATTTGGAGGTGTGGCTGTCTCCATTTTGGTAGTGCACTCTTGAGTTACCCATCCTTTCCACAAGCTGTTTTTAATTAGTGTAGTATAAAGCTGATGCTCTCCCTTTATTCATTTATATATGTGGAGGCTGCCTTTCCTAAACTCATTAGAGGCCAGTTGGCCTAAAAATAGGTAGGTTCCAATCTAAGAGAGGGCACCTTGCTGTGGTGGATTGGCCCAAATTATTTTGAACTAAATATAATGGCTAAGTACCTCATGTTTTTTCATATAGTGAGTATAGTATTAGTTCATATATTCTGTGTTTGCAGAGTGCTGTTGCAATATGCTTAATTACAGGGTCTTAACCCAATTCTTATCTCTCCAAACATATGCCATCGGTGGAGAGTTATGAGGGCCCGATAAACACTACAGTACAGTATAAGCACTATGCTGTTATTTTATGACACTATTCTTGGTCTTTTATTTTATGGGCTCAAGTAATATTCCAGTTAAAGGGGTTGTCTCATGCTAAGAGTGTTTCTCTCTCTGGCAGGCTCAAGTAGTCTATGTATTACATGGACAGTTGTTCATCTCAGTGGCCATCATATGATAGTACTTTTGCCTTTTAGCAGCCACTGTCAGGGAAATGTGTAGCTGGCTGATGCTTCACCTAATAAAATAAGCTGTTTCTTGGTGTTTCCAGACATTGGATCCATAGTCATAAACCTGATTACCAAAGGGTTTCTATTCTAAAAGGAATCTTCTCTGTCTAGATGTTGACTTATTATTATCATGGTAATTATAATTATTCAATAATAATAATACATGTCACCAAATTAGTAATCTGAGTTTTAAACATATTTTACTTATATTAATTTTTGATTTCTCATCTGTCAGTCATAAATGTTGATTTTCCATGTTTTACAGTTTTAATGAAGTCATCCAAACAAAATGACAAATGTGTTTGGCAAATTGAATAAATATTGTATGTGAAACTCCACATTCTCCAGAGCTGATACCAAAGGGTAATAGATTGTTACTATAGGTAGAGATGAGTGCAGCCCTAAACTCCACACACACCTCTATCCCTACCTACTTGCACGGTCTGTCCTAACCGACGTGCAGGGGCCTAAGAAAAAGAACAATACAGAGTGTACACAATAGTGAGACAGATCACACAGAAGTGAGGCTTCCAGGCCGGCACAGAATAGCAATAGAGCAAAGGGCCCAGGTACAGGATATGAGGGTACAAAAGCACACAATAAACTATAATGCCAAGTGAATACCAGCCGAGGTCAAAAACCAGGAGGTCTCGTCAGTACCAGGGGTAACACCAGGTCAGGGTCAAATACAAGCCGAGGTCAGGAGCCAAGAGATCGCGTCAATACAGGGGATACAACCAAATCAGAGTCAAGTACAAGCCGAAGTCAAAAGGTAGAAGTCGCACAAACAGGAATCACTAGATGAAGTAAGACCAATCACAGGCAACCTGTGGCCAGCATGTTACCTGTTTAAATAGGTCCACTAGATGGATCATGTGACGTGGCCAGCATCACATGACCAATGTCCCGCACTTCAGTACAGCTGAGCGGCGATTCATTGACATCAGCGCTCAGTTCCCCAACTGCTCGTTGTCTAGGGGATGGAGGACGCTGGCCACGCTGAGGAATCCTCTCCGCACCCTTGTCACCATGGAGACGAGGACGCCGGCCGCGTCCTCACTAGCGGGATGCCACCGCGCTGCAGGGGAAGAGCGTGTCGCCGGCTCCCCATTACAATACCCCCCCTTCCACGAGGGGCCACCGGACCCATATTCACTGGAGACGATTTTCCCGGGTGAGTTAAATGGAATCTCCTCACCAGCCTTGTAGCATGCATTTTACTCTCTGGCACCCAAGACCTTTCTTCGGGACCAAAACCCTTCTAGTGAACTAAATATCGCAAAGAATTACAAACCTTTCTCACATCAAGGATTCTAGAAACCTCAAATTCTAGTTGACCAGCAACCTCCATTGCCGGCGGAGATTCCTGTCCAGGAGATACAGGCGACACATACTTTTTGAGTAAAGCTTTGTGAAAAACATTATGCATGCAAAAGGAGTCTGGTAACCATAACTTAAAAGACACTGGGTTAATGACATCAATAGTGATGGTCAGTTTGCAGCGTTCGCCAGCGAACACATGCGGGCTGCCATCTTTAGTAAGGTAGACTCACCCATCCGGCAATGCACAGGTAAGCCCTTACCTGTGCCTGTGTCGGGAGCCGGTCTGAAATCAAATGCAGTCACCGGGAGCAGGCAGTTCCTAGAACAGCCACTGGGGGCCTTCATTGCCTGCCTGCTGCCAACTGCTTGCTCCCGGTGACTGCATTTGATTTCAGACCGGCTCCCAGCAAAGGCACAGGTAAGGGCTTACCTGTGCATCGCCGGACGGGTGAGTCTAACTTACTAAAGATGGCAGCCCGCATGTGTTCGCTGGCGAACACTGCGAACTGACCATCACTAGACGTCAATAATCTCATAAGGACCAATAAATCGAGGTGCAAATTTACCCAAAGGTACTTTTAAGACTAAAATTCCTGGTAGATAACCACACCTTGTCCCCTAACCCAAAATCTACCCCTCGAGAGCGCCTTTTGTCAGCATTAATTTTTTTAACCTCCTGGGCTTTTTTCAGGTTCGACTGAACCTGGGCCCAGACTGTGCACAGTTCTTTAACTACTAAATCAGCTTCAGCAATCTGAGAGGAAGATGGCAAAATGAGCTAAAACGCGGATGAAATCCAAGATTACAAAAGAAAGGAGACATACCAGTAGATGAGTTCAACTGATTATTAATGGCGAATTCTGCCAAGGACAAATATTTTACCCAAAAATGTTGGTTGTCGGAGACGTAACATCTCAAATACTGTTCCATAGACTGATTTAGACGTTCAGTTTGATGGTTGGTTTCCGAGTGAAAGGCCGAGGAAAAAGACAGAGAGATATTACATTTATGACAAAAGGCCCTCCAAAATTTTGAGACGAATTGAACACCTCTGTCTGAAACTACATTCTCTGGAATTCCGTGTAGATGTATTACATGATCCACAAAAGGGAAGCTAGAGTCTTAGCATTGGGCAACTTTGCCAGAGGGACGAAATGGACCATTTTGCTAAAACGGTCAACGATTACCCACACAACCGACTTACCCTCCAAGGCCTGTAGGTCGGTAATAAAATCCATGGAAATATGAGACCAAGGTCTAATAGTAATGGGCAGTGGTCGCAACTCACCCATCAGACGGGACCTAGGAGTCTTAGACCTGGCACAAACTTCACAAGAGGATACATACAACTGGACATCTCTAGACAAGTAAAACCTGGACACTAGTTTCTTGGTAGCATTAATGCCCGGATGCCCACTAAAAACAGAATTATGGCACTCACCTAGCAGTCGGAGACGCAAATGACCAGGGACAAACAGATTATTTTTAGGAGATTGTACTGGAACCAAGGGTTGTCCCGCAGTAATTTCGGTCGTCCAATCGGAGGAGACCAAATCCACCTGCCGGCAAAATAGGTTCTGGTGGAGTATCAGGAGACTGAAAAGCACATAAACTCCAGGATAAGGCATCCACTTTGACATTTTTACTTCCTGGCTTGAAAGTAATGCAAAAGTTAAAGCGTGTATAGAATAATGCCCACCTAGCCTGTCTGGGATTCAAACGTTTATCAGATTCCAAAAACATAAAATTCTTATGATCAGTAATTACTGTAATACGATGTTGAGCCCCCTCCAAAAAATTATGCCATTCCTCAAAAGCCCATTTAATATCAAGTAACTCTCGAATACCAATGTCATCATTTCTCTCAGTAGAAGAGAACTTACAAGAAAAGAAAGCGCAGGGTCTCAGGTTAGTGAGAGCTGTTGACCCCTGGGAGAGTACTGCCCCTACCCCATCCTCGGAAGCATCAACCTCCAACACAAAAGGCCGCTCTTGATCTGGTTGAACTAATACTGGAGCGTTAACGAAACACCTCTTGAGTGTTTCAAAAGCCTCTATGGCCTCTGGCAAACAATTCACTAGATCCGCCCCCTTCTTGGTTAGGTCAGTGAGACACTTGGCAATAGTAGAAAAGTTCTTAATAGATTTCCGGTAATAATTTTGCGAAAACCAGGAGGCGTTGTAATGCTTTAAGAAAGGAGGGTCTCACCCACTCCAAAATAGCCTGCACCTTCCCCGGATCCATCTCAAAGGATTGGGGTATGAGACTACATCCCAAAAATAAAATTTCCTGCACTGCAAAAATACACTTCTCACCCTTAACGATTAATCGGTTTTCCCGAAGAACCTCCAGTACCTGTCTAGTGTGAACCATGTGAGAATCCCAGTTAGGCGAATAAATCAGAATATCATCCAAATAAACAATCATGAATTTTCCAATAAATTGTCAAAATTTGGCAAAACCGCCGGGGCATTACTTAAACCAAATGGCATCACCAAATATTCATAATGACCCTCAGGGGTATTAAAGGCAGTTTTAGGCTGAGTTCACACGGGCGAGATTTCCGCGCGGGTGCAATGCGTGAGGTGAACGCATTGCACCCGCACTGAATCCTGACCCATTCATTTCTATGGGGCTGTGCACATGAGCGGTGATTTTCACATATCACTTATGCGTTGCGTGAAAATCACAGCATGCTCTATATAGTGCGTTTATCACGCAACGCAGGCCCCATAGAAGTGAATGGGGCTGAGTGAAAATCGCAAGCATCCGCAAGCAAGTGCAGATGCGGTGCGATTTTCACGCATGGTTGCTAAGATGACAGTCTATTCACTGTATTATTTTCCCTTATAACATGGTTATAAGGGAAAATAATAGCATTCTTTAATACAGAATGCTTAGTAGAAGGTCATTTGAGGGTTAAAAAATGTAAAAAAAATTAACTCACCTCCTCCTCTTGATCGCGTAGTTGCCGATCTCTTCTTACTTCTTTAATCATGAGCTGCCGGCTAAAGGACCTGTGGTGACGTCACATCACATGGTCCAATCACATGGTCCATCTGATGATCTCAGTGACGTCACCACAGGTCCTTTGACAAGTCCTGAAGAAAGAACAGGTGACCGGCAGCTACGCGATCAATTGGAGGAGGTGAGTTAATTATTATTATTTTTTTAACCCTCAATTGATCTTCTACTAAGCATTCTGTATTAAAGAATGCTATTATTTTCCCTTATAACCATGTTATAAGGGAAAATAATTACATCTACACACCACCGAACCCAAACCTGAACTTCAGTGAAAAAGTTCGGGTCTGGGTACCACATTCAGGTTTTTATCACGCGCGTGCAAAACGCATTGCACTGGCGCGATAAAAACTGAACAACGGAACGCAATCGCAGTCAAAACTGACTGCAATTGGGTACCTACTCGCGCGGGTTTTCCGCAGTACACCCGGGACGCATCCTGAACAAATCCGTCACGCCCGTGTGAACCCAGCCCTACACTCATCCCCCTCCTTAATACGAATAAGATTATAGGACCCCTTGAGATCAAGTTTAGTGAACCAGTGAGCTCCAAAGACTTGGTTAAACAGGTCTGGAATCAACGGCAAAGAGTACTGATTCTTAATAGTAATCTTATTTAACTCTCTATAATCAATACACAGTCTCAATCCACCGTCCTTTTTGGCAACAAAGAAAAACCCTGCCCCCATAGGAGACACCGAGGTTCTAATATGTCCTTTTTGTAGGCTCTCCTTCAGGTAGTCTCTCATAGAATCCTGTTCCGGACCGGACAAATTATAAATACGACCCCTAGGGTACTTGGATTCCGGAACAAGATTGATGGCACAGTCATATGGTCTATGAGGGGGAAGGAAATCAGCCTCGGACATGGAAAAAACATCAGCAAAGTCACTAATGTATGTGACTCCAGCAGTGACTCCAGCCTGAATCACAGGTAGACATCTTGAATCACATTTCACCCCCCATTTCTCTAATTCACCCATGTACCAATTGATGACTGGATTATGAACCTGGAGCCAAGGTAAACCCAGAACTACCTCCACGGGTAAATTCTTTAGAATCAAAAAAGAAGTACACTAAGTATGATAAGCCCCCACAGTCAAGGTCACTTCCGAAATACAATACTCTACTGTCCCGCCCACTAAAGGCATGGCATCAATAGCAATAATATGAATGGGGTTAGCCAGAGACAACATGGGCACACCAAGGGAAAGAGCAAAATTATGGTCAATAAAATTAGAGATGGACCCAGAATCAATAAATGCCTTCCCAGAACCCTTACTAGAGCCAAAAGAAATACCCACAGGTAACAATACCTTCTCTTTAACCACCTTGGGGAGTACCTTATCCTCCTGGGCGTCATGACGGGTAGATCTCCTGGAAGGAGGAATTTTGGGACATTGCCGTAACCAGTGATCCGATACTCCACAATTAAAGCAGGCACCCTTTTGATGTCTCATTTCCCTCCTGGTCATTTCGAGCTGCATGGGCTCTGATGATTCTCCAATTGGACTTTCAAGGGTGAGAAGTCAGGTTTCACCACCACCAGTGGAGACATCAGTTGTTCTCTTTGTATTTCCCTAATTCGTCGGTCCAGTCTAACAGCTAAAGTCAGAAAAATCTCAGAGAAAAATTAGATATATAACAATAGTAGAAGTGTCCGTGAAAGTGAATATTAGCCTAGAGATTGGACCCTTTTAAAATGTAGCTTTTATTAGTTCAATTTAAAAAGCAAAAAGTATCACCCTATGATAACTGGGTGACCGAAAAACATATATATCAGGACAGGATATCGCCCAGCTACCACCGTGAATTGGTGCAAACAATAAATAAGATGTAAGTGGTGCAAATTCCAAGGGCACTTATGACATTTATGAGAGGTGTGGGATATGGGGAAAAGGTTAGGGCACTTATTATGGGTGCTGGGGATGGTTCTCTCCCTGTACCCGCCCTAGGTTAACCCTTTGCCCAGGGATGATCCCTGATGGTAGGATCACCCTGTCCCCGTACCTACCCTTTCTGGCCCTGTACAGCCCTGTACCTTGGGAATTTAACACATATACTGATGTTGATTTTAACCCCGACGCGTTTCCCCACTAGGGTTCATCAGGGGGTCGGTTAAAGGATGATAATTGTTATGAATAACATCATGGATCAAAACAGGATAAATAGATAGATAAAAAGTGTAAATACTATGTCCTGGATGATACCGTGAGGCAGGCCATACTTGGGGCAGGATAACTCACACAGACTCTCTTATCGATGAAGAGGGATGTCACTGGTGATATGCCCCAATGGTGTCCGGACTGCCACCTGCCGTGTTTGGTAAGGCCTTACCAAAGCTACTGTGAGGAAATGGAGTCAAGCCTAACATATTTAAAAAAACAACAACATTGAAATATTTACCCCTGTGCCACTATATAAAAAACACATGCGTGAAAGATTCACCACTGAAGGAAACCAAATTATGTTTCCTTCCAAGTCTGAAACATAGAAAATAATATACCATGTCAGCTGACCCCAAATTGTAGGTGAGGGCCTGCAGGTGAGCTGACGCTCCCTGAAGAGGTGGTGAACCCCAAAGGAGGGCCCTGCTTCAAAGGCCTCAGCCCTGATTGTCATTTGATTCACCTTTTTGTCAGCCCACATGCAAATAGGCTCTCGCTCCACTAGATCTGCCATCTAATGGTTGAAATCCACAGGGGGTCCTAGCTCAAAGGATGACCCAGGTGGATAGACTCACCTACATTTCATAAGGATTTATGAATCGTCCGTCCATCCCAGGCATAATTTGGTTATATTTTTGCGATCCTAGGGCAAAGCCAAACATCCACGTAGTCCGGGCTTGAGACTAGCATGCCAGGGAGGAGAAAATACCATATTTCCCCACAGAAACCAAATACTGGTACCATGTTTGGGCTCTAGTTGGAGCCGGAACCCAGGCGGATCAATTGGGCCCGGAACCATCTTCCTGCGACATTCTGGTCTGGGGCTATGAGCCCTAAGGGGTTTTATGGGTCATTTGCTCCCAGCACCAGAGAAGGAGGGGGGACCCTACCCATAGGCGGGGAGGGGCATGGCCAGCTACAGGTCATAAGCCCATGCAAGCCAGCGGGCGGTGTCTTTCTCTGAAAGGGGGTCACATCGTGCCAATGTGTTTGGAGAGACCTGGAAACCGCTGACTTCACCGCCCCCCCACGTGAGAGAAGCTAAGGGCTATTCCCCCATCATAGAACTTTCAACTACCCGGTAACTGACTTTTACACTGCTTAGCCCTGTTCTACCAATATAATCTGTATCTGTAAGCTCAGACCACTGTATATATTCTCTGTGTATATTGTGTTAAATCTAGTGTGCCCTTGCGGCGATTAAATATATAATTTAATCGGGGAATGGCAATTAGTGTTTCACTTGGTGGATGATGGGGATGAGACACAGTTGTCAATAAGTAGGGTCTTGTTAGGTCAACACAAGTAAGGAGGATGACCAGAGTGAGGAAGTGAATTTGGAGATGAGGGACAATGACATCACTGACCCAACCTGGGAAGGGGGAAAGCCAAGCGAGGACAGCAGGACAGAGGGGGAGAGATCCACAGCACCGCAACAGGCTGGAAGAGGCTGTGTGGTGGCAAAAGGGAGAAGGCGGGACATAATAAACTGTTCCCCCTTGTGCAAATCTCCCTTGACAAGGGGTAGGTGTTCCGCAGTCTGGGGCTTTATTGAGGAAGGTGGGGACGATAAAAGAATTGGAATTTGCTAACTGTAACTGTGCTATACCTAAATAAGAACTCAACATTTCATAAATAACAATAACCATAACATATTTTACATCCTATTAATAAATTAACTAAAAACATAACAATAAACACTGAAACACGGGAACATAATGGGGAAGACTGGAGGCTAAATGAGTAAGGGTGGGAAGAGTAGCAACCTCAACTCCATCAGCATGATCCGCCACATGGCATCACAGCACCCTAATCGGTGGGCCGAACCCCTGGGTCCACAATTAGTGTCTGTGGGTCACACCACTGCCTCCTCTTCCTCCCCTGTGTTACGTGCTGGCCAATCCTCTGTCCTAGATGCAGGCCTGGATGACTCCCGCCCTGCAGCTGGGCCTTCGCAAGCACCATCTGCTATCACACCCCTTTCTGTGTCCAAGCACAGCGTACAGATGTCCCCAGGCCTTTGATCGTAAGCGCCAATACCCCACCACCCACCTACAGGCTATATCGCTAAATGCGCACCTTTCAAAATTTGTAGGCATGGAAATGTTACCATCTAGGCCTGCGGACACTGAGTCTTTCCTCAGCCTCATGGCGGCGGCCGTCCTTCGTTACTCAGTCCCCATCCGCCGCTATTTTTCACGGTGTGCCGTCCCCGCATTACACCAGCAATTGTGTGTGTGTCCTGTAACAACACCGGTGCCCTGACCAACGCAGTTATTGGGAAAGTCCACTTAACGACTGACACATGGACAAGTGTTTTTGGCCAGGGACACTACATTTCCATTACGGCACACTGGGTGAACCTTGTGTAGGCCGTTAGCGAGTCGGACCCTGGGATGGCACAGGTGCCACCGACGCCAAGGATTGAAAGGGCACTACTTCCATCAGGATTTCTGCCACCACCTACATTAGTGGCAGCAACTCCCCCTTCTTCTCCTCCGCCTCCACCTCCTCCTTCACTGCAAACTCAGAATTCTCATGGGGAAGCGGCAACAGGCCTCGCTGAAATTAATTTAAGGGTATAAGGCACCAGTTTATGCTGTGTCTGATAATGGCAATAAGTTGTTGGCAGCTTTGCAGCTCGGCAAGCTCACACACATGACAATCATACAGCATATATGTACCATGCACAACAAACATCCCAAACTTATACACTAATATAACTAAAAACCTAACAAACAAGAGTGGAGTTAAACCAATGGCATGAACTTTTTAAGAACTCATAAATAACCAAATAACCATAACATACTTTATTTTACAGACTAGTCTGAAAATCAAACTCAAACAATAACAATAAAAACATGAAACCCTGGAACATAACAGGCCCAGCCCTCAGCGAATCAGGGCCATCACGGGGCAGAAAACAACCTCTGCCCAGTGAAGAAGGTAAAATTGTACATGGGGCAAATGCAGATATGGCTATGTGGATCCCACCTTAATGTACGGGATCCGGCCATACCATGCCTAGGCCACGTGTTCTCAATTTTCTCCCAACCGCCCCCATTTTGCCTGAGCTACTAGTGAAGGTGCGCTGTGTGTGTGCCCATTTCCAAAAGTCATCTACAGCTGCCGTCGGTTTGGCAATGCTGCTGGAGCGCTTGCATTTGCCAGCTAACAGACTATTGTGCGACGTGAGTACGATCTGGAACTCTACGTTCTACATGTGGTCCAGGCTTTGGGAGCAGCAGAGGGCAGTAGTGGAATACCAGCTGCAACATGCTCTGGTATGTCTGACCTCTGTGAGAATTTACGCAACTGAGGGATAAATACCGATGGTGAGTGCCGATGCCGCCATTATCAGCCGAACCATATCACTTCTGTGTCTAGTGAAACGCTGGCTACTAGCAATGAAGGCGGACGCCTAACATGTGGAAGAGGTGGAAATAGGGGGAAGACATAACACAGGGTGATAGCCAGAACACCATCAGTTCGGCTTCTCAGTGTGAATTGGATGATGAGGAGGAGCAAGAGACAGTTGCCTACGCTACAGAGGGTAGTAGCAATAGCAGGTTTATTCCATCTGTTCTGCATAGATGGGCAGGAGAGGAGGAATAGGATAAGGAGAATGAGAGTCATCCTCCTGATGACAACAGCGAAGTCTTGCCTGGCACACATGGCTGACTTCATGTTAGGCTGCCTTTCCCACGACCCGTGAGTTACACGCATGTTAGACAACACGGATTACTGGTTGTTCACCTTTATCGACCCCCCCAACAAAGGGAACTTCTCATCTCTCATTCCTGTGGTGGAGAGGACGAGCAAAATGATGCAATAACAGAATGTCCTTGTTTAAAAATTGCTTCGAAAATTTCCATATGACAACAGTGGAGGCAGAAAGTGGAGGTAAACCAATAGCAGGGCCTGTTAATTAGCACATAAATAACCAAATAACCATAACATATTTTACAACCATAAACCATAATAACAATTATAATACCAACTATAATAATAACAGAACAGAATGTCATTGCAATAATATTTACAGCTGACAACGCTGGTGGCAGAGTACGTAGTTCCTTGGCCAACCCAGGAGGGGAGATGAGGGGGACACACCGCAGTTCCAACAGAGGCAGGACAACACTGTACAAGGCCTGGGACAGTTTCATGGCACTCCGCCAGCACCCTCACCCTGATGCACGGCCTAGTGTCACAAGGAGGGAAACATTGTGGAAGATTGTGAAGGAGTACATAGCAGACCGCGTCAGCGTCCTCGGTGATCCCTCTGTGCCTTACAACTATTGGGTGTCCAAGCTGGACACGTGGCACAAACTTGCACTCTATCACTCAGAGGTGCTGGGATGCCCTGCCGCCAGCGTTTTGTCAGAGCGGGTATATAGTGTTGCTGGGGGCATAATAACTGATAAGCTCATCTGTCTGTCAACTGAAAATGCTGACAGGTCGACTCTTAAAAAAATGAACAAAGCCTGAATTGCCCCTGACTTCTCTACTCCACCAGAGGAAAGTGGGTGAACAACAAGGCACTTTAAATGTGTTGTTTGTAAAGTACTGAATACACTGTATTCACATGCACCTCTGCCACCACCAAAATGGTTATATGGTTCAATCTTCCTTTTCTCGTCCTTCTCCTCCTCCTCCTCCATCATATCAACATGCTTTTTAGGCTGCCCTCACTCATAATTTTTTATAGGGTCAGCGAAACCTTTGCACAGGAGCAAGAGGCAACACTCAGAGCCATCTCTGTGGGCACCCTTACTCTTGAAAAAGTCTATGGTGCACCAATATGCCTTACAGTTTTCCTGCCATTCATCAGCATTGGGTATGCCATGAATGGCACAGGCAGCACATTGACTGTAGGCAGGCCACTATAGCTAAATAATAAGGAACATGGAAGATATACTATATTGGACTGTAATATTCAGGGTAAATGATCGTGTGGGCACTTTGCGATAAATAAGTGTGTTTGTGGATGCAGTTTGGGCAATCAGTCTCTAAAAGGTTCGCCATTGCCTTCACTGTTTTAGAGGGTTAGCGCACCTGAAGGCCCTCATCTACATTATTTTACTCTGTTTCATTGAGCCCAGGGCCACAGCCTCTGCGTGAACCATCAGCATCACGGCCACTTCCACGCTCCATACTGGCCGCCTTCTTAATATGAAATGTTATATATGCTTAAAAGTATCTAACACCTACAGTATTGTAGGATATGTACGTGTACGCGCCAATCAATTAAAACAATTATTTTGGATGCGCACACTTTACACAAGGGATGTAGCTCTGATAATGTCACAGACTACCATACACCGTCTGCGGATGAAGTACAGTATATGTTAGTAATATGTATGAAATGTACACACAGTAGATGTGGCACAAATATTTTACTTCTCACAAAAATACACTGTTTCCACATGTGGTAGTACTGTATTTAAAACAGAGAGCCACGCGCTATGGACACTAGATTTTGAACCGATTATTTATTTTGTCGCTAGACACAAATTTTAAATTTGATTCAGTATATGCCCCAGTAATGAACAGAATATGGACACTAGATTATGCACAGATTTTTTTGATTGGTGCAATAGTTTTCAAATGTGATAGAGTATTTGTCACATGAATCCACAGAACATGGACATATTTTCCACAAAGCAGTTAAATTAGTCCCAAATAGAAATAATTCTCTGCGGAATAACTGTATATATGGTTGTGGACAAAATTCACACACACATGAGACCCAAAAAACTGAAATTTGTCCAAAATAGAAATAATTCTCTGGTGACTAACTGTATATATGGTTGCGGCCTAAATTCACGCACAGAAGTCACCCAAACTAGTGAAATGTGTCCCAAATAGAAAAAAACACTATGCTGGATTACTGTATATATGGTTGCGGCCTAAACGCAGACACAGATGTGCCCAAAAGTATTGAAATTTGTCCCAAACAGAAATAATTTTCTGCTGAACTACTGTATATATGGTTGCGGACTAAATTCACACACACATGAGACCCAAAATACAGAAATTGGTCCCAAACAGAAAATTTTTTCTGCTGAACTACTGTATATATGGTTGCGGACTAAATTCATACACACATGAGACCCAAAATACAGAAATTGGTCCCAAATAGAAATAATTCTCTGCTGAATTACTGTATATATGGTTGTGGACTAAATTCACAGACACATGAGACCCAAAATACAGAAATTTGTCCCAAATAGAAATAATTCTCTGCTGAACTACTGTATATATGGTTGCGGCCTAAATTCACGCACAGAAGTGACCAAAACCAGTGAAATTTGTCCCAAATAGAAATAAATCTGTGCTGAATTACTGTATAAATTGGTTGCGGCCTAAATTCACGCACAGATGAAACCCACACTAGGGATTTTTGTCCCAAATAGAAAGAATTCTCTGCTGAATTACTGTATATATGGTTGCGGGCTAAATGCAGACACAGATGTGACCCAAACTAGTGAAATTTGTCCCAAATAGAAATTATTCTAGGCTGGAATACTGTATATAACGTTTGTGGATTGAGCGCGCACACAGATGTGGCACAAATTAGGTTAATTTCCCCATAAAAATAAATTTCTATGATGGAGCGGTGTATATCTCACTAGCAGGCACACTCTAGTGAATAAGCCCCTTTTTAGAATTTCTGCTAAACACTCACCTTTCTGATGGTGTACTGTAGATTTCACTGATATGTAATATTTATTTCTTTTGAAATCTTTTTAGTACTGAACACAGTGATTTTCCAGCCTTGCACTATCTGTCCTATCCTGCAGATGCCAGTCCCTAATACTGCTGAATTTAACTCTTGTTAAAAAATATATATATATGCTGCACTGCTCCTATATAAACTAGTACCACGTGTTCCGGTCAGGCAACCAGTGTAAGGCTTATAGCTAACATGGCTATGGCATTACACTGGAGGGAATTACTTACCTGAATGCTGATTGGATGCTTCAGGAGGCGCCAAAAGTGCAGGGCGGAGACTCTAGCAATGCGATGAGCACACGTGGTATTCGGCTGAGTACCGCCACGTGCCGAGCATAGTGATGCTCGAGCCGAACCGGTACTCGGCCGAGCATGCTCGCTCATCACTAATAATAATGCCTACTCTCTGTTGTTCGGAACCTGAAGAGTGTGGACGTAAAATAAAATAAAGCTTACAGCTTTCTTTAAATGTCAAAAAATGCTTCTTATCCCCTGAAAAACGGTCAGGCAGCTTAACATGAGGTTCAAGATTCTGAGTGGAGGAGGCCGCTACAGGTGGGGCCTAAAGCAATTCCTGCTGCTGTAGTCTCTCCGCCAAGTCCTGCACCATTTGAGCGAGACTATGTACCTGATCCGTATGGGCTCGCATAGGGTCCATGGTTTAGGTAAGGCCTGTGATTCTGTCATGATAGGTAGGGATGAGTGCAGCCCTAAACTCCACCCACACCTCTATCCCTACCTAATTGCACTGTCCATCCTAACCGACAGCGTACAACTGGGTGGCAGTCCCTTGCTTATATACATGCAGGGGCCTAAGAAAAAGAATAACACAGAGTGTACACAATAGTGAGACAGATCACACCGAAGCAAGGCTTCCAGGATGGCACAGAATAGCAATAGAGCAAAGGGCCCAGGTAAAGGATAAGAGGGTACAAAAGCACACAATAAACTATAATGCCAAATGAATACCAGCCGAGGTCAAAAGCTAGGAGGTCGCATCAGTACCAGGGGTAACACCAAGTCAGGGTCAAATACAAGCCGAGGTCAGGAGCCAAGAGATCGCGTCAATACAGGGGGTAGAACCAGGTCAGAGTCAAGTACAAGCCGAGGTCAAAAGGTAGAAGTCACACAAACAGGAATCACTAGATGAAGTAACAGCAATCACAGGCAACCTGTGGCCAGCAGGTTACCTGTTTAAATAGGTCCACTAGATAGGTCATGTGACGTGGCCAGCGTCACATGACCCATGTCCCGCACCTTAGTAAAGCTGAGCGCCGATTCATTGATATCGATGCTCAGTTCCCCAGCTGCACGTTGTCTAGGGAATGGAGGACGCCGGCCACGCTGAAGAATCGTGCGTGGCCGGGTGCTCCCCTCCCCCTTGTCACCATAGAGACGAGGACGCCAGCTGCGTCCTCACTCCTCCTCACTAGCGGGATGCCGCCGGCACTGCAGGGGAAGAAAGAGTTGCCGGCTCCCATTACAGAGATATTGTCACGGCAGGGAGCAGTAAGTCCTGATAACCACCCACACTACCGCCCCTGCCTACTTGCATGATTCGACCTAGATGGTGGCCCACAACTGGAAGGCAATCCAATTAACTTAGTACTAGGGCCTAAGAGGGAAAAAACAACAAAGAAGAAAATAATTAATTTGGTGACAGACAGGCACTAAGTAACCAAATTGACCAGGAAAACACCAGGACGGAGAAAAAAGACAAGCTGGTTCATACACTAAAGGTCACGTCCAGCAAAACCAGGTCAAGTTCAGGCCAAGGTAAAAGAAAAACACCAAAAGAGAGTAAACAGAAAAATACCAAGCTGAGGACAAAACCAGTAGGCCGAATCAGGATCCACAAACGAAGTCAAGCAACAGGCAAGATCAGGGTCAGAAATCCATAAGTAGAGGTAGATAGTGAGGGCCGCAAAAAACAATGACAGGCAACTGGTCAAGGCAGAAGCCTTTTCTAATATACTGCTACCTGTGCATGGGACTCCAGCGCAAAATGCAGTTGGTCTTGCATCCCACGTGACCCGGGGGAAATGTCAGTATGCCCATATCACCAGCATGGCTCTGATTGATCCACTGACCAGTGCCCAGCCATGCCATGGGAGTATGGACCAGTATGTGCAAAGTGTAAAAATGGTGATAGGACAGCAGCACATTTTGAATCCATACATAGTGCATTCCAAAGTGATAAAGCCTGCATCTGGGTTGCCTCATCCTCAGATCGGTCCAGTCACTAAACCGGATCAGCGAACCAGAGACTGAAGAGAGCAGCCAGCCAGTGTTAGAAGCAGCAAAGCTTCCAGAGACACTTGTCTGCAAAGGAGTTCAGCAAAAAGCAGGTGGCACCGGGTGTATCAGTGGAATAATTAAGAGTACAAGTCTAGTGTCTGCAACATTTCCCCCGACATGTCCCACCACATTACATCTTTACAGAAGGGCAACTCTGCACAGATTCACAGGAGGAAAGGAAAGATAAGACTGTCACCTATATGAGACTATTCTCTATGGGCCCCATAGTAGCCATAGGGGTTTCATCTATAACACATATGCATTCTGTAGTGCCAGAGCCTCAATGCCATTAAACCATATGACATCACACATGGTACTCAGTTTTCAGGTAACCTCTATTGTAAATAATAGGAAGTATGGACTTTCAACAAGTATTACGTTTGTAACAGAGTTTTTTTTAAAAGGCTAACGGCTGCATCCCCTTCATTGCTTACATGGCATAGCTCTGTACTTTTAGCAGCAGCCGTGCCTGTTATTGGACTTACAGGTAAATGGGGCCAAGCTATAATAAGGGTCCCTTCCCACATCCATGTGTGTTTTGCGGATCCGCAAAACACGGAAACCGGCAATGTGCGTTCCGCACTATAGAGACCGCAATTGAGGACAAGAATAGGGCATGTTCTATTTTTTTCGGGAACGGAAATGCTGACCCGGAAGTGTGGGTCCGCATTTCCGGATCCGGGCCGCACGTTGTGCGCAGAGTGCGGAATTAAATTGCAGACATGTGAATAGACCCTAATAATGTAGCACTAATACCAGACACAGTTGCTACTATAAGTACAGAGCTTTGCCTAATAGAAAAGTGGACAGGACCTTAATCCTGGAAGAAATTCCAGGACCTCCATCGATCAAAGAGCTGATCAGCAGAGGTGCCAGGAGTCAGATCCCGACCTTTTAAGCTGTTCTCTAGTACTTTTATTGTACAAATAATCAGCAGATGAGGTAGGAGTGTTCTACATACATGTACTATAATAGGACTATGAAATAACGGGCCTTTATTGTCTTTTTTGGAACTGTAACGCCTTAAAAACTGTTAAACTAGCAATAGATTTTGGGATATTAAAAATTTATACAGTATAAAAAAGTTTTCTGTTCTGGAATATAAATTTTATATCAGAGCACAGTGCGTACTCAGCAAAAAAAATAAATAGATGTCTCCTTATATTAAAAGTAGAGGAATTACTAAATTATACAGATCCTTGTCATTACATTGAAGCCACACAAATAAAACTAGTTGGCATTTTATGGCAGTCATTAGACACTGTTCACAAAGGCAAATGCCTGAAGACACTTACAACCTCTCTTTCTGCTTCTTGAGATTCCGCTGCTCTGGTCAGATAAGTACATGAGAAGTACTTTGGTGCTGAACCTCACAGATCATAGCATATTAAATATAGACGTTTTTACATTACTTTAGCCATGAGTTTACACATTGTCAACAAAATGTGCATGGATACGCCACCCTCGTAGGAGATATTGTATGTAGCTTGATAAAGACTGTTGTCGAAACGTTGCTGCTGAATACTTGGTGGATTAAAACACATTGAATCTGCTTCTGGAGTGCCGTGACCTTCTTCATTTTTTGCTACCCTCGTAGGAGAATCGCACAGGCCATGAAGTGGAAGATATCTCTTTATGAGTTTTATAAAAGTCTGCACAAGTACTATTGAAACTCTGCATGAAAATAGGTTAAATCTATGCCCATAGAAGTGAACTTCAGGATTCATTTTAAGTGTACAAACAATATATATGGTACCTAAGTACATTGATAAACACTGGAAATGTAACACCATGAACCATGCTTTTGTCCTGTGTCCGAGTCAAGGTCTTCTACAGAAGAAACTATTGCTGGGTGAAAGTCACTAGCGGCAGCCTTTACAGCCATAAGGGACATCATCCAGCTTTTCAAAGGTTTGAATGGTATAGAAATCTGCATGGCAATGGCCTATGTCAACTGCAGAATTATAGATCTACAATTTGGCACCTGTAGCGCACTATAGGACCATATTGTTCCTCTGTGTTCTTCCAATTTTATATATAACTCTGCAAAGATTTTTTTTTTATTAATTCATATCAATTTATTCTTTGCCATATTATGGAGTCATTCTCCTCTAGAAACATTGCTTCTATGGGAGAATATGGTCCTTTACAGAGATAACATTTGGGTACATTCAGTGGTCTGACAATCTAGAGTTTCGAAATGCCTGAAAAATGATCGAGATAATAGTTAAAGTGTAGTTAAAGTGTAGCCAAAATGTGAAGTATACACATAAGCCTATAAACTATGAAATCCACATACAGTATCTTCAGCTCTCATAATAATGACTATTCATTATTGTCCTTGTTGATGCCTTTCATCTGTACTGTTTACAGTAAAGATAATATTTGCCACTGGCTGGTAAGACTCATTTATACATGGTAAGTGATCAGGGAATTATCAGGAAGGGACCGTTCTTTCCCGATAGTTGCCTGCTCGTCAGTGGATGTAAAGAGCTGCATTTACATGAAGCAATCATTCGTCCTCATACAGAATCATTGTTTCTGGGCAGCAGATCACTGTTCACACAGCATGATCTGCTGTCCAGAAATTATTATTTAAAAGGGTTTTCTGAGATTTTACTATCTTCTGAACACTGTAGGTCATCAGTATCTGATTGGTGGGGGTACCCTGCCGATCAGCTGTTTGAGAAAGCACCAACACTCTTGTGAGCACCACGGCCTTCTCGCAGCTCACCAAGCACAGTGCTGTACATAATACAGTGGCTGTGCTTTGTATGGCACTCAGCTCCATTCACGTCTATGGGGCTGAGCTTCTCCTAGGCCATATGACCGATGAACGTATCGTCACTGGTCTAGGAAAAGCTCAGAGAAGGCCACGGCACTACTTTGAGTGTGCTGCCTTCTAAAACTGCTGATCAGCAGAGTCCCAGGTGTCAGACTCCTATTGATCAGATACTGATGAACTATCCAGAGTATATGTCATCACTATTAAAGTCTTGAAAAACCTCTTTAATGTGCTGCATTAAACGACATTAAACAGGAACAAGCGTTCATAGTAACATTCATTCTCAATAATTGGCCTGACAAGTGTGTAGTGTAAATTAAGATTAATCCTTGCCCTCTAGCCATACTTGCATTTGAAGCAATGTATAGCAAACCTTTACAAATATAGGTCTACTATTCTCACAATGCCATTTGAATGAGTTACTCAAATTTACCATAACTCCTGAGGTTTCCAGGATGGGCTTTTAAGGCTATGATAATGGCATGTAATACAAACAGTAGATAAACAAAAAGGGAATGAGAAGTTTATTTGCAAGGTTTCTGTTTTCATACTGGGAACTTTTCATCTGGTCTTCGCTTTCTAGTTCTTCATTCACAATATACTATTATTATCAATTGCACGTAATCCTTCTTCATAACCTTTTGAAAAAGCTACTGGATGTTCCCACTAGAAAAGATCAAATACATTGATATTATTCGTCTTTCTGAAACATCCCAGAGTTATGTTACTAAACTCTTTCTCCGCGCTACTATTTGTTGGTAACATGTGCCTTGTCATCTAATGTGATTTTATGTAATATTCCTTACAAATGTGCATATTCTAAGCCTGTTACATGTAATTTGCTGTAATTTCCATGTACACCAGCAGGTGGCAGCAATGTGTTACCAGGGCTTTAGTAACAGTTTAGCATAGCTAGACTGGAATAGCACATTCCAGTTTAGCTCCCCCCTCTTTGAGGAGGTGTGGAATGTTCCCACATCCTGCCTCATGGGGAGGAATGGAAGTTAGTGTTAGTGTGCCAGCCACCCCGGCTAGGGAAAGGCTGTGCAAGTAGGAGCTCCCAGAAATAGGGATCCCAAACCAGGATCTCGTCTCGGTTGAGACCAAAGATCATCCTTCCCAGTCTGAGCCCTTCAGCCTCAACTGGTGACCAGCAAGCAGCCATCTCTAGAACTTCAGGACGAACCATTCCCTGTGAGCATAACTGTGAGTAACATCCAGAGACCAGGAGAAGCCAAATTCCTCCTCAGCTAGTCAGTCCCATACACAGCAGAAGATAGACAAAGCAGAAGATATAGATTCCTGCCACATATTACAGAGCCATAAGCAGACGACTAATCCTGCAAGAGAGCTCCAGGCACATGATAGAAGCAGAAGAGATATTGATCCCTGCCATACATTGCCAATACCTGCTGGGACCCAAGGACTATTGCTGTATCTCGTGTGGATTAATGCTGCCTCCAGTAAAGACAAGTTGAATTATATTCCAAGTCTGGATCTCATTCATGGCTACCAAGTTCCTCAATTACTCCTACTAGCAACACTCATTTTATTGCAAGTGAGCCAGGATCCAGGAGTCCATCCGTACCAAGGTAGGAGACACCGTTGACACCATTACCACTACCATATAGAGACATTACACCACTCTGGCATTCCTAACCTGGTACGTGAGTTGCAACACCTTAAAGGGCCCTGAGACTGTACCCTGCGCACGCTGCAATTGGCGTCACGAACAAAAAACATAGACTATTATACCCATATCCGGACCCACTGCATATTTTAGCATCCGCCTAACCGTACCATGGTCCTGCTCATTCCATTTTTGGCGTCACTGGAACAGGATCGAGCTGTGTGCCAACAGGATCAAGCTGTGTGCCAACAGGATCCAATTGTGTGCTACAACAGAACCGGATCCAATTGTGTGCTACAACAGAACCGGATCCAATTGTGTGCTTGATCGAATTGCATGTTTCACAGTACTGCAAGTTCTGAGGATTGTGCAAAAAACCCTGAAAATTGTCTTTATTGCCTTGTTGCTGTGCCAGAAAGCGCTAAACGTGCGCTCCAGCAATCAAAGAGTTAATTCGCCATATTCGCAAAATGGCGCTTCTTCTTCATGCCCAGAAGCGGGAAAACTCAGGAACGCCCTCTTAAGAGTTTGAAGATGCCGAATACGCCACCCTAGAAGCGGGAAAACTAAAGACTGCCCACCAAGAACTTTGCATTGTGAGCCAAGGGAGTGCAGACTCCTCCCTCTGGGCCCCACCCTTACCTCATGCACTCTTCATGACAGAGGAAGCAAGGAAGATGGCGTTCCCTCTACCAAAATGGGACCAGATGGTGATACAGGGAGAACTCGTCTACGAGCCCACTGTGCCTGAGAGCCGGGTTTCCCAGCTTGTAAGGAGAGATGGCCCCTGCGCATTTAAAGTGTCTCCAGTGCCAGCACCTGCTGCAAGCAAAGACGAGACAGCCGCCACTAACTCACCTGAGAAGGCCGCTGTTACTGGCCCAGCTCCCACGGAAGAAGATGTGACTCTGGTCAAGTCCTCGGAGGCTGTGCATCCCTCCGCTTCTACTGCTGTCAGCGCTGAAGGCGAGACGTCACCCAAGATGGCCGCCGACGCTAAACCTGCTCCCGCAGAGTACGCCGCCGACACAGTCGCCCAGGCTAGGGACCAGCCTGCACCGCAGACGGCGATTGGACCCCGCGATGACCACCAGGAGGCACCGGAACCGGCCACCCGGCCGCGACATCAGGTAGGAGCAGCCGCGCTCCCTGAGGCCCAGGCCCGAACCGTACCTGCCCCTGCACCGCTTCCCGCGGGTCCCGAAACTACTAACAGGCCTAGGCCTGCTCCGCTAAGGACACCTACTGGTGCGGCGGAGGCGGCTGGTGTTTCCACTCCGCCGCCCAGTTCCACTACTTCAAAAACGGGATGCCTAAACCCCGAAGTCCCATGGGAAATCACTGCCTATGCCCAGACGGCTTGGGAATACAAGTCCGCCATAGAGGAATGGGTCAAACAGGTGGTAGATGACCCCCAGCCAAGAGACCCCAAACTCACCAGACGTACAGGGACAGTCCGTTGAGAGGGGAGTGGGATTCCTACAAGATAGCCACTCCGGGTAAGAGATCTTTGTGGGCCGCCGCTCAGTTAAGCGGCATTACCTGCCACAGGCCCGTCACAACCTGTAAGCAGGGGATCAGGTGGAGTACACCCCTATGCGTTCTGTTCAAGGACCCTTCGCTGCCGGTGTGACTCTGCTAGCTAAGCCTTTGACCCCTACAGTAGCCCCAGAGACCTGGCAGGAAGACCCAGGCTCTGCAGGGAAGGTCTGTTCTCTACAAGAGACCCCAGATGGCAGGTTGAGATTCAGAGAGCAACCCCAGCCAGAACCTGCACCACTTATTCCTGACCTGGCTGCACCACCAACACTACGGGTGGGCCAGATAAACAATACAGCATTGACCTTTAACCCTAGAGTGAAATCCTATGTACTGCCCTGGAAGCAGCCTCAGGCACCCTCTGTTTGCCTACCAGAACCCCTTCAGCCGGAGGTTTTTAACACCTCTGCACCGGCTAGGGATCCCGGCTTGCAGCATGTCGCAGCTGCATTCTCCAGGCTGTCTGCACAGCCAATACCAAAAGCCACCACTAGAGGTCAGTGGCACACTACCACGGCTGCGGCCATGAGCTGCCAGAGGCAAGAGCGCCCACTGATGCGCTACAGTAGCTCAAGCAGCGAGGAGGACATGGATGCCCTTCTCTAAATGCATCTTCCCTTAAAATAAAAACATTTGGGAGCCACGTCGTGGACTATTCCTGACGGGTGAGGACCCGTTGGCATTGTGTGTTTTAACGTTTTCTATTTTCAGGTTGCCTAGTTTGTCCTCACCCTGATGGTCATGAGCTGTAAGGACTCCCCCATCATCATTTAACCCCTCATTTCCAAGTTCATTGTTTTATCCCCTTTCTCAGGTTACTTGATAGCCTTGTGGACCTACGGTTCTAAATATGCTGCTTTTATAATATTTTACACTTCCTTGGATTACAATTAACTCTTTTATCCCTGTGGATTACAATTGACTTTTTACCTGTGTCCAGAGGATTCAACTTCAAGCACTTCAAGTCAAAGGACTCAAGTTATTTTTGAGCCTATCCTTGAATTAATAAAATTGCACTACTTTATTATAAAATGTTTACCGCAACATAAAAGCTTGCACCCAAAGAAAAGACTCAAACGATACCTAAGCTCTTTGTGATTTCCATTGCTATATTATTGCACTAATCTTTCCAGTTTACATTTTATGTAACGTTTAAGATAACATGCCCATTGTGTGTATTCTTTTCCAGGTGCCGCAATGTGACCTTTATGCACTATTTGTGACAGTTGCACTTACCATTGCACTTAACCAAAAATGTAGCAACTTACTCTTGTATGCCTTATTTGACAGCTCTTGTTCTCTCCTTCCTTTATACGGACTGCCTTTATGCGGACGCTTAAAACTAATGGCCTACTCTTAGTGCACAGGTAGGACCAAGTGGTAAGTCCTGGCAGGTCCAGTAACTACATGGGTAACCCTGCTGCTTCGAGAATGGCTAGGGTAACAAGGTACTCCTCCTTCTCGCTTGTTATATGTACCAGGTATGGTAATGGGGCTTCTAAACCCCCTTCCTGGTGTGTCTTCCAGGAGTTCCATAGGATCACTTGGTCCTCCTCCTGTGACATTGCCAGAAGTGCATGGAGGTGCTAAATGCCTCCCCTTCTGAGCCTTTGCCTAAGGTACGGGCCCTCAAACCTTAGAGCTATAATTTAGCTACCCCTTAGTCACCATAGTGATCGTGCTATAAGCCAAATTGGGGATAGCCGTTTCATGTTTGTCTAGGTATGTCATTATATGTAAATCACGCAGCACTTTGTACTTGATTGGGTACCCCAGAGCTGATTCCTCTCCCTCCTAAGCATAAGCCGAGGGCGGCTTAACTCGAACTAAGGGGGAATGTAACATCCCAGAGTTATGTTACTAAACTCTTTCTCCCTGCTACTATTTGTTGGTAACATGTGCCTTGTCATCTAATGTGATTTTATGTAATATTCCTCACAAATGTATAGCAAACCTTTACAAATATAAGTCTACTATTCTCACAACGCCATTTGAATGAGTCACTCAAATTTACCATAACTCCTGAGGTTTCCAGGATGGGCTTTTAAGGCTATGATAATGGCATGTACTACAAACAGTAGATAAACAAAAAGGGAATGAGAAGTTTATTTGCAAGGTTTCTGTTTTCATAATGGGAACTTTTCATCTGGTCTTCGCTTTCTAGTTCTTCATTCACAATATACTATTATTATCAATTGCACGTAATCCTTCTTCATAACCTTTTGAAAAAGCTACTGGATGTTCCCACTAGAAAAGATCAAATACATTGATATTATTCGTCTTTCTGAAACATCCCAGAGTTATGTTACTAAACTCTTTCTCCCCGCTACTATTTGTTGGTAACATGTGCCTTGTCATCTAATGTGATTTTATGTAATATTCCTCACAAATGTGCATATTCTAAGCCTGTTACATGTAATTTTCTGTAATTTCCATGTACACCAGCAGGTGGCAGCAATGTGTTACCAGGGCTTTAGTAACTGTTTAGTATATCTAGACTGGAATAGTACATTCCAGTTTAGCTACCCCCTCTTTGAGGAGGTGTGGAATGTTCCCACATCCTGCCTCATGGGGAGGAAAGGAAGTTAGTGTTAGTGTGCCAGCCACCCCGGCTAGGGAAAGGCTGTGCAAGTAGGAGCTCCCAGAAATAGGGATCCCAAACCAGGATCTCGTCTCGGTTGAGACCAAAGATCATCCTTCCCAGTCTGAGCCCTTCAGCCTCAACTGGTGACCAGCAAGCAGCCATCTCCAGAACTTCAGGACGAACCATTCCCTGTGAGCATAACTGTGAGCAACATCCAGAGACCAGGAGAAGCTAAATTCCTCCTCAGCTAGTCAGTCCCATACACAGCAGAAGATAGACAGAGCAGAAGATATAGATTTCTGCCACATATTACAGAGCCATAAGCAGACGACTAATCCTGCAAGAGAGCTCCAGGCACATGATAGAAGCAGAAGAGATATTGATCCCTGCCATACATTGCCAATACCTGCTGGGACCCAAGGACTATCGCTGTATCTCGTGTGGATTAATGCTGCCTCCAGTAAAGACAAGTTGAATTATATTCCAAGTCTGGATCTCATTCATTGCTACCAAGTTCCTCAATTACTTCTACTAGCAACACTCATTTTATTGCAAGTGAGCCAGGATCCAGGAGTCCAGCCGTACCAAGGTTGGAGACACCGTTGACACCATTACCACTACCATACAGAGACATTACACCACTCTGGCATTTCTAACCTGGTACGTGAGTTGCAACACCTTAAAGGGCCCTGAGACTGTACCCTCCGCACGCTGCAATTGGCGTCACAAACAAAAAACATAGACTATTGTACCCATATCTGGACCCACTGCATATTTTGGCATCCGCCTAACCGTACCATGGTCCTGCTCATTGCATTTCTTACATCCTATTTCTTCTTGCGCTCCACCCTTACCTTTTCTTTTGTTAACCAAAATACAGTATCTTACTAGCCTCTCCATTCTGTTGCATAATCCTGAATACAAAGAATGTTTGTAGTGAAAAGGAAATTGATTGAATTCTTAAGGGAAGAATTTTACAAAAACTGGAGGAGTAATGCCAAAGACATCAGCGCTAACAGTGATAAATAGGAGTTACTCTTGCTAATCTAATAGTTGGTTTATCTTCCAGCATTTACATGTACCTCTGTTTATCCTTTCAAAACCATCATGGTGAACATTCACCCATAGGGCCCCAGGTTTCCTTTAGCCCTGTTGAAATGCACTCCTAATCTTCAAAAGCAAATCCTTAGTGTAAATATCAACTCATTTTTAATAGTTTATACTGAGTCAAAGAGGATAGAAATGACCTGTATGTAAGGAATGCTACAGTGGTGCGATGAATTCCATTCCAGTACGTAAATGGATGCTTAAAATTCATCTTTACTTCTCTGGTTCATGATGTGGCCTCCAAGTGTTCACATAAAACAGCATTAAGAGCCAGTGAAGATAGTATCTGAGGAATTCTGATTATTTCTGACATTTCCCTGCATAGTTGAGCTAAGATTGTGAAGTATTGGGAGTTGTAAACCATGGGCGATGCAATAACAGCTAGTAAATCTCTGGTTATCTCAAACTGACAAATTTATATTATAATTAGTAAACTACTTTGCTTAGAAACCAACTTGACAGTAGACGGAAGAGTAATTGCAGTATATATTATGGTATTATGCAAAATCATGATCAAGAGGTCAGCTTATGAAGACAACCCCTAATCCATATGCCCTATTAAGACATGTGCCATTAAAGGGTCACGTGCTCCAGACCTTCCTCTATTAGCCAGAAAAAAGTACTGCTAAAGAAGCTCTTTCTCTCTTTTTTACTGTACGTGGTCAGCAATTCATTCGAATATAACAGTACTCCTACATTGATTATCAGATCTCCAGATACTCAAAAGTTGTCAAGTCAAGTGCAAAAGGGTGGGCCCCATACCAAGTTTTTGTACATGTGATTTTACAGGTAGTTTACAGCTTACTATGAAATAAAAAAAAACGTCAATTACTATTGTTCCTTGATGTAATAATTTCAATACTGGGTGCTATAACCCACTGCCAAATCTTCATCATTCATCATTTATCTTAGTCGTGTGATTCCATTTGGTGCTTTGATTGCCTGGAAAACTCTCGCTATCGCATCAGATGCTTTGTCCTCAAGGGACATAAGTCAACAAATGCTGCAGATTATTAATGCTGGGGGCACACTTGGGGACATTATTACGGCTGGGGGACACTCTGGTTGACCTTATTAATGCTAGAGGCCACTCTGGGAAACATTATGTATACTACAGGAGTTGAGATTTAAATAAAAAAATGCCAATGATAATCATGTGTTTTTGATGGCCCTTTTTAATGGTTGTTAAAAATGGATGCAAAACAACTGCTAAAAATGGCCAGAAGGCCAGAAAATGGATGCAAAAATGGTTGAATGATGGCCATGAAAAGTCACAATATATCTTTTGTTGTCCTCTCCTGCATAACGAAATACCGGACGGATCCGTTATGCAGGCCATAGACTTCTATTATGATGGAATGAATAACGGAATGCCTCTAAAGGCATTCTGTCATGGAATTGCTTTATGGTCCGTGGTAACGGGATCCATAACGCAATTCAGTAAATACCACAACACGAACCCGCACACGAACTTCAAAACATGAAATTCGCTCATCCCTAATTATTATCTTAACACTTCTAAGATGGAAGTTAACCAGAATTTCTCAAAGAAAAGAGAACCTCTGAGAGAACAGCTCATAGGCTGGAAAGGTTTATTCTTCAGTTCCTCTCTCGCTTCTGGATTCATATTGCCTAAACTTTTATTTGCCCCACCAGATTGCCACGGGCTCCATCTCAACCAATTTCATGTCCAGCATGATTATTTACACCAGTAGGTTCTGTGCATGGTTATCATTGGATTATTTTCTTGATTTTGAGGCCATACATACTGAAATGTCCGCAGTACACCTTGTTAGTTTTTAACATGTATAGGCACCTTTAGCCCCTATAATACATATTGTTCAGAAAATGTAATACATCTTCACAATGGGCTGCTCTGGATGAGGAAAAAAAGCAAACATGACCGCAAAACCTGCAAGGACACACGTTCACTACAATATGTTTTGCAATCAAATTAGCACGCAAATTCTTCACTTTTAGCTCTCCTGACATATAAGTGCTTTGCATTCTTTGGAAAGCTTTTACTGTAAAACAAAATAGGCCCTCATTTGTGTGTACATGGCATTTGCATTGAATCCCTCAGCCTAGAGCGTCTCATCCAAGGTGCTTGTAAGCCAGGAACCGGAGAGTCAACTGTAAATTTAAGAAGAAAATAATGGCAGCAATTTGCAGGGGCTTTTCTTTTTAAACAGTGTCATTGTTACCAGAAGAAATCGAATTGCCACAATGTAGTCATAGCTTGGGAAGCGACAGTGGGAGTTGTCGCCCCAAGTCCCTGAACCATTAAATGACCTCAGATAAATTAGCCATCTGAGCCAGCAGTCTTAAGATATTACTATGGTAATATGCTTTCCAAATGATTGTTATACCATCACTTATTATAATATCTGTATATAAAGTTTTCAGAATATCAGTTCTAAAAATCTGAGCAGCGTCATTTATCTTTCATGTGCATTATTATGTAAGCTGCATTGTAAGACACATCTTATCGTTGCTCGTTATATAAAAGGATGATGTCATGCCTTTTATTCGCTCGGTACAGAGACTGACACGCTATGCAGATGGTGCTCATTTACTGGGCCTGCCCTGAGTAAGCTGAGGGCAAGCTGTGAGGTCATGCAAATCGGCTTGGTATTTTATAAAATATATGTATGCAGAGACACATGAAGAAAGAACAATAGGCCTCTCTGAATATATGGCAATAGTAATTACCCGACTGTACGCTGTCGTAACAAAAATAATTTTTTTTTCGAGCAGCTTGGCTGTAAAATAAAACTTGAAGTGCTTTTGAGGTATTTAGCCAACAACAAGGTGCACTATTTGATGATTGATTTTTTTTTTCCTCTGAAATTTTTTGCCTTTTTGTCTTTGTGCCATGTGAGAAAAAGGAAAATATTTAGTTCGCTAAATCCTGAAGCCCTTGTTTCAATTTATATTCACTGACAAGAAATAAAAAAAAAGAGATTATAGAAGCTGTATGGTTTTAGGAAGAAACCAGACAATCCTCGGGATCCACCTCAAATAAAGAACTAATAAGTACTTACCTGGCAGATCCAAGGGTGCACCTAGCCTTTCTGCTGCCTGAGGCGAATGTTGAAATGGCGCACACATCCCCATCCCTATGCCAAATTCTCAACCTAACCTCTTCCCTCCTAATATTATATACAGCACTGCAAAACATACAGTGTAATACAGTGCCCCATACCTCTTACATCCAGTGATGTCTCCTCTGATATAGACATTCTCTTTCCTCATCTCCTTCAGACCAGATCGCCATGAAGATTTCTCTCAGCCATGTCTCCTCTCTGCAGAAATTGATAAACAGACATCTTAGTTTCCTACTTTTCCATCATCCTTCCACCTTCTGAACATCCCATCCTGCGACCCCCAATACTGTGCCCACTGTACTCCTCAAAACTATACTGCAGAAACAGTCCCCCTGAAAATACTAGTACCACACAGATAGTGCACCCTTCAATAATTATTGGCAAGCAGTGCTCTAAAAAATAACCCCCCACTCACACAGTAATAGTGTTACCCAATGTCCCACCAATAGCAATAATTCTCTGCTAGAATGTATTTAGTAGTAATAGTGACCCTACAGTGCCCCCAACAGTACTAATGTCCCCACTGTGCACCAGAAATAATAATGCTCCCATAGTGCCCATACTATAGTAATCATGTTCCCCATAGTCCCCCAGAAGTACTAAAGCTCATGATAATGCCCCCCAGTAGTAATAATTCTCCTTATAATGTGTGACAGTAAAAAAAAGTCACCTAATGTGAGCCAGTACAAAAATGGCCCCTTATAATGTGCGCTAGTAAAAAACAAATGCCTCCATATAATGTGTGCCAGTATAAAAAATGCCCCCCATATAATGTGCGCCAGGACAAAAAATGGCTCTCATAATGTGTGCCAGTGCAAAAAAATTACCCCATAATGTGTGCGAGTAGACAAAATACCTCCATTGTGTGCCAGTACAAAAAATGCCCCATTAGGATGTGTGCCAGTACAAAAAATGCCCCTTATAATGTGTGCCAGTGCAAAAAATTACCCCATAATGTGTGTGAGTAGACAAAATACCCCCATTGTGTGCCAGTACAAAAAATGCCCATGTTGAGTGCCAGTACAAAAAATACCTCCTCTTAGTGCCCCCAGTAGAACCAATGTCCCCATAGTGCCCCCATAATGTGTCCAATGCTCCCTACTGTGTACCAGTACAAAAAATCCCCCATTTTAATGCCCCCAGTAGAGCCAATGTCCCCACAGTGCCCCCATAATTTCTGCCAATGCTCCCTTTGTGTGTGCTAGTACACAAAAAAGCCTCTTAGTCTCCTTGTAGTGCTAATACCCCCATAGTGCCCCTACAATGTGTTTGAGTATAAAATTCCCCTATATAGTGCCCCCAGTAGCTGCTCCCTTAGTGCTCCTCTGCCCCCTTCCACATAGTGCCCCCATAATCTGTGCCATAATAAAATTCTCCTATATAGTGCCTCCGGTAGATGCCCCCCATAGTGCTTCTCTGCCCCTTTTCCCATATTGGCCAAACGGCAGTGTTAAATAAAAAAATAAACACATATACTTACCTCCATGCGGCTGTGCGATTCAATGCAGATCTCTTCCAGCCTGTGTCCCGCCCTATAGGCTACCAGGCTCAGGCAGCACAATGATGATGATGTCATTGCATCTCCTGCTCTGGCTAAAGGCACTAGGTCTGAGGGAACGCGGGCAGCGGTGCAGCCCTGGGCAGATCTAGCCCTACAGCTTCAATTCTCTGTTACTTCAAATGTGACTGCTGCAGGCAATCATTTGCATCAGTGATGCACCAAAGAGACTAGCGATTGGCTGCAGGTGTCAAGTTGCCAACATGATATTCTGAATGGCAATAGATACCTCATTATAATGTCATCCAATGGATCATTGCATGAATCTAAGAGAAGAAGACCCCTAAATCAATCTGCACCCACTAAATATATTAGTGCTTTGTACAACTAGAAACCTATATTGAGCAGTAATACAGGCATGTGCAGAAGGCCTGGGGGCATTGATGCATATTTATTCTGTATACAGATCAGAGACGTCTGAATATATATATTAGAGATGTGCGGACGTCTTGAAATTCGTTTAGTGTTTTCCAAAAAATCAATTGGTGTCCGAATTGATTCTACATGAATCAAATATTCTCAAATTGGCCTAAAAATTGGTATAGGAAAATCGGACTCCTTGGAGACTCAGAGTCCTTTTCATTATCTATTTTTAAAATTTTTCCTTTTTTTTGCACATTTTTACTCTTTCTTCCTCCCCTTCCCCTCTCTTTAGCACAATGACATCAATAGCAAATAATGGCAATGTAATGCTTATACAGATATAGGTGAAACATGGTTGATGGTATTAACAAACAGCGTGTTTAAAAACACACTACACCATTGCACTTGTTATGCTTTTTCATACTAGAAACCTTCCAAAAATTATCCCTTATTAGGGGCAGATCACTGCACATGCGCCTGATGTCAGGATCCTGGCAGCTTAGGCTACTTTCACACTTGCGGCAGAGAGATCCGGCAAGCAGTTCCGTCGCCAGAACTGCCTGCCGGATCAGGCAAAATGTATGCTAACTGATGGCATTAGTAAGACTGATCAGGATCCTGATCAGTCTTAAAAATGCCTGATCAGTCGAAAAAATGCATTGAAATGCCGGATCCGTCTTTCCGGTGTCATCCGGCAAAAACGGATCCGGCATTTATTTTTTCACCTTTTTTTCAGTCTGCGCATGCGCATACCGGAAGAACGGATCCGTCATTCCGGTATTCTGAATGCCGGATCCGGCACTAATACATTTCTATGGGAAAAAATGCCGGGCGTTCAGGCAAGTCTTCAGTTTTTTTAGCCGGAGATAAAACTGTAGCATGCTACGGTTTTCTCTTTTGCCTGATCAGTCAAAACGACTGAACTGAAGACATCCTGATGCAAACTGAATGGATTACTCTCCATTCAGAATGCATGGGGACATACCTGATCAGTTCTTTTCAGGTATAGAGCCCCTTTGACGGAACTCTATGCCGGAAAAGAAAAACGCAAGTGTGAAAGTAGCCTTAAAGAGTGCTTCTGCATCTGAGTAAGATTTAGAATAGCGACGTGCTGACAGGGAGGATGCAAGCGGCAGGCTATAACAGTGAGGTGGGTGGGAGAGCAAGTGTGACTAAGGCCTCTTTCACACTTGCGTTGTTGGGATCCGGCATGCACTTCCGTTGCCGGATCCCAACGCAAGTGTACTGAAAGCATTTGAAGACGGAACCGTCTTCCAAATGCTTTCAGTGTTACTATGGCACCCAGGACGCTATTAAAGTCCTGGTTGCCATAGTAGGAGCCGGGAGCGGGGGAGCGGTATACTTACAGTCCGTGCGGCTCCCGGGGCGCTCCAGAATGACGTCAGAGCGCCCCATGCGCATGGATGACGTGATCCATGCGATCACGTGATCCATGCGCTTGGGGCGCCCTGACGTCACTCTGGAGCGCCCGGGGAGCCGCACGGACGGTAAGTACACTGCTCCCCCGCTCCCCGCTACACTTACCATGGCTGTCAGGACTTTAGCGTCCCGGCAGCCATGGTAACCACTCTGAAAAAGCTAAATGTCGGCTCCGGCAATGCGCCGAAACGACGTTTAGCTTAAGGCCGGATCCGGATCAATGCCTTTCAATGGGCATTAATTCCGGATCCGGCCTTGCGGCAAGTGTTCCGGATTTTTGGCCGGAGCAAAAAGCGCAGCATGCTGCGGTATTTTCTCCGGCCAACAAACGTTCCGTACCGGAACTGAAGACATCCTGATGCATCCTGAACGGATTCCTCTCCATTCAGAATGCATTAGGATAATCCTGATCAGGATTCTTCCGGCATAAAGCCCCGACGACGGAACTCTATGCCGGAAGACAATAACGCAGGTGTGAAAGAGCCCTAAGGCTACTTTCACATCTGCATTTTTGCTGGATCTGTCATGGGTTCAGCAAAAACACATCCGGCATATAATACAACCGTATGCATCTGTTCAGAACGGATCCGGTTGTATTATATCCAAAATGAACGATTGATTGTGTTTCATGATGGTTGCATCTCGATCAGTATCCCATGATGCACTCAAAAACGCTGCTTACAGCGCTTTTGTGTGCGTCATGGGAATGCGACGAAATGGAATGCATTCTGGTGCATTTTCATCCGCTTTTGAGATCCTTTGACGGATCTCAAAACCGGAAAGGAAAAAGCTGATGTGAAAGTACCCTAAGTGACTCACCTCCGGCAGGGACATGCCTCAGTGACTCCATGGCGTCAACAAAACCAGTTTCTGAAACTTGGCAGTTTGACCGGTACAAACATGTGAATAGTAGTGATGATCGATTTGAGCATGCTCAGCTGAACACCAGTTCGTCTCGAGCATCTCGATGCTCGGCACATGGCGGTATTCGGCCGAATACTGCATGTGCTCGAGCACAATGCTCGAGTCTCTGCCCCAATAAACGTGCAGCTTAATGCCCTCACTGAAATGCCGTAGCCATGTTGGCTGCTGGCATTACAGTGATTGGCTGGCCGAAACGCGTCATCAGGTGCTATATAGCACCCGATGACGCATGTTCGGCTCATTCTTAGTCAGTAAATGTGCAACACCAGAAGATCCTTGTTGAAAAATTGCTCCAAAAATGAATTGCTCCATATGACAACGCTGGCAGCAGAGTCCGTAGTTCCTTGGGCAACCTAGGAGGGAGACAAGGGGAACACAGAACAGTTCCAACAGAGGCAGGGCAACACTCTACAAAGCCTGGGACAGTTTCATGACACCCCACCAGCACCCTCACCCTGATGCGCGGCCTAGTGTCACAAGGAGGGAGAAATTTTGGAAGATTGGCGAAGGAGTACATAGCAGACCATATCAGCGTCCTCAATGATCCCTCAGTGCCTTACAACTACTGGATGTCCAAGCTGGACACGTGGCACGAACTGGCGCTCTACACCTTGGAGGTGCTGGCCTACCCTCCGCCAGCGTTTTGTCTGAGCGGGAATTTAGTGCTGTTGGTGGCATAATAGCAGATAAGCGTATCTGCCTGTCATCTGAAAATGCTGACAGGTTGACTCTTATAAAAATGAACAAGGCCTGGATTGACCATGACTTCTCAACTCCACCAGAGGAAAGCTGATGAACATAAAGGCACTTTAAATGTGTTGTTTATAATGAACTGAATACACTGTATTTCCATGCACCCCTTCCACCACAAACAAGGGTATATAGTTTATCATCCTCTTTCTCCTCTTCCATCATATCAACATGCTTATTCGTCGCATATAATGCCCTAACATATATGCCCTTCGCATATAATGTTTTACAGGGTCAGCTCACATGCAGGCCCTCATATATAATTTTTTAGAGGGTCCGCTCACCAGCAGGCCCTCGCATATAATTTTTTATAGGGTCAGCTCACCAGCAGGCCTTCACCTACAATCTTTTACAGGGTAAGCTCACCTGAAGGCCCTCGCATATAATTTTTTACAGGATCAGCTCACCAGCTGGCCTTCACCTACAATCTTTTAGAGGGTCTGCTCACCAACAGGCCCTCACCTACAATCTTTTACAGGGTCAGCTCACCAGCAGTCCCGCACCGTAAATGTTTTACAGGGTCATCTCACCAGCAGGCCCTCGCATATAATGTTTGACAGGGTCAGCTCACCAGCTGGCCTTCACCTACAATCTTTTACAGGGTTAGCTCACCTGAAGGCCCTTGCATATAATATTTTACAGGGTTAGCTCACCAGCAGGCTTTCACCTATAATCTTTTACAGGGTCAGCTCACCTGAAGGCCCTCGCATATAATTTTTCACAGGGTCAGCTAACCTGCAGGCCCTCACCTACAACATTTTAGAGGGTCCGCCTACCAGCAGGCCCACACATCAAATCTTTTACAGGGTCAGCTCACTAGCAGGCCCTCGCATATAATTGTTTACAGGGTCAGCTCACCAGCAGGCCCGCACTTAAAATCTTTTACAGGGTCAGCTCACCTGCAGGCCCGCACCTTAAATGTTTTACAGGGTCAGCTCACATGCAGGCCCACACCTAAAATCTTTTACAGGGTCAGATCACCTGCAGGCCCACACCTAATTATACCTAATAGGCAATTTGCGCGCATGCTTCCTTGCTTGGATGTGGTAGCCATAGCCGTTTCTCAGGCTCCCTCTCCGGAATCGAACCCTGATTCCCCGTTACCCGTGGTCACCATGGTTGGCGCTGAAAATAACATCGAAAGTTCATAGGGCAGACATCCGAATGGACCGTCGCCGTCACGGGGACGTGCGATCAGCGCCAGGTTATCTAGAGTCACTAAAGCGGCAGCAGGCCCTCGCCCATAATGTTTTACATGGTCAGATCAGCAGGCTCTTGCTCCAAATGTTTTTGAGGGTCACCAGCAGGCCATCAATCATAATTTTTCAAGGCTGTGTATGATGCCCTCCTTTATGTGTAACAAAGGGTGTATTGGAGTGCCGGTTCCTTGTCATTTTTTTGGGCAGCCCTTTCACTTAGTGCATAGGCTTTATGAGTGTAGGAGTCCCACTACCTGAACAATTGTACCACAATGTGAATGAGGCCCTCCTTTATGTGATATACAGGTTGTATCAGAGTGCCTCTTCCTTGTAATTTTTGACAGTACTTGCACTTTATATACAAGTAAATATACAGGAAAAAATGTTTTCTATCAATTTTTCCTCTAAAATCGATTTTATCTTTGGTTTTGTGCGTATTATTGTCAGTCTGTAAAAGTGACGTACTACTTGGACAACATCATTTCCAGCAGCGACCTGGGAGTCCAAGATGCATCCAGACATCCTCCCCATGCTGTTCCCGAACCATTTCTGTGGTGTTTCAATCAATTTCTGACCTTTTCCTATGAACCAGGCACCCTCCCCTCTTCAGAGAAGGGGGTGCTGGTTTAATGCTTCTCCCATTAACTACCATTATACTCTGGTGTTCGGTAAAGCACCCGAGCATCCCGATGTGTTTGGCCAATGCACCCGAGCACTTTGGTGCTCGATCAACACTAGTAAATAGCTCTATATGCAGGTTCCCATGACAGGTTCCCTTTAAGTAAGGTTTTAGTGCCAATTTTAACTACATTCTATCAGCTGTCTTTGGTTTGCGAAAAATGCAGCACCCATATGTTTGTTAGTAGTCAGTATGCATTTTTGGCTTTGGTGGTGTTTTTTTCCCAAAACACGGAGGCCCACTACAAAAATGTTTACTCCATGTAGATTGACACTCTTTCACAACTTGCACACATTTTCACATATTTTTGCACAGTTTCTCTTTACGTGTCAAATTTAAAAAGTCACAAGTGAAGTGTACATGGTTTCCTAGAATATATAGTTTAGGCCAAATATACACTGCTCAAAAAAATAAAGGGAACACTTAAACAACACAATGTAACTCAAAGTCAATCACACTTCTGTGAAATCAAACTGTCCACTTAGGAAGCAACACTGAGTGACAATCAATTTCACATGCTGTTGTGCAAATGGGATAGACAACAGGTGGAAATTATAGGCAATTAGCATGACACCCCCAATAAAGGAGTGGTTCTGCAGGTGGTCACTTTTGAATGCTGGCGGTGCTTTCACTCTAGTGGTAGCATGAAACGGAGTCTACAACCCACACAAGTGGCTCAGGTAGTGCAGCTTATCCAGGATGGCACATCAATGCGAGCTGTGGCAAGAAGGTTTGCTGTGTCTGTCAGCGTAGTGTCCAGAGCATGGAGGCGCTACCAGGAGACAGGCCAGTACATCAGGAGAGGTGGAGGAGGCCAACAACCCAGCAGCAGGACCGCTACCTCCGCCTTTGTGCAAGGAGGAACAGGAGGAGTACTGCCAGAGCCCTGCAAAATGACCTCCAGCAGGCCACAAATGTGCATGTGTCTGCTCAAACGGTCAGAAACAGACTCCATGAGGGTGATATGAGGGCCCGACGTCCACAGGTGGGGGTTGTGCTTACAGCCCAACACCGTGCAGGACGTTTGGCATTTGCCAGAGAACACCATGATTGTCAAATTCGCCACTGGCGCCCTGTGCTCTTCACAGATGAAAGCAGGTTCACACTGAGCACATGTGACAGACGTGACAGAGTCTTGAGACGCTGTGGAGAACGTTCTGCTGCCTGCAACATCCTCCAGCATGACCGGTTTGGCATTGGGTCAGTAATGGTGAGGGGTGGCATTTCTTTGGAGGGCCGCACAGCCCTCCATGTGCTCGCCAGAGGTAGCCTGACTTCCATTAGGTACTGAGATGAGATCCTCAGACCCCTTGTGAGACCATATACCGGTGCGGTTGGCCCTGGGTTCCTCCTAATGCAAGACAATGCTAGACCTCATGTGGCTGGAGTGTGTCAGCAGTTCCTGCATGACGAAGGCATTGATGCTATGGACTGGCCCGGCCGTTCCCCAGACCTGAATCCAATTGAACACATCTGGAACATCATGTCTCGCTCTATCCACCAACGTCACGTTGCACCACAGACTGTCCAGGAGTTGGCAGATGCTTTAGTCCAGGTCTGGGAGGAGATCCCTCAGGATACCGTCCGCCACCTCATCAGGAGCATGCACAGGCGTTGTAGGGAGGTCATACAGGCACGTGGAGGCCACACACACTACTAAGCCTCATTTTGACTTGTTTTATGGACATTACATCAAAGTTGGATCAGCCTGTAGTGTGTTTTTCCACTTTAATTTTGAACTATGTAAAGAACAAAGTATTTCAGAAGAATATTTAATTAATTCAGATCTAGAATGTGTTATTTTTGTGTTCCCTTTTTTTTTTTTGAGCAGTGTATTTAACAACTATCTTCTCCATTTTAGGTGGTGGTAACTACACAAGTCTTAGTAAACGAGGGCCAGCATGCTGTAGGCGTGCCATTTCTTTTCCTAAGCACACTGGAGCAGATTTACAAACCCTGTGTAAACTGTAGACGGTGTAAACTTAAACAGGTAATTTACAGATACACCAAATTTCACACATTGGCACAGACTTAATGATAAATTTGGTGCATGGCACATTAGTCTATCTTTATAACACCTTTATACCACTGAGGCCAGTCATTGGCTGCAGCAGTGCACAAGACCTTATCTGAAAGTTTGCAGGCCAGTAACAGGAAAATTGCAGCGGGAAAATTATGAGTACGATTTTTTTCCCTAGGTACAACATGCTCCTGGAGTTAGTTAAAAATGCTGATAAGGTTGGCAACCTTTTTAAGGACATGTCCTACTTTATTTTCTGCATTTCAAAAGCCATGCATTTTTTCATTTATGCATTTATTTTATAGCAATCTATAGAAAACCCAGTTCTTCTATGAATCAGTTTTTCATTACAGAGGAGCCAATCTCTGACATCATTGCTACCATGGTATGATTTGTAAAGCATTCCCTCAATGGTAATTCTAAAGATATTGTACACTTCTTACCCCCACACACCGACTTTTAAGTGGTTTTCTCCCTTTGTTATTGTGTGACATCCCATTTGTAAAGGTCTGCAAATGATGGAAAACAATTGATACTTGCTTTGTGCACATTTTAGTTTTTTTCCGTGGTTCGTTTCAAGAGACTAAGTTTGAAAAGGGATTATGTTTAATCTTGAATTATGGACTACTTTGTTACGTAAATTCATTTCATAGCATCACAGATCAAAGCCTCTGACAGTGGTTATAGTCAGTAATGCACAAGACCTAGGCCAGCTGTTGTGAAAATCTGTCCTTAGCTCTGCAAAAAAAGGTCTTTAAATCCCAGACTCACATGACATCACATTGTCCTGGATGCAATTCCACACGCGTAAGAAACACTCATCTCTAAAGCAATTATGGGACAAATATGTAAGGGAGTGCCCACGCATAAGCTGATTAGAACATTGACCACCAGCACCCCATTGTTGTGGTGTACTTGAATTGTTTGATGCAGCAGTAAAATTAAATTACTTCTGTCATCAGATACATTGCTATGCAACCCATCAGATAGGCTTCAGCTCATCTGATTCCAACTGGGAAATTCTTACAAAAATCCATGTCTCCTGTGCGATAAAATAATTTTTTTCTGAAATATAGAAATGATGCCTTTAGTGCAATGAGGACAGCACAGTTGCTCTCATTTCATATAAGCTTTACTCCATTCACAGCCCAGTACTTCCATCGTACTGTTCATTGATAGGATCAGGCAGTAGGTACGTAATACAGTCCTGATCAAAAGTTTAAGACCACTTGAAAAATGGCAAAAAATCATATTTTACATTGTTGGACCTTAACAAGGTTCCAAGTAGAGCTTCAACATGCAACAAGAAGAAATGAGAGTGAGACAAAAAAAAATTTGAGCATTCAATTAATTGAAAATCCAAATTTTAGGACCACATGCCTTTAAAAGGCCAAATCTGTGCAAAGATGTGGATTCATTGTCATTTTCTGTCAAGTAGTCACACGTTGTGATGGCAAAGGCAAAAAAACTCTCCCTTTTTGAACGTGGTCGGGTTGTTGAACTGCATAAGCAGGGTCTCTCACAGCGCGCCATCGCTGCTAAGGTGGGACGCAGTAGGACAGTCATTTGGAATTTCTTAAATGATCCTGAGGGTTATGGAACAAAAAAGTCAAGTGGAAGACCCAAAAAAAATTCATCAGCACTGAGCCGGAGGATCCAATTGGCTGTCCGTCAAGACACTTGACGATCCTCGACCCAAATTAAGGCCCTTACTGGTGCGGACTGCAGCCCCATAACCATCAGACGGCATCTAAGACTGAAGGGCTTCAAAAACAAAAAACTTCTTCAAAGACCTCGTCTCCTTGAACGCCACAGAACTGCTCGTTTGGACTTTGCAAGAGAGCACCAAACATGGGACATTCAAAGGTGGAAGAAAGTTTTATTCTCTGATGAGAATTTTTTTTACCTTAATGGTCCTAATGGTTTCCAACGTTACTGGCATGACAAGCAGATCCCACCTGAGATGTTTTCTACGCGCCACAGTGGAGGGGGCGCCATAATGGTCTGGGGTGCTTTTTCCTTCAGTGGAACAATACAGCTTCAGGAAGTGCAGGGGCGTCAAACGGCCGCTGGCTATGTCCAGATGTTGCAGAGAGCATTCCTCATGACTGAGGGCCCTCGTCTGTGTGGCAGCGACTGGGTTTTTCAACAGGACAACGGTACAGTACACAATGCCCGCAGGACAAGGGACTTCTTCAAGGAGAATAACATCACTCTTTTGGCCCATCCTGCGTGTTCCCCTGATCTAAATCCAATTGAGAACCTTTGGGGATGGATGGCAAGGGAAGTTTACAAAGATGGACAACAGTTCCAGACAGTAGATGGCCTTCGTGCGGCCGTCTTCACCACTTGGAGAAATGTTCCCACTCACCTCATGGAAACGCTTGCATCAAGAATGCCGAAACAAATTTTTGAAGTGATAAACAATAACGGCGGAGCTACTCATAGTCATTACTGAGTTCATGTTTGGAAGTTGGATTTCTGTTTTGGGGGGGTTTAGTTTTTTTTGGGAGGTGTGGTCCTAAACTTTTGATCAGCTGAAAAGCAGCCTGTTTCAATTTATTCGTTGTTTTCATTAAATGTAATGCTCAAAAAATGTTTAGTCTCACTCCCATTTCTTCTTGTTGCATGTTGAAGCTCTACTTGGAACCTTGTTAAGATCCAGCCATGCTAAATATGATTTTTTGCCATTTTTCAAGTGGTCTTAAACTTTTGATCAGGACTGTATCATCTTGTCATGGAACTGAAGAGGTCCAGAGGAGAACTGCAGACAGGTCCTGCCAGCGTTTGTTGCTTAAAAGTTAGTGATCATGGTTACACACTGCTTCCAGTGCTCTGGTTTTGAACAGGTTTGCTGTATTACTTGAGTCTTCCAGGGAGAATACTTCATGGTCAGAAAAGTCCCTGTGCCAAGCATGGGTTGAAGTCATGTCATCCTGCCTATAACTGTGACCAGAGATCAAGACAGTGCCAATCCCATGGTCCCCCTACATTTACTCGATATTATGATTTGCTCTGTGAGCTCAGTAGAGATTGTAACTGTTAAGCTGTGTACCCAATAGAGACTGAAACCAGCAAGCTGTGTGCCCGTTAGAGAACTTAACAGTGAAACTGTATGCTCATTTGATTGAAACCGATGTCTGCCCATTGGAGACTGTAACCTCCAAGCTAAGTGCCACTGTTTGTAACCAGCATGCTTGTTGCAACAACCAGAGTAAAGTTCTATTCCTTTGAATGGTGCTGTGTCTTTCATTACTGAGCCATCCAAGAGTAGGGTACTTTGTCAGGGTGAAGGGCCACACTCTAAAAATAGACAATTCAAATAATCAGATTCATTTAGAGTAAAGGTACTGCTACACAACAAAATTTGTAATGACAATCAATGGTGGCACACTGTGACAAGCAACATGCTGCGATTGTGGCTCGACTTGTCGTGTTGCAGTCGCAGCATGTAACCGTGCGACACCATTGACTATCATTACAAAACATGTTGCGCGGCATTGCTGCGACAAATGTTGTCGTGTAGCCCTAGCCTAATGGTCAGATTCTCAAAAAGTATGAGGACTAAGGCCACGTACGTACTGTATATCACTATCCAACAATATCAACTGGCCAGATATTACCCATTGTTGCTGCCATGTTAAAATACCATGCTTTCAATCTGATGCTGCTGGCTAAATCAGCTGGCCACATAAAAAAAAAAAATGCTAAGCTGGTAAGCCAATGGCAATTTTCAAACTTGGGTATTAGCCCACTGGAAAATTTACCTGTAGGGTCTATGGCCAGTCCGCCCGTTTGCCATGTATCCATTATTGAGTGGTCAGCAGGACAGCTGTAGCAAAGGGAATCTATGCAAATGTAATTTTTTTGTTTATACCTAGTGATGTTAATTTACAGTACACTATATTGTTATGATGATGCATTCAGAGATATACATAGTAATAGAGGGCATGGAGGTAGCACTCACACCTATCGTCCCTTGTCATATAAGACACCAGTATTATAAATAAAGACATGAGCAAATGGATTGCAAACTAATCGGATTCACTACAAACTTCACAAAAATACTACTTTCAAATGAATCAGAAGTTTTGGCGATTTGCTTCAGATAAATCTCACAAAATAGCTCCCACCAATTTACTGTGAAAATGTGAGGGTAATATGGGAAAGAGGATGAAGATGGGGGATCACATGAACCTAGGGAACGGTTGGAGCCTGTGAGCCAATGAGGGGGCAGGATACTGGCAGATCCTTCAGCTCTGTGCTATGTGTAGAGCAGACATCATTCTGAGCTCAGCCAGTGATGTGAGAAGGTGTGTGTGCCATTTCCCTGGCAGACACCAATTACAGAGACAAGCTAGCTATATAAGTGTGTTTCAGGGATAGTTTAAGGATATATTTAGCTAGGTAAATTGCATTCATAGATAGAAAAGTCAGGGAGGGAACACAATGTCAGACTGTGTTTTATACTGAGGGCAGCTGGAGCTGTTCATGTAATGCATTGCTGCAATCACTAAAAACCTCTAGTGCCGTCATTTTTCTGTGCATCACCAAACAGCTTTTTTTTAAAAAAAACTAAGGCTTCTAAAGTTTATAAGTGTTTTATATGCATATTCCCAGCACTTCCAATAGCATACATTTCCTCCTAGTGGGGAGTCGTTTTTTCCTAAGAAGCAGTAAGAACATTCCAGGTGCTATGGAAGATACTCTAGATAGTCTTCTTGTTGATGACTTGTGTGTGAAGTGTCAGCGTTTGGACTGGCATGAGGAGAAGGTTCATACGGAGCCAAGGGGGCCAGGAGCTCATGATGACATATCATCATAGTCTGATAAAAGTGGTGGGTAGGGTAAGGACTATGATGAGGAGGTAACATCAGAGGAGGAGAGTGGTGCCCATGGCAAAAATTAAGAACAGAGGCATTTTTTGGTCCACAAGGCTGGTACACAAAACCACTGCTGTGTGCAAGATCTACAGGATGGAAATAAGCCATGGGTGTTGAAACACAAACATAGGTACCACAATATGTAGTACATGCAAGTCCAGAACATAGTGTGCAGCAAGGCCCCCTCCCCTTACCCCCTAGTCAGTTCTTCAAGTGGTGGCACCCAGTTCTGCTCACATTGTAGGACAGGACATTTTAAGTCATTCCTGGAGAACCCCTTTAAAGGAATATAAAAATATGTTAAAAAGGTTTTCTGGGTTCTAAATATTGATGACCTATCCTTATGATAGATGATCATTATTAGAGCGCTGGGGTCTGAAATCCAGCGCCTTCACTGATTAGCTATTATCTGGAAACAAGAAGCACTTTATTGGGAGCTGAACTGCAGGAACCCAGCACAGGCACTACACAGTGATCAGAGCTTCCTGCTCCTGGCTTCATTCACTGTGTTTTTTTCTAGACCGGGGAGCTGCTGAGAGCAGTTGATTGTGGGGATATACTGGATGTCTATTTTTATTAGAAAGGAAAACAGGAGCAAATTTAAAGATAAGGCTACCCTGCACTGTACACTGCTGCTCCACACATGCAGTAGACCAATAATAGTATAGCATGACATCTATAGTAACAGATGTGATGACTCCCGATACACAAAAGCTTGCATACCTCAAGATACAATTTTACACACCAGTTAGTCTATATCTTCCTCATTTATTTAATTACGGTTTGCCTAAACTTGTACCTACAACTCTGCAACACATTTATCATGATAAATGGATGATCACTGCAGGCCCCGCTGCCGGTACCCCTACTAATTAATAAATGGCAGAATCAGAACCTAATGACTGTTGGCGGACCCAGTGGTAAGGCCCTAACAATTACATTTTTTCTAACTATTCTGTAGATAAGTGATATATGTAATTCACTGGAAGGAGTTCAAATTGCAAACTTTGTATGCATGCCACAATGTTGTTAACCTCCAAAGTACTCGATAAGATGCTTTATAGTACAGTACAAAATCCTGATGTCATGAAGACATCGGGACAGCAAAAACTCAAAGCTTCAACACTGCGTTCAATCTTTCAAGGGTTCATTGTTATGGTGCAATCTACCATCAAGGGACCATTCTAATACGTCTGTGTAGATGTGAGCCTTTGTGCCTTTGCTTCATGTAATGCTGAATAATATGTGGTATGTCAGAAAACAGTGTGGGCACTTTACATAGGAAATAGGCCACACATCAAAAAATATTGCATGCAGCAAATTAACTGAATGACTTACTCCTTTGTCATTGCTGAAAGGATCATCGTACACTTGGATGGAGGCATCTCATCAAGCCTTAAATATACATTATGATAATTTGTGGCACGGTTTTGGTAAACTGCTTTGAGGGATCTGCTTCTATCCAGTTTAGATACTTTTCTCACTTGCAGTATTGCTTTTCACCACTATCAGTAGTCATTTCTTTCCATAAAAGGGATGCAATAGCAGCCCCGGGTACTTCAAAGAAAGACAAAGATTTGTTTGAAACATCATAACTTCAGAGTAAAACCTTCAAAAATTGGTAGACCCATCAGTAGTATCAGCAGGTATAAGCTGTAACCTACCTTTTCTCCAGTAGGTATAACCGTTGCCGTGTTTTAGGAAAAAAAAAACTACAGATTTGACGAATTTTGCTTTACATTCTGCATTACAGATTACAATAATTGCTGCTATTAATTATATGATATATAATTTATTATATCTACATTATTTCTGAACATGTCTGTGAACATTTTCTGTGATTTTGTTATAGGGTTGTCTCATCCAAATTCCTTCTGTATTCTCTGCTATAGAACATCACAGGCAACCCAAACCATTAAGGTTTTTTTTTTACTTTTGTTGAGCAAAAACTAAAGAAAGAATAAAACATTTACCAGCCATAGAACATATAGGGTCTTACATACATTAAAAAGACATTAGTGTGATCTGCAGCATAAATATGAGCATAAACATTAGCAAAAATTAACATATAATAGCACCATGAATGACACAGCTCGCTGGTGGAGAAGTAGAAAAGCAAAGGAACCTGTGAGAGAGAGACCTGAATAGTCCTTGAATGGAAATAACATTCAAATTTCCAATATAGGTTAAAAAGGAGAATTAGAATGGAAGGTAGAGGATGGAAATCTGTCCAACATGCAGCAATATCCCCATGTACAACTAAATGAAGCTGGTTATTAACATATCTCAGCCGGTTCCTGCTCTGTTCTGTTAAAGCTCAGTGCAAAGACGATAAACAAAGGCCAAATAAAGGGACATTCAAAGAGGTCCATAGTCCACTGAAGCGAATAAGGATTTACTTGGTCTCCCGGGTATGATTTGCTATGCTTATCTTAAAAGACTGAGTAGACTTGAGCTATGGAGCTTGCAGATCCGTTAAGCTTCCTAAAAACCCAGCAATGGATGTGCTGCTGCCTTGTCTGTATGACTCTCTCCATCTGTGTTTGTTCGCTTTCACGTTTCCAGCTGCCTGCTGCCACTTTTGCAAAAGACTGATGTCATTTGAGAATTTGCATTAGGTGTGTACACACTGAGCACTCGGGAAATCAAAGAGCACCAGACGTTTGCCAGTGTAGTAAATTAGGCAAACCGGCGCGAATCTCATTGGATCTTCTTTTCATTTGTGTAATTCCCTTTCTGGAGAAATATTGATCCAGAGCGACTCAATTATATATTAAATGTCTCCTATGGGTGAACAAAGGGAAATATTTTCACCCTGAAAGGAAAAAGGACTCATTAGTATTCTGCTCAATCAATATTAGGAAGATATGCTCGTAGGGGAGGTGGTACTGAACCAATGTTGCCAAGCAGAATAGAACATATGAGGAGGAGGAATAGAGCAAAATTTCATATTAAGCTTTCATTTATTCAGCCGCTAGCTGTTAATTTATTTATTTTTTCTTGCCATTGAAATTTCCCATGATTCTGAGCACATCCTGATTTGATGGAATAAGGAAGCATTTTACATTGTCTTACCAAAAGAATTAGAATTCATTCATGTAGCTCTGTAATTTCCAATATTCATAGCAGTACATAATGATGCGGTTCGCCCGGCAGTCTGTTCGCAGCGAACTTTGCGCGTTTGCGATCCGCCGATCATGCGAACATATGGCGATGTCTGCATGCCATATTCTTTTGCATTGCGTCAAACTTTGAATTTCCTCATGCCAGCCCACACATATTCGCCACAACAGAGAACACAGAATGGTCCTTGCCTTATGTACATACAGTGGCATAAAAGGACTTTTATGTCAGGTGAATGCCTAATTTTTGGGGCCTATACTGGCCGACAGTTACATATTTATCCTGTGAACACCTACTGTACCTCCAGCCACAGAATCCAAAGTTTTTTGCTGTTAGGTAAATGCCTATTGCCAGATTTTTGGGGCCTGTACTGGCTGACCGTTACATATTTATCCTGTGACCGCCTAATGTACCTCCAGCCACAGAATCCAAAGTTCTTTGCTGTCAGGTAAATGCCTATTGCCAGATTTTTAGGCCTGTACTGGCTGACCGTTACATATTTATCCTGTGACCGCCTAATGTACCTCCAGCCACAGAATCCAAAGTTCTTTGCTGTCAGGTAAATGCCTATTGCCTAATTTTTGGGGCCTGTACTGGCTGACAGTTACATATTCATCCTGTGACCACCTAATATACCTCCAGCCTCAGAATCCAAAGTTCTGTTCTGTGAGGTGAATGCCTATTGGCTAAGTTTTGGGGCCTGTACTGGCCGACAGTTACATATTTATCCTGTGACCGCCTAATGTACCTCCAGCCACAGAATCCAACGTTCATAATCGCACCCTTGTCTCACTCCTCTGCCTCTCATTATGGTGGCGTATGAACCGCATTCACCATAAGGACCTTCTAATGTCACAGGGTCATGTGACTGTGCTCCCTGCCCTGTACTGTGCCCCTCACCCCGTAGTGTGCCCCCTTATACCCTGCATTGTGCCCTCTTACCACACTCTGTGCAGTGCCCCTAGTCATTCCCTGTACTGTGCCCTCTTATACCCTTTTATCCGGTCACTGTATGGCGGTGTTATCCGGTCACTGTGCAGAGGTGTTATCCGGTCAATGTATGGCGGAGGTATCCAATAACTGGATGGCCATAACTGTATCCCTTTCCCTGCCCACGCCATTCTTTTGTAGACCTGGCATGAGCGGGAAAAATATGCAGATTGCTGTGCTAAGGACCTTTTACGCCACAATCTGTGTCAGAAATACGCCTAACATAGACGTATTTATATGTAATAAATGACCACCTAACTGTATTATTATTCGGGGGTAGGGCTAATATCTTTATATTATATAGATTCTAGTGTATTATACTGTTTGTTTTTTCTTTTGCATTGGAGACCTTGATACAACTTCATGATGGTTTCAGGACGTCAGTCACCATGTAGTACTTCATCTATTTTATTTGTTGTGTTTTTTCATATGCATTTTTCTCATGCATTGCCTTTTCCATTTTTTCAATTTCATCTGATTGTGCATTCACCGTGACATATTCCAACACGTTTATTCAACATATTGTATTTTATTCCATTACAATGATATGAAAATTGCAGCTGTGGTTATCCATCTTATCCATTTTCGCATGTAGATTCTTCTACAGGCTTACATTTTATTAGAATTTTCAACATTTTGTACAGCCCTGTTCACATGGTGCGGTTTCTCACACCCTGCGCTTGCGCTTTGCAGACAGACCTTTCTGCCTGTGCTGCTCTAGCCCAAGCGCAGGGATGCGGGAAGCGTACCATGTGGGGCTATTTTAATCTATGTTCATTGAGAATGATGCTTCAGGTGTGAGTCTGCGAGCTGATTGATTTGTGACATCATGTTACCACCACCCACTAGATGGGGGAGGGTGCATGGGTCTTTAAATTTCTCTAAGCTCCCAGACCACATTGTTACGACTAAGGAGAAGGTCTCCGAAACGCGTAAACAGCTTGTTTGTGATACTGTTCCGCATGTGATGTGATTCAATAAAGAGGAAGATTTTATGGGAAGAAAAATAAGTGCTGGAATTGTCTTTTTCCATTTCACTGTATTATACTGTGCCCTGTATTTAGCAGTAGAAAATGATCCTTGGGAAACACAGTCCTCATCCCTGACCACCAGGACCAGGTAGCGCTCTGTAAGTACATGGCGGCCTCCCCTCTTCACCATGCTGCTCCGCTGTGTACTGGTTCTTATTTTGACACTAGGGCTGGGTTCACATCCCATTTTTGCCATCCATTTTATGCATACCAAAAATGTATGCGCTAACAGATGCCTCAGACTGATGCCGTAGAGTGGCGTCCGTTCACCATACAGTTCCATGGTAGAAAAAAAATGTACGTTAACGTAGGCATTTTTTTAATGGACTGCAGGATACAAAAACGTGGAGTGCTGCACATTTGTATACATCAAACCGATAGGAAATAAAAAATTTCTAGGCTCCAGCAAGGCACATTTTTGAGAGTTTCTCATAAAAATGGCCCCTGATTAAAATACATATTTTTTGTGGGAATTTTTGCCATTGATCCCCCTCTGGTATGTCACTGTCCCTGTTGTGGGACTATTTGTGCACTTCTAGTAAGTGTTTGCTGGCTGCAAATATGACCTGAAAGTTTTTCAGGTTTGCCTGCAATTAAAGTGAATGGGGCCCACCGCGAATGCGCTGTTCGCGAATCATCCCAGTCGATGTTCATCCATCACTAGCAGTACACACTTTTGTATTACCAGTCTGAACTAAGATATACAATGAATAAGGGGATGTTTTACTGTTTTTGAGTTGCTTGTTGAGTACAATGGATATCATATGGACATTATAAAGTTATAAGGGCAAGATCCTGTAATAAAATAGCATGCATGGCAGTGTGTCCTTTGTATAACGGGATGCAGCATCAACAGTATGTTAAAGGAAATGTGTCATCAGAAAATGTTTAAATAAAATTCTTATGTTTCACATTTTATTTTTAATTTTCCATGTCCCTATCGTTATTTAAAAATAAATCCTAAAATCGTGCCTTTTTTAGGTCACTAGGCTTCAAATATGTCAAGACTTCTATTCTTTGAGAGAAGCCTAATGGGACAGACATACAATTCACAGGAGGGGACCTTACTGACTTCTATGGGCTCATTCACACAAATGTGTGCTACCCGTTGCCGTATTGCGGACCGCATTTGCGGATCCTCAATACACGGGCACCATTCCGTGTGCATTCTGCATCATGGATGCGGACCCATTCACTTCAATAGAGTGCTACGGGGTGCTTCCTGGGGTTCCGTTCCTTGCCTCCGCACCGCAAAAAGATAATACTTACTCAATTTTTTTGCGGAACGAACGGATCACGGACCCATTCAAGTGAATGGGTCCGCGATCCCCATGGGACTCGGCCACGGTCGGTGCCCGTACATTGCGGACCGCAATTTGCGGTCCACAGCACGAGCACAGGCTTCACACGGTTGTTTGAACAAGCCCTATAGGAGAGTTTTCTAGGCATGCTCTGTGACCTGTGCAGAAATCAGGAGGGAGAAGGTAAGTTGTGACATCACCTATTGTGAATGGTGGATCTCTCATTGTAAATTTGCCTGTGATCATAATGTGATCTCTACAGAAGAACCTTTGTAACAGCGGCTGCTGTGCGTTGCTGTTCCCCTGCTTATCGCCGCGGTTCCGGGTGCCGTGATCTGCGGCCGGTGCTTCCCATTTCACCGCTTCAGTCCTGGGCTCTGTCTGTATGGGTGCTGTTGTTCTGGATCCACTCCACAGTTTCCTCTCAGCCATGGCCACAGCATGCTTGCTGTTTGTTCCTGCAGCACTTCCTTAAGGGCTGGCGCGCGTCACTTCCTGGGCTTTGTGGCTTAGGTCATGCGACCTCGCTGACCTATCCTAGCCCTCCTGTGCATATATAAGTGGCTCAGCCCCCTTCCCAGATGCCTCAGTGTCAAGGTCCTTGTGCTCTGCTAAGGCTCCTGATAACCACCTGTGTTCCTGACTCGTATTTGTCTTATTGGATTCTGCTACCTGTCTGATCCCTGCCTGCTAGTCTTGACTCTCCTGTTGTCGACCCAGATTGCCTGACCTGTACCTATGTCGGCTGCCCTGACTTTTCGCCTGTCTGACTATGCCTCTGCCTAATCCTTCGGTCCTGCACTATTGCTCCTGGTAACGACTCCGCCTGCCTGACTACGCCTGTACTTCTGGTACCTTTCCCTGGTACGTCCTGGTCCGCCTGGACCAGCTGCCACCTGTGCCTATCCTCCTCAACAGGTAGTGACCTGGTGTTCCCCTCCGGAAAGTCTATCCCCACCATCAGGGGTACTGTGAAGAATCGAGGGGTTCGCTTAGACAACGCCCTTAGAGGAGGTAGGACACATGGCACAGTGGGTTCACTCCCGCTGGTTCATGGCGGCCTTATTGCGAAAACTGCACAATAGGTATTATTTAAAGTATAATGACAGGGAAAATTTAAACAAATCACTAAAAATTAAAAAATATATATATTTTTAACAGCATAACCATTATTTAAAGGGAATTAAAAATGACCTATTGTTAAATTACATACAAATTTTTGGGTGATTTATATATATTTTTTTTCTATATCACTAACTATTTAAAGAAATCCTAAAATCATACAGTTTTCACACTGGCCACTAGGCCTAAAATATGTTAAGACTACCTGTCTTTTGAAAGCAGATACATGGCCTATAGACACAATTGACAGGAGGGGCCTGCATGACTTCTATGGCAGAGTTTTTTAGACAAGCTCTGTGATCTGTACAGAGGTAAAAGGAGGGAGTAGATAAAGCTACTTTTTCATATATGGTACAGCCTGCCGGAGTTCTCTGGATCCGGTATAGCCAGACAAGTGCTGCTTGCCTGCCTGAACCCATTAACTATAATGGGAACCAACGGCTCCCTGGAATAAATGGCAGAATTTGACTGGACCAAAAAATGTTGTGTGCGGCAATTTTTGACCAAATCAAATCCCGCCATTTATCCCGGGGGCCAGCTGGATCCCCGTCAGTTCCCATTATAGTTAATTACGGTAGGTGCTGCGGGCACCTGGCACTATCTGGTTATGCTGGAACAGCCTGTCAGATTGCTGTGCTCCATATGTGAAAATAGCCTAAACTGTGATATCACCTATTGTACAGTGTATAAATATAACATTGAAAATTAAAAGAAAAACCCACAGAAAATTCTAAATAAAAAATATGTAATATAAAAATGCTATTCAAACAATAGGTCATTTTCTGATGATACATTCCCTTTAGAACAAGTTGGAAAGATATGACCATTTTCAGTGAACAAGTTCTGTAGATGAGAGGGAAATGATGTACGGACAATGAAATTACTGTGCTCATTCATGCAAAAGGGGATCAATAATCTTTATTGATTTTCTATATATTACCATGAGCAATACAGATGCTGGATTGCACATCAAGCCTGCTCATGTCAGAATATTTGTATAGCAGAACAAAGGCTGGACCTATAAAGCCTCTGTCAGCACATTCAACCTTATTAAACCAGGCCTACTACCTGGTTGGGTTGATCATGCTGATTTAAACTATACCTTTCTTTTGTCTGTATGTTAAACAGCTGCATTTGTATTTTAATTCATAGGCAAATGAAGAAGTTAGGACACCAGAGGGCAGGACTAAGTCCTTGGAGCACTGCTTTTGTAATGCCCCTGTGCTCTGCACACTCCCCTTGATTGACAGGGCTAGATATCAAGCATGGTAAGGTAGAAATAACCTAAAACAAAACACTGAGGCTAATTAGCTATAAAAGAATACAATTTTATTGAAACATATTAAAAAAAAACATCCAAAATGTAAAGTGCAAAGTGCAAAATGTGCAAAACAAGCCCTATTATACAACAAAGGCAGTATCTCTACCCTACCAATGAATGCTAAATAGTATATAATATATCTAAGTAACCACATACCCTTACAAGAGTAATATCTCTTCAGGAAGACCACACACCCCGACGCGCGTTTCGGTGGAAACCTTCCTCCGGGGGCACGGTTCTTCCTATAGGAGGGCTCTATTTAAATGAACACCCTACCAATCAGACATTACCTCATCAGATGGATTAAAAACATAAGTTTCAAAAATGGCTGACCGTCAAATCACAGCCTCTCATAAAAGTGGGGCCATAGAGCGATTGGCTACCGCGTGGCCGCTCGAGCACTCCCTGAGTAACCAGGCAAGGACCTGGAATGACGCGGTGATACCGCAAGACAAGTGATGGCCATTCACGTGACCGTCGACATCAGAGGGCCCGAAAGTGACGGATCACGTGACCGCAAGTAGTGGTCACATGATCGGCATACACAGAGTAATCTGGAAGGTCTAATAACATTGCGAGGATGAAGGTGAGGAAGCAAATGCTAGTGAGAAGGAGACATAAATGAAAAATAAATATACAATGTGCGGCAATGCGCACTAATGAATAACAAAAAATAAGAATCAGGAGAAAAAAGGAAAAATACAAGGGTATGAAAAAGTGAAATGTGAAAAACCTATACAAAAAAACTAAATGAGGGACAAACGTGACGGTGGTAGTGAAAAGCTCTGAAGCGTGATAAAAAATATCGATTCACATGAATATTATTGATATTAATACAAACAATAGTGTGTGTGTGTACAAAAGTGACGTTAAATCCTGCAATGTTCATGTGTTCATAAGGCGTTAAACAATTATAAAGATGTAAAAACGGGATCCATGCAGACACTCTCGCAGTCATTATAAACAGATGAATGCAGCTAATATATCCTAGGTACATAAAGAAACATAATGAATAATATGTATTGGAAGAACACATTAAACAGCAAAAAAAAAAAAAGGTAATGAAAAATTTAAAAAAAACGCACTAATGCATATTACAGAAATGGGGCAAAAGACAGAGCATCAATGAGGCCTTTAGGCTGCATAGTGTCTAAGGTCCAGATCTACTTAGTCTCAAGGTCCAAACATTTCATCACATTGCCCCCCCGCATCCCCAAGTCTATGTGATCAATCCCACAAACTTTCAAAAGCGAGGGATCGCTGTCTGAAACATTTTTAAATGTTTGCGGATGGGTTTGAGACTAATCAAGTCAGTAGAGTCCTAGGATTTAACAATGTCCCTAACGTGTTCACGGACACATACTCTTAACTCTCTGGTCGTCAAACCAACATAGATTTTTGGGCACGGACAGGTGGCATGATAAATTACCCCCTTGGTGACACATGAAATGCAATGGGTTATTTTGTACATTTTTGTTTGCATGGAATTGGTGAATTCCGTAGTCCTCAGAATATTGCCACAAGCGACACATTTGCCACATCGGGAGTAGAAGCAGCAGATGCAATCATGTTCCTTGAAAAAGGATCCCTTTTTTTCTGCTCCTAGACTGTTGTCTTTGTTTCCTATATAACCCACTCATTCTGTGGATTATATACACCCCCTCCAGTCCTTCATACACCTCAGGAGTAACATACAACTCTCGGAGATACTTATATATAAAAATACTTTACTGATAACACAGAGGGGACAAAACAATGAACATTACAAGAAGATACAGATACAACACATTACATAGAGGACACCACCACACACAGCTGCCTCAGTTCCTGCCCCCCCCCCTGGATGCTAAGCTAATAATATGCATATACATACAATGGTATATATCCAGATCCCAACGATACACCATTTACTGGATCTACACTTCTAACAAACTCACATCCAGTAATTGACTATTAGTGCATGTACATATAGAGACTTATGCATTAATAGCATATATAATCTACACATCCATAAATGCGTGAAGGCCACAGAATCCACAGAACCACATGTAAATGGCATACAACTACAGGTTAAAAATATCTATATTTTGGGGATTCGCTCTGGTAGACAGGACAAGCGGGTGCAGTATAGAGGCAAATATACATTTGTAACTCAAAAACTGCAGTGTTTATTCACACTAGTTGCAGGTTCACAGTATAACAGTCCATTTTCAGTATTGGTGTTAGTTCACATCCAAAACAGTTCATACAGAAAAAAACATTCATCTTTGATCCTGGGTGTTTAATCCACACCCAGCTGAATGCTCAGCCTCAGAAAGTCCACCTGCAGGCTTTAGGTGGCCTGCTCGCCCGACACACTGTCTTCAGCTTTCAGCCCACAAACAGGCCTCAGTTCTCAGCAGAGTTTCACACAGCTCCAGTGTCAGAGAGGAGTAATCCACCCACCTGACACTGCTGGCTGTTTTTTATAGGCCTGGAATGTGGGGAGTAGTCACCCACCCAGCACTTTGACTACTCCCAGTAAGAGCCGTCCTGGATCAGCTATTTACAGCCATACTAAATAGCAAGGTGTCAAACAGCAACTGCTGCTGACACAGAAAACTGGCTCTTACTCCACCAAGGCCAGGAACCTCGGTGACACATACCTATCATCTACAATGATTCCTTGCACCTTCTTACATACCTCCCCCTTTGTTCAACCCTGAGAGGGTGAACACATGCCAGACTCGGGACAGGGCATCTGCGTTTCCCTGCAAGCGGCCTGCCCTGTGTTCTACCGAGAACTTAAAGTTCTGTTAGGACAGAAACCACCCGGTGACCCGGGCATTTCTCTCTTTGGCCTGGCTCATCCACTTGAGAGGGAAGTGGTCATTCACCAGGCAGAACTTTCTCCCCAACAAATAGTAGCGGAGAAACTCGAGTGCCCATTTGATAGCCAGGCACTCTCTCTCCACCATACTGTACCTGGTTTTGGCTAGGGTAAGCTTGCGGCTTAGGAAGACAATGGGATGCTCCTCCCCGTTAACTTCCTGAGACAGTACAGCACCGAGGCCTACATCGGAAGCGTCCGTTTTTACTATGAATTCCCGCTTAAAGTAGGGCGTCACCAAAACCGGGGATCCACACACGTCCCGGATCAGCTATTTACAGCCATACGAGATAGCAAGGTGTCAAACAGCAACTGCTGCTGACACAGAAAACTGGCTCTTACTCCACCAAGGCCAGGAACCTCGGTGACACATGCCTATCATCTACGATGATTCCTTGTACCTTCTTACAATATGTACACATATAAAGTCTACTGGGAATTAAATATATTTTATATTACAAACCGGATTCCAAAAAAGTTGGGACACTATACAAATCGTGAATAAAAACTGAATGCAATGATGTGGAGGTGCCAACTTCTAATATTTTATTCAGAATAGAACATAAATCACAGAACAAAAGTTTAAACTGAGAAAATGTACCATTTTAAGGAAAAATATGTTGAATCAGAATTTCATGGTGTCAACAAATCCCCAAAAAGTTGGGACAAGGCCATTTTCTCCACTGTGTGGCATCTCCCCTTCTTCTTACAACACTCAACAGACGTCTGGGGACCGAGGAGACCAGTTTCTCAAGTTTAGAAATAGGAATGCTCTCCCATTCTTGTCTAATACAGGCCTCTAACTGTTCAATCGTCTTGGGCCTTCTTTGTTGCACCTTCCTCTTTATGATGCGCCAAATGTTCTCTATAGGTGAAAGATCTGGACTGCAGACTGGCCATCTCAGTACCCGGATCCTTCTCCTACGCAGCCATGATGTTGTGATTGATGCAGAATGTGGTCTGGCATTATCTTGTTGAAAAATGCAGGGTCTTTCCTGAAAGAGAAAATACAAATGTGATCGCACACTACATCCAGCACTCTGCCCTCCATGCTGGATGAGACATTGGTTTATATTTTGGCCAAAGCATAGTAAGCCACTCACCGCGTCAAGGTTGTCTCATGAGTGGTCCCTAACTCTTGTTCCTACCTGTTCATGGGCCATGACAGCCACATAAAATCCAGGGAATGCAGGTCAGCATGCAAGCCAAGTACACTTTGCTTGTAACCCCGTCCGGTGCCATTACAGCTTTCATCGGATCCAGGGATGCAAGTACCAACATGCATGCTGAACCCACCATATACTTCTCCTGGAGCCAGATGGCTAATGGTAGGTTCTATACAAGCAGACTCAGTTTTATACTGACTTTAAAACCAGCCTCAAGGACAGATTAACTGGTCAGGTGTGCAATGACTCCAAGGAGATCGCCACGCCTCCAATATATACTACAAAGAAAAAAATAAGGGGTTGGGTCAGCACAACCTGCCTGTAGGTGCAGATCACTATAGCGAAATACATATACAAACGGAAAATACAAATGTGATCGCACACTACATCCAGCACTCTGCCCTCCATGCTGGATGAGACATTGGTTTATATTTTGGCCAAAGCATAGTAAGCCACTCACCGCGTCAAGGTTGTCTCATGAGTGGTCCCTAACTCTTGTTCCTACCTGTTCATGGGCCATGACAGCCACATAAAATCCAGGGAATGCAGGTCAGCATGCAAGCCAAGTACACTTTGCTTGTAACCCCGTCCGGTGCCATTACAGCTTTCATCGGATCCAGGGATGCAAGTACCAACATGCATGCTGAACCCACCATATACTTCTCCTGGAGCCAGATGGCTAATGGTAGGTTCTATACAAGCAGACTCAGTTTTATACTGACTTTAAAACCAGCCTCAAGGACAGATTAACTGGTCAGGTGTGCAATGACTCCAAGGAGATCGCCACGCCTCCAATATATACTACAAAGAAAAAAATAAGGGGTTGGGTCAGCACAACCTGCCTGTAGGTGCAGATCACTATGGCGAAATACATATACAAACGGAAAATACAAATGTGATCGCACACTACATCCAGCACTCTGCCCTCCATGCTGGATGAGACATTGGTTTATATTTTGGCCAAAGCATAGTAAGCCACTCACCGCGTCAAGGTTGTCTCATGAGTGGTCCCTAACTCTTGTTCCTACCTGTTCATGGGCCATGACAGCCACATAAAATCCAGGGAATGCAGGTCAGCATGCAAGCCAAGTACACTTTGCTTGTAACCCCGTCCGGTGCCATTACAGCTTTCATCGGATCCAGGGATGCAAGTACCAACATGCATGCTGAACCCACCATATACTTCTCCTGGAGCCAGATGGCTAATGGTAGGTTCTATACAAGCAGACTCAGTTTTATACTGACTTTAAAACCAGCCTCAAGGACAGATTAACTGGTCGGGTGTGCAATGACTCCAAGGAGATCGCCACGCCTCCAATATATACTACAAAGAAAAAAATAAGGGGTTGGGTCAGCACAACCTGCCTGTAGGTGCAGATCACTATGGCGAAATACATATACAAACGGAAAATACAAATGTGATCGCACACTACATCCAGCACTCTGCCCTCCATGCTGGATGAGACATTGGTTTATATTTTGGCCAAAGCATAGTAAGCCACTCACCGCGTCAAGGTTGTCTCATGAGTGGTCCCTAACTCTTGTTCCTACCTGTTCATGGGCCATGACAGCCACTTTCCTGAAAGAGATGACGTCTGAATGGGAGCATATGTTGTTCTAGAACCTGAATATATTTTTCTACATTGATGGTGCCTTTCCAGACATGCAAGCTGCCCATGCCACACGCACTCATGCAACCCCATACCATCAGAGATGCAGGCTTCTGAACTGAGCGTTGATAACAACTTGGGTTGTCCTTGTCCTCTTTGGTCCGGATGACATGGCGTCCCAGATTTCCAAAAAGAACTTCGAATCGTGACTCGTCTTCCATTTTGCCACACTCCATTTTAAATAATCCCTGGCCCAGTGAAAACGCCTGAGCTTGTGGATCTTGCTTAGAAATGGCTTCTTCTTTGCACTGTAGAGTTTCAGCTGGCAACGGCGGATGGCACGGTGATTTGTGTTCACTGACAATGGTTTCTGGAAGTATTCCTGAGCCCATTCAGTAGCATTCCTGTTTGTGGTGCAGTGTCATTTAAGGGCCCGGAGATCACGGGCATCCAGTATGGTTTTACGGCCTTGACCCTTACGCACAGAGATTGTTCCAGATTCTCTGAATCTTCGGATGATGTTATGCACAGTTGATGATGATAGATGCAAAGTCTTTGCAATTTTTCGCTGGGTAACACCTTTCTGATATTGCTCCACTATCTTTCTGCTCAACATTGTGGGAATTGGTGATCCTCTACCCATCTTGACTTCTGAGAGACACTGCCACTCTGAGAAGCTATTTTTATACCCAATCATGTTGCCAATTGACCTAATTAGTGTTAATTGGTCTTCCAGCTCTTCGTTATGCTCAAATTTACTTTTTCCAGCCTCTTATTGCTACTTGTCCCAACTTTTTGGGGATTTGTTGACACCGTGAAAATTGGAATCAACGTATTTTTCCTTTAAAATGATACATTTACTCGGATTAAACGTTTGATCTGTCATCTACGTTCTATTACAAATAAAATATTGACATTTGCCATCTCCACATCATTGCATTCAGTTGTTATTCACAATTTGTTTAGTGTCCCAACTTTTTTGGAATCTGGTTTGTATATTAATATACATACATAAAAAGCACACATATAATATAACTTAGCTTGCTCTTGATGTACAGTAAGTGCTGTTCGTCCAGGGTTGGCAAAGAAAGAGCAAGAGCCCCCAAGTTTCACATAGCCTATATCTTCCTGTGGCTCAGCCCCAGTATAAACTCCATCCTATGACCATCCAAATGCCTTCCAATCTGTTGACCAAGAGAATGTTGTCCAACTGCTTTTACAATGTGTTCTTCCTGTCTTTATATGCTAACAAGGGACACAATGACCAAAATGGCTTCTGAGCATATTGATAGCTCAATGGGTGAATATCACTGAACAATATCAGTAGAGATGAGTAGGGATGAGCGAACCCGAACTGTATAGTTTGGGTTCGTACCGAATTTTGGAGTGTCCGTGACACGGACCCGAACCCGAACATTTTCGTAAAAGTCCGGGTTCGGGTTCGGTGTTCGGTGCTTTCTTGGCGCTTTTTGAAAGGCTGCAAAGCAGCCAATCAACAAGCATCATACTACTTGCCCCAAGAGGCCATCACAGCCTTGCCTACTATTGGCATGGCTGTGATTGGCCAGTGCAGCATGTGACCCAGCCTCTATATAAGCTTGGGTCACGTAGCGCTGCACATCACTCTGCTGATTCAAGCATAGGGAGAGGTTGCTGCTGCGACGTTAGGGCGAGATTAGGCAGATTAACTCCTCCAAAAGACTTAATTCAGTGATCGATCTCCAGCTGTGGATCATTGAAGTGCTAATATCGACTTGCTCACTTTTTTTTAGGCTGCCCAGAGCGTTTTTAGATCACTTTTTTCTGGGGTGATCGGCGGCCATTTTGTGGCTTGTGGTGCGCCAGCACAAGCTACCACCAAGTGCTTTTAACCATCAATAGTGTGGTTATTTTTTGCTATATCCTACATCAGCTGCAGGCTGAGCCTGTGTCACCGAAGTGCATTTAACCATCAACAGTCTGGTTATTTTTTGGCCATATACTACATCAGGTGCAGGCAGAGCCTGTGTCACCCAAGTGCATTTAACCATCAACAGTGTGGTTATTTTTTTCGCCATATACTACATCAGGTGCAGGCTGAGCCTGTGTCACCCAAGTGCATTTAACCATCAACAGTGTGGTTAATTTTTGGCCATATACTACATCAGGTGCAGGCTGAGCCTGTGTCACCCAAGTGCATTTAACCATCAACAGTGTGGTTCATTTTTGGCCATATACTACATTAGGTGCAGGCTGAGCCTGTGTCACCCAAGTGCATTTAACCATCAATAGTGTGGTTATTTTTTGGCCATATACTACATCAGGGGCAAGTTGAGCCTGTCACCCAGCGCCTACAAAATAGACCTGACATTTCTATTCAACCAAATCTGTACAAGTTATTTGTAGTGACCGTAAAAGCACAGTTTTTGTTCTGGGTTGAAAAACTATTCCCAAATTTGCCATTCTCAAAATAACTAAGTAGTTTATGTTATATGAGGCCTACTTGAAATCTATCCCAAAAAGGATATCTTAGATTCAAGGTGCTGATAGTGTCATTCAGAAAAACTTAACACACACGCTACCGTGCAGATACAAGTCTAATTCTGTGATTAAACGTATACCTGTCACACAGCGCAAAAAAAAATAGGCCTCACATTTCTATTCAACCAAATCTGTACTGTTTGAGCTGGTCAAGTTATTTGTAGTGACCGTAAAAGCACAGTTTTTGTTCTGGGGTGAAAAACTATTCCCAAATTTGACATTCTCAAAATAAGTAGTTTATGCTATATGAGGCCTACTTGAAATCTATCCCAAAAAGGATATCTTAGATTCAAGGTGCTGATAGTGTCATTCAGAAAAACTTAACACACACGCTACCGTGCAGATACAAGTCTAATTCTGTGATTAAACGTATACCTGTCACACAGCGCAAAAAAAAATAGGCCTCACATTTCTATTCAACCAAATCTGTACTGTTTGAGCTGGTCAAGTTATTTGTAGTCACCGTAAAAGCACAGTTTTTGTTCTGGGGTGAAAAACTATTCCCAAATTTGACATTCTCAAAATAAGTAGTTTATGCTATATGAGGCCTACTTGAAATCTATCCCAAAAAGGATATCTTAGATTCAAGGTGCTGATAGTGTCATTCAGAAAAACTTAACACACACGCTACCGTGCAGATACAAGTCTAATTCTGTGATTAAACGTATACCTGTCACACAGCGCAAAAAAAAAATAGGCCTCACATTTCTATTCAACCAAATCTGTACTGTTTGAGCTGGTCAAGTTATTTGTAGTGACCGTAAAAGCACAGTTTTTGTTCTGGGGTGAAAAACTATTCCCAAATTTGCCATTCTCAAAATTGTGGTGAACGGGAACAATGAGGAAAACATCTAATAAGGGACGCGTACGCGGACGTGGACATGGTCGTGGTGGTGTTTGTGGACCCTGTAGTGCTAGGAGAGGACGTGGCCGTTCTGCCACAGCCACACGTCCTAGTGAACCAACTACCTCAGGTCCCAGTAGCCAGCAGAATTTACAGCGATATTTGGTGGGGCCCAATGCCGTTCTAAGGATGGTAAGGCCTGAGCAGGTACAGGCATTAGTCAATTGGGTGGCCGACAGTGGATCCAGCACGTTCACATTATCTCCCACCCAGTTTTCTGCAGAAAGCGCACAGATGGCGCATGAAAACCAAGCCCATCGGTCTGTCACATCACCCCCATGCATATCAGGGAAACTGTCTGAGCCTCAAGTTATGCAGCAGTCTCTTATGCTGTTTGAAGACTCTGCTGCCAGGGTTTCCCAAGGGCATCCACCTAGCCCTTCCCCAGGGGTGGAAGAGATAGAATGCACTAACGCACAACCACTTATTTTTCATGATGATGAGGACATGGGAATACCACCTCAGCACGTCTCTGATGATGAAGAAACACAGGTGCCAACTGCTGCGTTTTTCTGCAGTGTGCAGACTGAACAGGAGGTCAGGGATCAAGACTGGGTGGAAGACGATGCAGGGGACGATGAGGTCCTAGACCCCACATGGAATGAAGGTCGTGTCACTGACTTTCACAGTTCGGAGGAAGAGGCAGTGGTGAGACCGAGCCAACAGCGTAGCAAAAGAGGGAGCAGTGGGCAAAATAAGAACACCCGCCGCCAAGAGACTCCGCCTGCTACTATCCGCCGCCATCTGGGACCGAGCACCCCAAAGGCAGCTTCAAGGAGTTCCCTGGCATGGCACTTCTTCAAACAATGTGCTGACGACAAGACCCGAGTGGTTTGCACGCTGTGCCATCAGAGCCTGAAGCGAGGCATTAACGTTCTGAACCTTAGCACAACCTGCATGACCAGGCACCTGCATGCAAAGCATGAACTGCAGTGGAGTAAACACCTTAAAAACAAGGAAGTCACTCAGGCTCCCCCTGCTACCTCTTCTGCTGCTGCCGCCTCGGCCTCTTCTGCTGCTGCCGCCGCCTCGGCCTCTTCCTCCGCCTCTGGAGGAACGTTGGCACCTGCCGCCCAGCAAACATGGGATGTACCACCAACACCACCACCTGCGTCACCAAGCATCCCAACCATGTCACACGGCAGCGTTCAGCTCTCCATCTGACAAACATTTGAGAGAAAGCGTAAATTCCCACCAAGCCACCCCCGATCCCTGGCCCTGAATGCTAGCATTTCTAAACAACTGGCCTATGAAATGCTGTCATTTAGGCTGGTGGACACACACAGCTTCAAACAGGTCATGTCGCTTGCTGTCCCACAGTATGTTGTTCCCAGCCGCCACTACTTCTCCAAGAGAGCCGTGCCTTCCCTGCACAACCAAGTGTCCGATAAAATCAAGTGTGCACTGCGCAACGCCATCTGTGGCAAGGTCCACCTAACCACAGATACGTGGACCAGTAAGCATGGCCAGGGACACTATATCTCCCTAACTGCACACTGGGTAAATGTAGTGGCGGCTGGGCCCCAGGCGGAGAGCTGTTTGGCGCACGTCCTTCCGCCGCCAAGGATCGCAGGGCAACATTCTTTGCCTCCTGTCTCCTCCTCCTCCTACTCAGCTTCCTCCTCCTCTTCTTCCACCTGCTCATCCAGTCAGCCACACACCTTCACCACCAACTTCAGCACAGCCCGGGGTAAACGTCAGAAGGCCGTTCTGAAACTCATATGTTTGGGGGACAGGCCCCACACCGCACAGGAGTTGTGGCGGGGTATAGAACAACAGACCGACGAGTGGTTGCTGCCGGTGAGTCTCAAGCCCGGCCTGGTGGTGTGCGATAATGGGCGAAATCTCGTTGCAGCTCTGGGACTTGCCGGTTTGACACACATCCCTTGCCTGGCGCATGTGCTGAATTTGGTGGTGCAGAAGTTCATTCGCAACTACCCCGACATGTCAGAGCTGCTGCATAAAGTGCGGGCCGTCTGTTCGCGCTTCCGGCGTTCACACCCTGCCGCTGCTCGCCTGTCTGCGCTACAGCGTAACTTCGGCCTTCCCGCTCACCGCCTCATATGCGACGTGCCCACCAGGTGGAACTCCACCTTGCATATGCTGGACAGACTGTGCGAGCAGCAGCAGGCCATAGTGGAGTTTCAGCTGCAGCACGCACGGGTCAGTCGCACTGCGGATCAGCCCCACTTCACCACCAATGACTGGGCCTCCATGCGAGACCTGTGTGCCCTGTTGCGCTGTTTCAAGTACTCCACCAACATGGCCAGTGGCGATGACGCCGTTATCAGCGTTACAATTCCACTTCTATGTCTCCTTGAGAAAACACTTAGGGCGATGATGGAAGAGGAGGTGGACCAGGAGGAAGAGGAGGAAGAGGGGTCATTTTTAGCACTTTCAGGCCAGTCTCTTTGAAGTGACTCAGAGGGAGGTTTTTTGCAACACCAGAGGCCAGGTACAAATGTGGCCAGACAGGGCCCACTACTGGAGGACGAGGAGGACGAGGATGAGGAGGAGGTGGAGGAGGATGAGGATGAAGCATGTTCACAGCGGGGTGGCACCCAAAGCAGCTCGGGCCCATCACTGGTGCGTGGCTGGGGGGAAACACAGGACGATGACGATACGCCTCCCACAGAGGACAGCTTGTCCTTACCTCTGGGCAGCCTGGCACACATGAGTGACTACATGCTGCAGTGCCTGCGCAACGACAGCAGAGTTGCCCACATTTTAACGTGTGCGGACTACTGGGTTGCCACCCTGCTGGATCCCCGGTACAAAGACAATGTGCCCACCTTACTTCCTACACTGGAGCGTGATAGGAAGATGCGCGAGTACAAGCGCACGTTGGTAGACGCGCTACTGAGAGCATTCCCAAATGTCACAGGGGAACCAGTGGAAGCCCAAGGCGAAGGCAGAGGAGGAGCAAGAGGTCGCCAATGCAGCTGTGTCACGGCCAGCTCCTCTGAGGGCAGGGTTAGCATGGCAGAGATGTGGAAAAGTTTTGTCACCACGCCACAGCTAACTGCACCACCACCTGATACGGAACGTGTTAGCAGGAGGCAACATTTCACTAACATGGTGGAACAGTACCTGTGCACACCCCTCCACGTACTGACTGATGGTTCGGCCCCATTCAACTTCTGGGTCTCCAAATTGTCCACGTGGCCAGAGCTAGCCTTTTATGCCTTGGAGGTGCTGGCCTGCCCGGCGGCCAGCGTTTTGTCTGAACGTGTATTCAGCACGGCAGGGGGCGTCATTACAGACAAACGAAGCCGCCTGTCTACAGCCAATGTGGACAAGCTGACGTTCATAAAAATGAACCAGGCATGGATCCCACAGGACCTGTCCATCCCTTGTGCAGATTAGATATTAACTACCTCCCCTTAACAATATATTATTCTACTCCAGGGCACTTCCTCATTCAATACTATTTTTATTTTCATTTTACCATTATATTGCGGGGCAACCCAAAGTTGAATGAACCTCTCCTCTGTATGGGTGCCGGGGCCTAAATGTGTGACAGTGGCCTGTTCCAGTGGTGGGTGACGTGAAGCCTGATTCTCTGCTATGACATGAAGACAGATTCTGTGCTGACATAAGGCCAGATTCTCTGTTACGGGACCTCTCTCCTCTGCCTGGGCCTAAATATGTGACAGTGGCCTGTTCCAGTGGTGGGTGACGTGAAGCCTGATTCTCTGCTATGACATGAAGACTGATTCTGCGCTGACATAAGGCCAGATTCTCTGTTACGGGACCTGTCTCCTCTGCTTGGGTGCCGGGGCCTAAATGTGTGACAGTGGCCTGTTCCAGTGGTGGGTGACGTGAAGCCTGATTCTCTGCTATGACATGAAGACTGATTCTGTGCTGACATAAGGCCAGATTCTCTGTTACGGGACCTCTCTTCTCTGCCTGGGCCTAAATGTGTGACAGTGGCCTGTTCCAGTGGTGGGTGACGTGAAGCCTGATTCTCTGCTATGACATGAAGACAGATTCTGTGCTGACATAAGGCCAGATTCTCTGTTACGGGACCTCTCTCCTCTGCCTGGGTGCCTGGGCCTAAATATGTGACAGTGGCCTGTTCCAGTGGTGGGTGACGTGAAGCCTGATTCTCTGCTATGACATGAAGACTGATTCTGCGCTGACATAAGGCCAGATTCTCTGTTACGGGACCTCTCTCCTCTGCCTGGGTGCCGGGGCCTAAATGTGTGACAGTGGCCTGTTCCAGTGGTGGGTGACGTGAAGCCTGATTCTCTGCTATGACATGAAGACTGATTCTGTGCTGACATAAGGCCAGATTCTCTGTTACGGGACCTCTCTCCTCTGCCTGGGTGCCTGGGCCTAAATATGTGACAGTGGCCTGTTCCAGTGGTGGGTGACGTGAAGCCTGATTCTCTGCTATGACATGAAGACTGATTCTGCGCTCACATAAGGCCAGAATCTCTGTTACGGGACCTCTCTCCTCTGCTTGGGTGCCGTGGCCTAAATGTGTGACAGTGGCCTGTTCCAGTGGTGGGTGACGTGAAGCCTGATTCTCTGCTATGACATGAAGACAGATTCTGCGCTGACATAAGGCCATATTCTCTGTTACGTGACCTCTCTCTTCTGCCTCGGTGCCGGGGCCTAAATGTGTGACAGTGGCCTGTTCCAGTGGTGGGTGACGTGAAGCCTGATTCTCTGCTATGACATGAAGACTGATTCTGCGCTGACATAAGGCCAGATTCTCTGTTACAGGACCTCTCTCCTCTGCCTGGGTGCCTGGGCCTAAATGTGTGACAGTGGCCTGTTCCAGTGGTGGGTGACGTGAAGCCTGATTCTCTGCTATGACATGAAGACAGATTCTGTGCTGACATAAGGCCAGATTCTTTGTTACGGGACCTCTCTCCTCTGCCTGGGTGCCTGGGCCTAAATGTGTGACAGTGGCCTGTTCCAGTGGTGGGTGACGTGAAGCCTGATTCTCTGCTATGACATGAAGACTGATTCTGCGCTGACATAAGGCCAGATTCTCTGTTATGGGACCTCTCTCCTTTGCCTGGGTGCCTGGGCCTAAATATGTGACAGTGGCCTGTTCCAGTGGTGGGTGACGTGAAGCCTGATTCTCTGTTATGACATGAAGACTGATTCTGCGCTGACATAAGGCCAGATTCTCTGTTACGGGACCTCTCTCCTCTGCCTGGGTGCCGGGGCCTAAATGTGTGACAGTGGCCTGTTCCAGTGGTGGGTGACGTGAAGCCTGATTCTCTGCTATGACATGAAGACAGATTCTGTGCTGACATAAGGCCAGATTCTCTGTTACGGGACCTCTCTCCTCTGCCTGGGTGTCGGGGCCTACGTGTGTGACAGTGGCCTGTTCCAGTGGTGGGTGACGTGAAGCCTGATTCTCTGCTATGACATGAAGACTGATTCTGTGCTGACATAAGGCCAGATTCTCTGTTACGGGACCTCTCTCCTCTGCCTGGGTGCCTGGGCCTAAATATGTGACAGTGGCCTGTTCCAGTGGTGGGTGACGTGAAGCCTGATTCTCTGCTATGACATGAAGACTGATTCTGCGCTCACATAAGGCCAGATTCTCTGTTACGGGACCTCTCTCCTCTGCTTGGGTGCCGTGGCCTAAATGTGTGACAGTGGCCTGTTCCAGTGGTGGGTGACGTGAAGCCTGATTCTCTGCTATGACATGAAGACAGATTCTGTGCTGACATAAGGCCAGATTCTCTGTTACGTGACCTCTCTCTTCTGCCTCGGTGTCGGGGCCTAAATGTGTGACAGTGGCCTGTTCCAGTGGTGGGTGACGTGAAGCCTGATTCTCTGCTATGACATGAAGACAGATTCTGTGCTGACATAAGGCCAGATTCTCTGTTACGGGACCTCTCTCCTCTGCTTGGGTGCCGGGGCCTAAGTGTGTGACAGTGGCCTGTTCCAGTGGTGGGTGACAAGAAGCCTGATTGTCTGCTATGACATGAAGACAGATTCTGTGCAGACATAAGGCCAGATTCTCTGTTACGGGACCTCTCTCCTCTGTCTGGGTGCCGGGGCCTAAATATGTGACAGTGGCCTGTTCCAGTGGTGGGTGACGTGAAGCCTGATTCTCTGCTATGACATGAAGACTGATTCTCTGCTGACGTGAAGCCAGATTCTCTGCTATGGGTCCTCTGTCCAATTGATATTGGTTAATTTTTATTTTTTTAATTTTTATTTTAATTCATTTCCCTATCCACATTTGTTTGCAGGGGATTTACCTACATGTTGCTGCCTTTTGCAGCCCTCTAGCTCTTTCCTGGGCTGTTTTACAGCCTTTTTAGTGCCCAAAAGTTCGGGTCCCCATTGACTTCAATGGGGTTCGGGTTCGGGACGAAGTTCGGGTCGGGTTTGGATCCCGAACCCGAACATTTCCGGGAAGTTCGGCCGAACTTCTCGAACCCGAACATCCGGGTGTTCGCTCAACTCTAGAGATGAGCGAATCGAAGCTGACGAATTCAAATTCGTTCCGAATTTCTGGAAAAATTTGATTTAGAATGAATGCAAATTTCCTTGCGCTTCATGGTAATGAATCGCAATTTTTCCTAACATGGCGGCTAGCCAGCTACAATGGCAGCTAAAATGGCGGCTACACTTGTGAGGACATGGGGCCAGGAACTCTGGGAAGGTGGGATGACCCATAATGCCATGTACGCAGCCAATCAACAGCCAGCCAGCCCAGTGATGTCACAGCCCTAAAAATACGACGGCCATCTTAGAGTCTGCCATTCACTATCTTACTTTGTTCAGGGACAGACGTGTATGCAGGTGTTAGGGAGAGTGAAAGAAAAACTAATTGTAAAAAAAAAAAAAAGGAAAGAAGCGATTTACTAGTGCAGGGAAAGGATAGTGAGAGGAATCATTTCACAGGCAGGGAGAGACGTGTGCAGATGCTAGGGAGAGTGATAGGAAAATCCTCATTGTGAAAAAAAGCGATTTACAAGTGCAGGGAAACATTACTTGGGGATCCTTGGGGATTTACCCTGAAATCGTTTCGTTGCCAATTTCAAATTATCGGCGAACAGGCCGAATTGAATTTTGAGAAATTCGCTCATCTCTAAATATCAGTATATACTATATCCAATTATGAGGCATATTTATGTGGTCATCAGACGGAGCTACCATCTGCTCCAGTTTTCAGAGGACATCATTCACAGTACTGGTCTTGTGAGTATATTTTCACTGAATACGGCAGCCCGGTATGTAAATTGCCTTTAGTTCTCTTGTATTAATGCCCATGCATCGTGATGGGATACTAGTACAACTTCGTTTTACCCTGTATTGGTGATATAAATTGTATTACGTTTTGAGACCTGGATTATCTTTGATTCTGGCTTTTATATGCACATGCTTTGTTGTATTTGGTTCCGCTTGCAATTGTTATGTACGGATGCATACTGTCGCATGCACGCTAATAGCTACTGTTTATAGTATATTGGTCCCCTGAGGAACCCCCGTAATTATCCTCCAAAAAAAGGGGGGGGGGAACGCGTCGGGATATACCTTAGCTAGTTTTTTCTAAGTTAGGTTAAGGACAGTTTAAAGGAGTTATCCGACTTAAATAAATCTATTCTAATTGCATTTATTGTAGACCAGTGAAAGATTCTTAAAATGTCTTTCATCACCTATCTATCACTATTTGGCCAGTTCAGTTCTGGGTCATGTGACCCCTGACGTCAGTAAGCCGGCTCTGCTGATGACGTTTCGTTTACAAGCTTCTCCCTGCTTGAGGGAGTGTCCAGGCTCTGTAAACGAAACGTCAGAGCCTCTGGTGCCCTCCCCCCTCCAGCTCTCCTCACACTGCCTCGGCTCTGCTCTGCTGATGATGTTTCGTTTACAGCCGTCTCCCTGCTTGAGGGAGTGGCCAGGCTCTGTAAACGAGACGTCAGAGCCTCTGGTGCCCTCCCCCCTCCAGCTCTCCTCACTGCCTCGGCTCTGGTATGCGATCGTTCATGTGCAGTACATACCAGAGCCGAGGTGATCTCTTCTCCGGCAGCAGGGTATGTTTGTCCCTCCTGCATTCACTGGGGCTAGAGGTGGCAGTTTGTAAACGTTCCCCTCTGCATCTGGGGATCGTTATTACAGCCCTGCCCCCCCCACACACACACACACACACACACCAGTACACATTGAACACCCCCTGGGAAATATAAATAAATTATTGGCCATCATTATTATCATCATCAACATCATTATTCAGCTATATAAAATCCTTATCTGCCACCAATATATGTATTTATCTAAGCAATATCCATATTGAATATATATTTGAATAATATAGATATTGCTTAGATACAGATAATGCTAATGATATTTTCACACTAGCGGCAGGACGTATCCGACAGGCTGTTCACCCTGTCGGATCCGCCCTGCCGCTATTTGCCCGTGCCGCTGGACGGATCCGTTATTGCAATTCATTTCTAGACGTATCCGCACTTGGATCCGTCTGCAAATGCTGTCCGTTGTCACACTTGCGGATCCGGCGTTACAAAACAACATGAAAACTGTGAAAAAGACTGCAAGAGGGATCCGTCCATCCAAATGGCAAGCGGATAGGTGGATCCGTTATTGCAATGCATTTCTAGACGGATCCGCACCTGGATCCGTCTACAAATGCTGTCAGTTGTCACACTGATCGGCGGATCCAGCAGGCACTCAGCTCCGACGACGGAGCTGCCTTGTGGATCCGTCCTTCCGGTCTGCACATGCACAAACCGGGAATACTGTGAAAAAGACTGACAGAGGGATCCGTCCATCCGCATGACAAGTGTGTATTTATTTATTTTTTTGCAAAGTGCAGAGCAGGGTGAGGGAAAGGTCAGGTTGTTCACGCCCAGAAATATTCATGAGGCAGAGCTCAGGCATTGTTGTTATACGCCTCCTCAGCATGTAAACAAAGCAATGACAGAACCATGAAAAGGTGTAAGTATGGGTTTTAACTTGATGAAATCTAGCTTAACCAAATTATATGTATATCCTGATGGATTTTAAGTGTTTTTTTTTATTTTTTATTAACTCGGATAACCCCTTTAAGGACAGAATAGTCCTAGGTACGAGAACAGGGAACACCTACCATCAGGGTGTGTCCCTGGGTTGAGAAGTGTAAGGGCTCAGTAAAGAGATAGTTTTCATTTTCCCGCATCCCGACTGTTTGCTGCCTTTGGCACCTCACTTTTTCAGCCTTTATGTAGTTGATAGCTAGTTGTATTTGTCAAAAGGATCCATGGGTGTTATTATTTTTACAAATACATAAATAAAACTGTGAAAACCGGGACATAAAATAGAACAGTGAAAACCGGGACTCATCCATGAACAGAACACCTCTCCAACACCCCAGACGCCATTGAATGTGAGCATTTGTCCACTCAAGTCGGTTGCGATGATGAACTGCAGTCAGGTCCGGACCACAATCGGACGACGAGCATGCAGGACGACGAGCATGCAGATGAGCTTCACTGAGACGGTTTCTGACAGTTTGTGCAGAAATTCTTTGGTTATGCAAACCGATTGTTGCTGCAGCTGGCCGGGTGGCTTGTCTCAGACAATCATGGAGGTGAACCTGCTGGATGAGGAGGTCCTGGGCTGGTGTGGTTACACGTGGTTTGCGGTTGTGAGGCCAATTGGATGTACTGCCAAATTCTCTGAAACGCCTTCTGAGACGGCTTATGGTATAGAAATGAACATTCATTGCACGTGAGAATGCCAAGAGTATGCAAAGCAGTAATCAAAGCAAAAGATGGCTACTTTGAAGAACCTAGAATATGACACAGAACTGGATCGCTCATCCACAATGCTATGCTTAGATCTAAATAACCTCGCTTCTCAGTGCAATATTAAGTGTACAACCCCCTATACTACATGCTGTACAAGAGGCATTAGTGTACATTTTGATCAAAAGGCATAAGCCCACTCACCGCCTCAAGGTTGCCTCTTAGAGTGGGACCTACAAATAGGCGCAGCATAGTGCGGTGACAACGCGGCACTGCCCTAGTAGGCGGCAGGACCCAGGAGTCAAACAGCAACGCTGCTATTAGACAATGCCACCCACGGCACTGGGTTCCACCGACCCACCAGCACAGCGCCACAAAAACAAATGCCACCACGCAGTACTGCATCATCTGAACAGTTGTCTAACGCAACATGTCCTTTGCTATCAGAGACTGCAGGTCAATTACCACCTTATATGCAGACTCCTGCTAAATTAAAACCACCTGTGCCGAATGGGAGGAGTGCTGGTACCAGTAATAAAGAAGAAAGGTTAAACAGGTGGTTTTAATTTAGAAGAAGTCTGCATATAAGGTGGTAATTGACATGCAGTCTTTGTTTTTCTCCCCTTGATATATATAGTATTAGACTGGGTGATTGTCGGCCAGTTCATCGATAACGAGCATTTGCAGGTGATGCACATGATCTGGCAGTGTAATACTGCCACCAATTACCTGATGAACAAGCAAATGCTCGTTCATTGAGCAATCCAGACTTTTAAGCGGTGGAAGATCGAACTCTGTAATCACGATCTTGCTGGCAAACAACTAGACAGCATGGGGACAAGCGATGGCATAACGATCACTCCTCCCCATTCTGTGGAGGAGATCTCTGCATGTAATTACAGCGGTTTCCTCCACTAGTGAGCAGGTGATTTCTGGGAAAGAACTTTTCCCTCCCGACAATCGCCTGATAATTCATGTAATCTAACATAGCCTTTAGACAGGCTGTCCGGACCTACAACAGATTCATCACAGCAGCTCAGCCTGGATGATAAATCTGCTGCAGGAATAGAGAATTTTCTGTAACTCTATATCATTTATTGGTTGGTTCAGTTTGAGACAGAATTTTAAACCAGAATTGTGGGGCAATTTTGGCTCTAAATGTTGCCTGTCAGGCCCCAACCCTTCCTGATAAGCTCACCTCTTCTTAGGCAAATCAGAAAACATTGTAGAAACCCTAGTTGCACCGCTTTGCATCACATTTTAGAGAAACATTTTATAGTTAAAACACATTGCTACAGGTCAAAACATTAAGTGCAAATACCATGTAAGAACACAAGTAACAGGGGTGTGACTGTGACCAAGAGGGGTATACAGCCACCCTTCCCCACCCCCAAGTTTGTCTCTATGTCAGTGATCAGCCAGTGCTCAATTCCCTTGCAGCGCCTCCACATGGGAAATTAAGCATTACAAAGTGTCAATTGAAATCAATAATGGACTCCCATCTATTAACTTATAATGTCTTAATAAGTGCAATACCTATAGTTCACAGTGAGGACTCCCTAGCTAAGCATTACCATAAGTACATTTCCTCTAGTTTTCTCTTATATATTTATCTTTTCAAGGCTTGTAATTAGAGTTGAGCGAACACCTGGATGTTCGGGTTCGAGAAGTTCGGCCGAACTTCCCGGAAATGTTCGGGTTCAGGATCCGAACCCGAACCGAACTTCGTCCCGAACCCGAACCCCATTGAAGTCAATGGGGACCCGAACTTTTGGGCACTAAAAAGGCTGTAAAACAGACCAGGAAAGAGCTAGAGGGCTGCAAAAGGCAGCAACATGTAGGTAAATCCCCTGCAAACAAATGTGGATAGGGAAATGAATTTAAAAAAAAAAAAAAAAATTACCCAATATCAATTGGACAGAGAATCTGGCTTCACGTCAGCAGAGAATCAGTCTCTTCATGCCATAGCAAAGAATCTGGCTTCATGTCAGCAGAGAATCAGTCTCTTCATGCCATAGCAGAGAATCTGGCTTCATGTCACCCACCACTGGAAGAGGCCACTGTCACATATTTAGGCCCCGGCACCCAGACAGAGGAGAGCGGTCCCGTAACAGAGAATCTGGCCTTATGTCAGCGCAGAATCAGTCTTCATGTCATAGCAGAGAATCAGGCTTCACGTCACCCACCACTGGAACAGGCCACTGTCACATATTTAGGCCCCGTCACCCAGACAGAGGAGAGCGGTCCAGTAACAGAGAATCTGGCCTTATGTCAGCGCAGAATCTGTCTTCATGTCATAGCAGAGAATCAGGCTTCACGTCACCCACCACTGGAACAGGCCACTGTCACACATTTAGGCCCAGGCACCCAGGTAGAGGAGAGAGGTCCCGTAACAGAGAATCTGGCCTTATGTCAGCACAGAATCTGTCTTCATGTCATAGCAGAGAATCAGGCTTCACGTCACCCACCACTGGAACAGGCCACTGTCACATATTTAGGCCCAGGCACCCAGGCAGAGGAGAGAGGTCCCGTAACAGAGAATCTGGCCTTATGTCAGCGCAGAATCTGTCTTCATGTCATAGCAGAGAATCAGGCTTCACGTCACCCACCACTGGAACAGGCCACTGTCACATATTTAGGCCCAGGCACCCAGGCAGAGGAGAGAGGTCCCGTAACAGAGAATCTGGCCTTATGTCAGCGCAGAATCTGTCTTCATGTCATAGCAGAGAATCAGGCTTCACGTCACCCACCACTGGAACAGGCCACTGTCACATATTTAGGCCCAGGCACCCACGCAGAGGAGAGAGGTCGCGTAACAGAGAATCTGGCTTCATGTCAGCACAGAATAAGTCTTCATGTCATAGCAGAGAATCAGGCTTCACGTCACCCACCACTGGAACAGGCCACTGTCACACATTTAGGCCCCGGCACCCAGACAGAGGAGAGGTTCATTCAACTTTGGGTTGCCCCGCAATATAATGGTAAAATGAAATTAAAAATAGGATTGAATGAGGAAGTGCCCTGGAGTACAATAATATATTGTTAAGGGGAGGTAGTTAATGTCTAATCTGCACAAGGGATGGACAGGTCCTGTGGGATCCATGCCTGGTTCATTTTTATGAACGTCAGCTTGTCCACATTGGCTGTAGACAGGCGGCTGCGTTTGTCTGTAATGACGCCCCCTGCCGTGCTGAATACACGTTCAGACAAAACGCTGGCCGCCGGGCAGGCCAGCACCTCCAAGGCATAAAAGGCTAGCTCTGGCCACGTGGACAATTTGGAGACCCAGAAGTTGAATGGGGCCGAACCATCAGTCAGTACGTGGAGGGGTGTGCACAGGTACTGTTCCACCATGTTAGTGAAATGGTGCCTCCTGCTAACACGTTCCGTATCAGGTGGTGGTGCAGTTAGTTGTGGCGTGGTGACAAAACTTTTCCACATCTCTGCCATGCTAACCCTGCCCTCAGAGGAGCTGGCCGTGACACAGCTGCGTTGGCGACCTCTTGCTCCTCCTCTGCCTTCGCCTTAAGCTTCCACTGGTTCCCCTGTGACATTTGGGAATGCTCTTAGTAGCGCGTCTACCAACGTGCGCTTGTACTCGCGCATCTTCCTATCACGCTCCAGTGTAGGAAGTAAGGTGGGCACATTGTCTTTGTACCGGGGATCCAGCAGGGTGGCAACCCAGTAGTCTGCACACGTTAAAATGTGGGCAACTCTGCTGTCGTTGCGCAGGCACTGCAGCATGTAGTCGCTCATGTGTGCCAGGCTGCCCAGAGGTAAGGACAAGCTGTCCTCTGTGGGAGGCGTATCGTTATCGTCCTGTGTTTCCCCCCAGCCACGCACCAGTGATGGGCCCGAGCTGCTTTGGGTGCCACCCCGCTGTGAACATGCTTCATCCTCATCCTCCTCCACCTCCTCCTCATCCTCGTCCTCCTCGTCCTCCAGTAGTGGGCCCTGTCTGGCCACATTTGTACCTGGCCTCTGGTGTTGCAAAAAACCTCCCTCTGAGTCACTTCGAAGAGACTGGCCTGAAAGTGCTAAAAATGACCCCTCTTCCTCCTCTTCCTCCTGGGCCACCTCCTCTTCCATCATCGCCCTAAGTGTTTTCTCAAGGAGACATAGAAGTGGTATTGTAACGCTGATAACGGCGTCATCGCCACTGGCCATGTTGGTGGAGTACTCGAAACAGCGCAACAGGGCACACAGGTCTCGCATGGAGGCCCAGTCATTGGTGGTGAAGTGTGTCTGATCCGCAGTGCGACTGACCCGTGCGTGCTGCAGCTGAAACTCCACTATGGCCTGCTGCTGCTCGCACAGTCTGTCCAGCATATGCAAGGTGGAGTTCCACCTGGTGGGTACGTCGCATATGAGGCGGTGAGCGGGAAGGCCGAAGTTACGCTGTAGCGCAGACAGGCGAGCAGCGGCAGGGTGTGAACGCCGGAAGCGCGAACAGATGGCCCGAACTTTATGCAGCAGCTCTGACATGTCGGGGTAGTTGCGAATGAACTTCTGCACCACCAAATTCAGCACATGCGCCAGGCAAGGGATGTGTGTCAAACCGGCTAGTCCCAGAGCTGCAACGAGATTTTGCCCATTATCGCACACCACCAGGCCGGGCTTGAGGCTCACCGGCAGCAACCACTCGTCGGTCTGTTGTTCTATACCCCGCCACAACTCCTGTGCGGTGTGGGGCCTGTCCCCCAAACATATGAGTTTCAGAATGGCCTGCTGACGTTTACCCCGGGCTGTGCTGAAGTTGGTGGTGAAGGTGTGTGGCTGACTGGATCAGCAGGTGGAAGAAGAGGAGGAGGAAGCTGAGTAGGAGGAGGAGGAGACAGGAGGCAAAGAATGTTGCCCTGCGATCCTTGGCGGCGGAAGGACGTGCGCCAAACGGCTCTCCGCCTAGGGCCCAGCCGCCACTACATTTACCCAGTGTGCAGTTAGGGAGATATAGCGTCCCTGGCCGTGCTTACTGGTCCACGTATCTGTGGTTAGGTGGACCTTGCCACAGATGGCGTTGCGCAGTGCACACTTGATTTTATCGGACACTTGTTTGTGCAGGGAAGGCACGGCTCTCTTGGAGAAGTAGTGGCGGCTGGGAACAACATACTGTGGGACAGCAAGTGACATGAGCTGTTTGAAGCTGTGTGTGTCCACCAGCCTAAATGACAGCATTTCATAGACCAGTAGTTTAGAAATGCTGGCATTCAGGGCCAGGGATCGAGGGTGGCTAGGTGGGAATTTACGCTTTCTCTCAAATGTTTGCGAGATGGAGAGCTGAACGCTGCCGTGTGACATGGTTGAGATGCTTGGTGACGCAGGTGGTGGTGTTGGTGGTACATCCCATGTTTGCTGGGCGGCAGGTGCCAACGTTCCTCCAGAGGCAGAGGAAGAGGCCGAGGCGGCGGCAGCAGCAGCAGAAGAGGCCGAGGCGGCGGCAGCAGCAGAAGAGGCCGAGGCGGCAGCAGCAGAAGAGGTAGCAGGGGGAGCCTGAGTGACTTCCTTGTTTTTAAGGTGTTTACTCCACTGCAGTTCATGCTTTGCATGCAGGTGCCTGGTCATGCAGGTTGTGCTAAGGTTCAGAACGTTAATGCCTCGCTTCAGGCTCTGATGGCACAGCGTGCAAACCACTCGGGTCTTGTCGTCAGCACATTGTTTGAAGAAGTGCCATGCCAGGGAACTCCTTGAAGCTGCCTTTGGGGTGCTCGGTCCCAGATGGCGGCGGTCAGTAGCAGGCGGAGTCTCTTGGCGGCGGGTGTTCTGATTTTGCCCACTGCTCCCTCTTTTGCTACGCTGTTGGCTCGGTCTCACCACTGCCTCTTCCTCCGAACTCTGAAAGTCAGTGGCACGACCTTCATTCCATGTGGGGTCTAGGACCTCATCGTCCCCTGCATCGTCTTCCACCCAGTCTTGATCCCTGACCTCCTGTTCAGTCTGCACACTGCAGAAAGACGCAGCAGTTGGCACCTGTGTTTCGTCATCATCAGAGACATGCTGAGGTGGTATTCCCATGTCCTCATCATCAGGAAAAATAAGTGGCTGTGCGTTAGTGCATTCTATCTCTTCCACCCCTGGGGAAGGGCTAGGTGGATGCCCTTGGGAAACCCTGGCAGCAGAGTCTTCAAACAGCATAAGAGACTGCTGCATAACTTGAGGCTCAGACAGTTTCCCTGATATGCATGGGGGTGATGTGACAGACCGATGGGCTTGGTTTTCATGCGCCATCTGTGCGCTTTCTGCAGAAGACTGGGTGGGAGATAATGTGAACGTGCTGGATCCACTGTCGGCCACCTGAGGTAGTTGGTTCACTAGGACGTGTGGCTGTGGCAGAACGGCCGCGTCCTCTCCCAGCACCAGAGGGTCCACTAACACCACCACAACCATGTCCACGTCCGCGTCCCTTATTAGATGTTTTCCTCATTGTTCCCGTTCACCACAATTTTGAGAATGGCAAATTTGGGAATGCTTTTTCAACCCAGAAAAAAAAGTGTGCTTTTACGGTCACTACAAATAACTTGACCAGCTAAAACAGTGCAGATTTGGTTGAATAGAGATGTGAGACCTGTTTTTTTTTGCGCTGTGTGACAGGTATAGGTTTAATCACAGAATCACACTTCTATCAGCACGCTAGCGTGTGTCTTAGGTTTTTCTGAATGACACTATCAATACCTTCAATGTAAGATTTTCTTTTTGGGATAGATTTCAAGTAGGCCTCAAATACCAGAAACTAGTTATTTTGAGAATGGCAAATTTGGGAATGCTTTTTCAACCCAGAACAAAAAGTGTGCTTTTACGGTCACTACAAATAACTTGACCAGCTAAAACAGTGCAGATTTGGTTGAATAGAGATGTGAGACCTGTTTTTTTTTGCGCTGTGTGACAGGTATAGGTTTAATCACAGAATCACACTTTTATCAGCACGCTAGCGTGTGTTTTAGGTTTTTCTGAATGACACTATCAATACCTTCAATGTAAGATTTTCTTTTTGGGATAGATTTCAAGTAGGCCTCAAATACCAGAAACTAGTTATTTTGAGAATGGCAAATTTGGGAATGCTTTTTCAACCCAGAACAAAAAGTGTGCTTTTACGGTCACTACAAATAACTTGACCAGCTAAAACAGTGCAGATTTGGTTGAATAGAGATGTGAGACCTGTTTTTTTTTGCGCTGTGTGACAGGTATAGGTTTAATCACAGAATCACACTTCTATCAGCACGCTAGCGTGTGTCTTAGGTTTTTCTGAATGACACTATCAATACCTTCAATGTAAGATTTTCTTTTTGGGATAGATTTCAAGTAGGCCTCAAATACCAGAAACTAGTTATTTTGCGAATGGCAAATTTGGGAATGCTTTTTCAACCCAGAACAAAAAGTGTGCTTTTACGGTCACTACAAATAACTTGACCAGCTAAAACAGTGCAGATTTGGTTGAATAGAGATGTTAGACCTGTTTTTTTTTGCGCTGTGTGACAGGTATAGGTTTAATCACAGAATCACACTTCTATCAGCACGCTAGCGTGTGTCTTAGGTTTTTCTGAATGACACTATCAATACCTTCAATGTAAGATTTTCTTTTTGGGATAGATTTCAAGTAGGCCTCAAATACCAGAAACTAGTTATTTTGAGAATGGCAAATTTGGGAATGCTTTTTCAACCCAGAACAAAAAGTCTGCTTTTACGGTCACTACAAATAACTTGACCAGCTAAAACAGTGCAGATTTGGTTGAATAGAGATGTGAGACCGTTTTTTTTTTTGCGCTGTGTGACAGGTATAGGTTTAATCACAGAATCACACTTCTATCAGCACGCTAGCGTGTGTCCTAGGTTTTTCTGAATGACACTATCAATACCTTCAATGTAAGATTTTCTTTTTGGGATAGATTTCAAGTAGGCCTCAAATACCAGAAACTAGTTATTTTGAGAATGGCAAATTTGGGAATGCTTTTTCAACCCAGAACAAAAAGTCTGCTTTTACGGTCACTACAAATAACTTGACCAGCTAAAACAGTGCAGATTTGGTTGAATAGAGATGTGAGACCTGTTTTTTTTTGCGCTGTGTGACAGGTATAGGTTTAATCACAGAATCACACTTCTATCAGCACGCTAGTGTGTGTCTTAGGTTTTTCTGAATGACACTATCAATACCTTCAATGTAAGATTTTCTTTTTGGGATAGATTTCAAGTAGGCCTCAAATACCAGAAACTAGTTATTTTGAGAATGGCAAATTTGGGAATGCTTTTTCAACCCAGAACAAAAAGTGTGCTTTTATGGTCACTACAAATAACTTGACCAGCTAAAACAGTGCAGATTTGGTTGAATAGAGATGTGAGACCTGTTTTTTTTTGCGCTGTGTGACAGGTATAGGTTTAATCACAGAATCACACTTCTATCAGCACGCTAGCGTGTGTCTTAGGTTTTTCTGAATGACACTATCAATACCTTCAATGTAAGATTTTCTTTTTGGGATAGATTTCAAGTAGGCCTCAAATACCAGAAACTAGTTATTTTGAGAATGGCAAATTTGGGAATGCTTTTTCAACCCAGAAAAAAAAGTGTGCTTTTACGGTCAATACAAATAACTTGACCAGCTAAAACAGTACAGATTTGGTTGAATAGAAATGTCAGGTCTATTTTTTAGGCGCTGGGTGACAGGCTCAACTTGCCCCTGATGTAATATATGGCCAAAAAATAACCACACTGTTGATGGTTAAATGCACTTGGGTGACACAGGCTCAGCCTGCACCAGATGTAGTATATGGCCAAAAAATAATCAGACTGTTGATGGTTAAATGCACTTGGGTGACACAGGCTCAGCCTGCACCAGATGTAGTATATGGCCAAAAAATAATCAGACTGTTGATGGTTAAATGCACTTGGGTGACACAGGCTCAGCCTGCAGCTGATGTAGGATATAGCACAAAATAACCACACTATAGATGGTTAAATACACTTGGGTGACACAGGCTCAGCCTGCAGCTGATGTAGTATATGGCCAAAAAATAATCAGACTGTTGATGGTTAAATGCACTTGGGTGACACAGGCTCAGCCTGCACCTGATGTAGTATATGGCCAAAAAATAACCAGACTGTTGATGGTTAAATGCACTTCGGTGACACAGGCTCAGCCTGCAGCTGATGTAGGATATAGCACAAAATAACCACACTATCGATGGTTAAATACACTTGGTGATAGCTCGTGCTGGCGCACCACAAGTCACAAAATGGCCGCCGATCACCCCAGAAAAAAAGTGATCTAAAAACGCTCTGGGCAGCCTCAAAAAAGTGAGCAAGTCAATAATAGCACTTCAATGATCCACAGCTGCAGATCGATCACAGAATGACGTCTTTTGGAGGAATTAATCTGCCTAATCTCGCCCTAACGTCGCAGCTGCAACCTCTCCCTATACTGATCATAGCAGAGTGACATGCGGCGCTACGTGACTCCAGCTTAAATAGAGGCTGGGTCACATGGTGCACTGGCCAATCACAGCCATGCCAATAGTAGGCATGGCTGTGATGGCCTCTTGGGCCAAGTAGTATGACGCTTGTTGATTGGCTGCTTTGCAGCCTTTCAAAAAGCGCCAAGAAAGCGCCGAACACCGAACCCGAACCCGGACTTTTACGAAAATGTTCGGGTTCGGGTCCGTGTCACGGACACCCCAAAATTCGGTACGAGCCCGAACTATACAGTTCGGGTTCGCTCATCCCTACTTGTAATCTTTTCAAGCCGGTCCATTCATGGAGCAGGTGTTACTGTAAAATTATAACGGTAACAAATAGTGTTGAGCGAACCTGAACTGTAAAGTTCGGGTCCGTACCGAACTTTAAGATTTTTGGTACCCGGACCCGAACTTTGCCGGAAAAGTTCCGGTTCGAGTTCGGTGTTCGGGCATTTAATAAAGCTTGTTGAAAGGCTTTTAAGCTGTGTGCCCATAGAAGCCATCACAGCCATGCCTACTAATGGCATTGCTGTGATTGGCTGGTGCATCATGTGACCCAGCCTCAATATAAGTTGGATCACGTGTAGCACCGCCCATCAGCTCTCAGTAGTGAAGGGACAGAAAGCAGGCAGCTGAAGTGAGGGACAGTGTTAGTGCGTTTTTTTGTGGGTGCAATGCACCATCTTTGCACCCCTGACACAGAAAGCTAATCATAAGGCCCCTTTCACACGGGCGAGTTTTCCGCGCGGGTGCAATGCGTTCACCTCACGCATTGCACCCGCACTAAATCTGGACCCATTCATTTCTATTGGGGCTGTGTACATGAGCGATTTTTTTTCATGCATCACTTGTGAGTTGCGTGAAAATCGCAGCAAGCTATATATTGTGCATTTTTCACGCAACGCAGGCCCCATAGAAGTGAATGGGGCTGCGTGAAAATCGCAAGCATCCGCAAGCATGTGCGGATGCGGTGCGATTTTCACGCATGGTTGCTAGGTGATGATCATAATGGGGGCCATGTGATGGACAATGTGATGAGCGCAGTGACGTCACCAAAGGTCCTTTTCTACCAGGTCCTCAAAGAAGAAGAAAGAAGACAAGCCGGGCTGCGCGAACAAGTGGATGAGGTGAGTTTAATTTAATTTTTTTTAAGCCCTCCAGCCCTAATTTACTTAGCATTCTGTATTAAGAATGCTACTATTTTTCCTTATAACCATGTTATAAGGGAAAATATTAAAATCTACAAAATACCTAACCCAAATCCGAACTTCAGTGAAGAAGTCCGGGTTTGGGTCTGGGTACCATATTCAGTTGAAATAAAGCAAAAACTGAAGATCGCAACGCAATCGCATACAATACTCACCCCTCTCGTATGCAAAATCGCACGATTTTCCCGCGATGCACCCGCATCCTATCCGGCCCTCAAACGCGATGCCCGTGTGAAAGAGGCCAAAATTTGGCTTTTAATTCGGTGTGTGACCTACAGCAATTTGTTTTGTGGGTGCAATGCAACATTGTACTTTGTACCCCTGACACACAAATAAGATAGTTAATCCGTCTGTTAGTTAGGTGCACATCATATACCCATTAAATGTGTGAAGTACACCTGCACTGCATAAGTGACAGGGAAATTGATATAGTTAATCCATCTGTTAGTTAGACGCACGTCATATACCCATCTATTGCATGAAGTACACCTGCACTGCATACTTGACAGGGAAATTGATATAGTAAATCCATCTGTTAGTTAGACGCACGTCATATACCCAATTATTGCGTGAAGTACACCTGCACTGCATACGTGACAGGGAAATTGATACAGTTAATCTGTCTGTTAGTTAGGTGCACGTCATATACCCATTTATTGTGTGAAGTACACCTGCACTGCATACGTGACAGGGAAATTGATATAGTTAATCCGTCTGTTAGTTAGGTGCACGTCATATACCCATTTATTGCATGAAGTACACCTGCACTGCATACGTGACAGGGAAATTGATACAGTTAATCTGTCTGTTAGTTAGGTGCACGTCATATACCCATTTATTGTGTGAAGTCCACCTGCACTGCATACGTGACAGGGAAATTGATATAGTTAATCCGTCTGTTAGTTAGGTGCACGTCATATACCCATTTATTGCGTGAAGTACACCTGCACTGCATACGTGACAGGGAAAATAATATAGTTAATCTGTTTGTTAGTTCTGTGGGTGACCTAAAAGAATGAGGAGAGCATCATATAAGGGACGTGGCCTTGGTCATGGTGCTTCTGGTGCTGGTGGAGCTCGTGTTGCAGGGAGAGGACGTGATCGATTTGTGCCAGCTACACGCCCACCTTCATCAGGTGCACATAGGCGACAGAACGTTCAGCGTTATTTTGTAGACCCGAATACAGTCTCTTATGCTTATTGATGACTCTACTGGAAGGATTTCCGAGAGCCGTCCACATAGCCCTGCTCCAGAAGTGGAAGAGATTGAGTGCACTGATGCCCAATCACTTATGTTTCAGGATGTGGACATGGGAGTACCACCGCAGCACATCTCTGATGATGATGACGAATCACAGGTGCCAACTGGGGCGCCTTTCTGCAGTGTTCAGACCAGCAAGGAGGGCAGGGGTGAAGAGTGGGTGGAAGATGATGTTGAGGATGATGGAATCAAGGTCATGCGAGCGACGTGTGCAGTTCGGAGGAAGAGGTGGTGGTCACACAGCACCAGCCGCACAGCAAAAGAGGGAGCAGTGTGCAAAAGCAGAGTGGCCGTCCCGTAGCCAGTACACCTGCTACTGCCCAACGCACCTAGGGACTGAGCACACCAAAGCCAGCTCCAAGGAGTTCCCTGGCGTGGCAGTTCTTCAGACAATGTGCTGACGACAAAACGTGAGTGGTTTGCACGCTGTGCAATTAGAGCCTGAAGCGAGGCATAAACGTTCTCAACCTGAGCACCACCTGCATGACCAGGCATCTAAATGCAAAGCATGAGTTGCAGTGGAGTAAACACCTCAAAAACACGAAAGATCTCAGGCTCCTCCTGGTGCCTCTTCTGCTGCAGTCTCGGCCTCTTCCTCCCACTCTAGAGTAACAGTGGCACCTGCCACCCCGCAAACAGATGATGTGGCAACAACGCCACCACGTCCATCACCAAGCATCTCCACAATGTCCCATGGAAGTGTTCAGCTGTCCATTTCCTAAACAGTGGAGAGAAAGAGAAAGTACCCCCCTACCCACCTGCGACTGGGTCTGAGTCGGATAGCAGATTGGCGCATGTCCTTCTGCCACCGAGGATTGCAGGACGTTTCTCTTTGCCACCTGTTGCCTCCTCCTCCTACACCGCTTCCTCCTTTATCGTCTCCTCATCTGGTCAGTGTAACACCTTCACCACCAACTTCAGCACAGCCAGGGGGAAACGACAGCAGGCAGTTTTGAAACTCATCTGTTTGGATGAAAAAACCCACACTGTGCAGAAGCTGTAGAGGGGCATCGAACAACAGACTGATGAGTGGTTGGTGCCACTGAGCCTCAAGCCTGGTCTGGTGGTGTGCGATAATGGGCGAAATCTCGTAGCAGCTCTGGGCCTAGTCGGTTTGACTCACATCCCTTGCCTGGCGCATGTGCTAAATTTGGTGGTGCAGAGGTTCCTGAAAAATTACCCCAATATGTCAGAGCTGCTGCAGAAAGTGCGGACCATCTGTGCGTGCTTTCGGCGTTCTCAATCTCCTGCTGCTTGCCTGTCAGCGCTGCAGCGTAACTTCGGCCTTCCCGCTCACCGCCTCATATACTACGTGCCCACAAGGTGGAACTCCACCTTGCACATGCTGGCCAGACTGTGCGGGCAGCAGCAGGCGATAGTGGAGTTTCAGCTGCAGCACGCACAGGTGAGTCGCTCTGCAGAACAGCACCACTTCACCACCAATGACTGGGCCTCCATGCAAGACCTGTGTGCCTTGTTGCGCTGTTTCGAGTACTCCACCAACATGGCCAGTGCCTATGACGCCGTTCTCAGCGTTACTATCCCACTTCTATGCCTCCTTGAAAAAACGCTTTGGGCGATGATGGAAGTAGATGTGGCACAGGAGGAGGAGGAAGTGGGAGCATTTACAAGGGTTTTAGGCCAGTCATTCACAAGTGGCTCTGAGGGTGGGTTCCTGCACCAACATACGCCAGGTACACAATTGTCCAGCCAGGGCACAGTTCTGGAGGATGAGGAGGTGGCGGATGAGGAGGAGGAGATGGGGAGGAGGAACCGTGTTCACAGCAGGGTGGCACCCAAACCAGCTCATTGCCATCACTGGTGCGTGGCTGGGGGGATACAGAGGACACAGACGATACACCTCCCACGCTGGTAGACACGCTGCTGTTGGCATTCCCACCTGACAAACGGGGCTCAGTGGAAGCACAAGGCGAAGGCAGAGGAGGAGGAAGAAGTCGCCAACGCAGCTGGGGCACCGCCAGCACCTCAGAAGGGAGGGTTAGCATGGACGAAATGTGGAAAATCTTTGTCAGCACGCCACAACAACCAGCACCACCAGCTAATATGGAACGTCTTAGCAGGAGGCAGAATTTCAGCAACATAGTGGAACAGTACGTGTGCACACGCCTACACGTACTGACTGACTGGTCTGCCCCATTCAATTTCTGGGTCTCCAAATTGGGCACATGGCCTGAGCTTGCACTTTACGCCTTGGAGGTGCTGGCCTGCCCTGTGGCCAGTGTATTGTCCGAACATGTGTTCAGCACGGCAGGAGGGGTGATTACAGACAAGCGCAGCAGCCTGTCCACAGCCAATGTGGACAAGCTCACGTTCATTAAAAGGAACCAGGCATGGATCCCACAGGACTTGTCCGTACCTTGTGCAGAATAGACAAGTATACCGGCCGTACCCAGTCATTGCTATATTCCAGCGCACTTTCTCTTTGTTTTCTTTTTTATATTTCCCAATGTTTTGGGGTCTTCTCAAACTTAATAAAAATAAAAAAAACGACAAAAATAGTGTTGGCTACCTCCTCCTCCCCAACCACCACTGCCACCTACACCGCCACGTTCACAGCCTTTTCAACCTCCGCCTCCTAGTTCAAAATCATTATTTTTTAATTCTGTTATTTTATTTCATTTCCCTATCCACATTTGTTTGCAGGGCAATTGTCCTGCTCTTACCCCTATTTTGCTTCCTTTTGCAGCCCTCTGGCCATTTCTATGACTTTTTTAGAGCCATTTTTCGTGCTCCAAAGTTCGGGTCCCCATTGACTTCAATGGGGTTCGGGGTCAAGTTCGGGTCCCGAACCCGAACTTTGCAGGGAATTTCAGCCGAACCCAGCAAACCCGAACTTCCAGGTGTTCGCTCAACCCTAGTAACAAAATGTCAGCTGTTAAATTATACTTTGTGATATAGAACATTAGTTACCAAGTCTAAAATACATTTTATAAGCTGTTTTCAGAGTTGTGTAAGATTTATCATGCAAATCAACAAGGTAAAGAGAAATTGCTTCCTTACAGTTAAACTAGGACAAAGAATACCAGCAGGTGTTAAAGTACTCATGATAAAATACTTTAATGAATTGTAAAGGGGACAGCACTTACCAAGTTGGATTGGCCCTTGACTTCTGTTTAGAATTTGAGGTACCACATGAGGATGTCACAGTGAATCATACAGATGTGGCAGGGTCAACAGTAACAGGTGTTTATGTGGTATTGAGGCAATTATCATGGAAGTTACAGACTTAGTAACATCACAACAGTTCTTAAAGTCATTATGATTAGCTGTTACAATTCTTGGCAGAGACAATATGGATGGTTCCAATTTTTGGCAGATGCACTATGTTTGGCAGTTACAGTGGCAGACACATAGGGCCAGATTTATCATTACACTTACATCTTAGGCTACTTTCACACTAGCGTTCGGAGCGGATCCGTCTGATGTTTCATCAGACGGATCCGCTCCGATAATGCAGACGTTCGCATTCGTTCAGAACGGATGCGTCTGCATTAAAACTTAGAAAATTTTCTAAGTGTGAAAGTAGCCTGAACGGCTCCGTTCAGACTTTACATTGAAAGTCAATGGGGAACGGATCCGCTTGAAGATTGAGCCATATTGTGTCATCTTCAAGCGGATCCGTCCCCATTGACTTCCATTATAAGTCTGGACGGATCCGCTCGCCTCCGCACGGCCAGGCGGACACCCGAACACTGCAAGCAGCGTTCAGGTGTCCGCTCACTGAGCGGAGCGGAGGCTGAACGCTGGCAGGCGGATGCATTCTCAGTGGATCCGCCTCCACTGAGAATGCATTGGGGCCAGACGGATGCGTTCGGGGTCGCTCGTGAGCCCCTTCAAACGGTGCGCACGAGCGGACACCCGAACGCTAGTGTGAAAGTAGCCTTACTCCACTTTTAAATATGCCCAAAGTCACTTTTGGCTAAGTCAGATTTTTTAATGGTCCTTTAATACTGTGATAAATGTGGTTTGACGATAGCAGTTTATCCTTCAGTAAGAGGCTTTACAAAAGTCGCACGTCTTTCCGAAAAAGTCACATGTTCTATTAAAAAGTCGCATAAGATAAGCATGGTCCTCACTGGAGTGAACTTGCACATGCAAATTTCTTGTGACTTTTTTAATTGTCGCAATAGTAAATCTGTCTAGAGATTAATTTACATAAGAAAACACGCCCAATTTCAGAAAACTGTCGAGCATAGCGCAGAGCCAAAAAAAGTCGCAAATTATTGAGCAGTTTTAGCGATTGAGCAAAAATTTGCGACTTTTTCACTCCATTATTTTGACTTGAGCTAATGATAAATCTGGCTCACAGTCTTTTACAACCGTCCTTTGTAGGTATATCAGCCGGCTCTCCTCTTAGCAGGACTCACTGTACTGCTAGTCCTCAATGTGATTTGTTGCACATTGATGGGCCACAGGTCTGTACACAATATCACCCACATTTACCTGTTCTAGGTGAGCAGACTGGCCACACTTTGCTCATGTCAGAAGTACCATGTGTCATGGTTTATCACCCAGTAGATGACACAGCTGAGCATTGGTCTGTTCTTTCACTCAGGCATGGTTTACAAGCACTCACTTCTGGCTGGACTTTGATCTATAACCAGTCGCAGTCTCGGTTTTTAGATCCTCTGCCGGATCTCAAAACCTGAATTGAAAATGCAGATGTGAAAGTAGCCTAATTCAGTTCACCAGGCCCAAAGTTATCATGCAGTTCAGAGTCAGGTGCAATGTACAGTGAAGAATGCCTTGCTTTAGCTCTTTACCAAGCTTCCTATCTACCGTAGCTTTAGGGCAGGAGCACATTTAGGCCCCTTTCACACGGGCAAGTTTTCCGTGCGGGTGCAATGTGGGAGTTGAACGTATTGCACCCGCACTGAATCCGGACCTATTCATTTCTATGGGGCTGTGCACATGAGCGGTGATTTTCATGCATCACTTGTGCGTTGCATGAAAATCACAGCATGCTCCTCTTTGTGCGTTTTCCACGCAACGCAGGCCCCATAGAAGTGAATAGGGCTGCGTGAAGTGCGGATGCGGTGTGATTTTCACGCACGGTTGCTAGGAGACAATCGGGATGGGGACCCGATCATTATTATTTCCCCTTATAACATGGTTATAAGGGAAAATAATAGCATTCTGAATACAGAATGCATAGTACAATAGGGCTGGAAGGGTTAAAAAAATATATATACATTTTTTAACTCACCTTAATCCACTTGTTCGCGCAGCCGGCATCTCTTTTGTCTTGTTCTGTGAGGAATGGGACCTTTGATGACGTCACTACGCTCATCACACTGTCCGTCACATGATCCATCACCATGGTGTTAAATCATTTAAAAAAAAAAATTTAACCCCTCCAGCCCTATTGTACTATGCATTCTGTATTCAGAATGCTATTATTTTCCCTTATAACCATGTTACAGTTGTGTTCCAAATTATTCAACCCCCAATGCTGTAAAGGGTTTTAGGGAATTTAGTGTACATTTGTAATTGTGTTCAGAATGAAATCTTACAAGGACTTTTTAAAGAACCAAATGCAACTAAAATGACATCAATTGTTTTTGTAATACAGTATTAAATGTTTTTTTGTGATTTCTTCATTGACACAATTATTCAACCCCTTAAAGACTACCACTCTTAAGAACAGAGGTTCATTCAAGTGTTTTCCATCAGGTATTGAAAACACCTGTGGATGTCAAGGAGGAGCAATCAAGCATAATAAGCACCAATTAGGCAGATTTAAAAGGACTGTGATACTCAGCTCCTTCTAGACATTTACTGGTGTGTTTACAAACATGGTGAAGTCAAGAGAATGGTCCAGGAAGACAAGAGAAGAGGTGATTTCTCTTCACAGGAAGGGCAATGGCTATAAGAAGATTGCAAAGATGTTAAACATACCAAGAGACACCATAGGAAGCATCATTCGCAAATTCAAGGCAAAGGGCACTGTTGAAACGCTACCTGGTCGTGGCAGAAAGAAGATGCTGACTTCGACTGCTGTGCGCTACCTGAAGCGCAAAGTGGAGAAAAGTCCCAGTGTGACTGCTGAGGAACTGAAAAAAGATTTGTCAGATGTGGGTACTGAAGTTTCAGCTCAGACAATAAGGCGCACACTGCGTAATGAAGGCCTCCTTGCCAGAACTCCCAGGCGCACCCCCTTGCTGTCTCCAAAGAATAAGAAGAGTCGACTGCAGTATGCCAAAAGTCATGTGGACAAACCACAAAAGTTTTGGGATAGTGTTCTGTGGACTGATGAAACAAAATTAGAACTATATTTGGAGGAGGAAGAACAATGCCTATGAAGAAAAGAATACCTTGCCTACTGTGAAGCATGGCGGGGGGTCAATCATGCTTTGGGGCTGTTTTGCTTCTACAGGTACAGGGAAGCTTCAGCGTGTGCAAGGTACCATGAATTCTCTTCAGTACCAGGAGATATTGGATGAAAATGTGATACAGTCCGTCACAAACCTGAGTCTTGGGAGACGTTGGACCTTTCAACAGGACAATGATCCCAAGCATACCTCCAAGTCCACTAGAGCATGGTTGCAGATTAAAGGCTGGAACATTTTGAAGTGGCCATCGCAGTCCCCAGACTTAAATCCGATTGAGAACCTCTGGTGGGACTTAAAGAAAGCAGTTGCAGCGCGCAAGCCTAAGAATGTGACTGAACTGGAGGCTTTTGCCCATGAAGAATGGGCGAAGATACCTGTAGATCGCTGCAAGACACTTGTGTCACGCTATGCTTCACGTTTAAAAGCTGTTATAACTGGAAAAGGATGTTGTACTAAGTACTAAGATTGAATGTCACTTGGGGGTTGAATAAAACTGATAATGATGTGAGCACAGAAAATACATTTGTGGTTATTTCATTATAAATGTTATGTTATATTTGTCTGACTTACAAGTGCCTCTTTGATTTAATTGTAAACAAGATGACTGAAATGATCAAAATCAATGTCAAACTGGCCAAAACACTCAATTTTAGTGGGGGTTGAATAATTTTGAAAACAACTGTATAAGGGGAAATAATACAATCTACACAACCTTGAACCCAAAACTGAACTTCTGTGAAGAAGTTCGGGTCTGGGTACCACATTAAGTTTTTTTATCACGCACGTGCAAAACGCATTGCACTCGCGCGATAAAAACTGAACAACGGAACGCAATCGCAGTCAAAACTGACTGCAATTGCGTACCTACTCGCGCGGGTTTGCCACAACGCATCCGGACCTTATCCGGTCACGCTCATGTGAAAGAGGCCTTAGAGTGTTTCTCTTTGTCCCTCACTCTCATTAGGTACTACCATAAGGTGCATTAAGCATCCTCCTTATATAACCATGTCCCTCTATACAGAGCACACATGTAGCCAAATTTAGTGTGCTCTTACAGACAGTACTGCATGTCGATGCCTTAAAACAACAGTGTATGTGAAAGAATTGCATGCAATACATTTACAGCTTACATACATATATATCCCACTAATATCCTGTAATTAAACTGCACATAATGGCAGTATAGATATTATCACACAGTACAATGTACAAAATAGTGCATCACGTAGCAACAGCAAAACATGACAGTTGAAATATATATTCCAAGGCTCAGTTTCAACCCTGTTAGAAAATACTGTGTTGGATGATTGCATATATGTTTATTGATTTGTTTTGTTAACAGTGGGCACATAGTTGTTTTTGTGCTCAATCAGCTGCTTGTGTAAACCAAATGTGAGTAGACTGTGCTATACTGTAAGCCTACAAGAATTTGTGGCTTAGTAATAATAACAAGTGTTGTCTATCATCATGGCTAAATAGGAAGCATGCTCTTATCCTTCCAATTTTAACCCTTTTAGGACACGGCCTTATTTCACCTTAAGGACCAGGCCATTTTTTGCAAATCTGACCAGTGTCACTTTAAGTGGTGATAACTTTTAAACGCTTTGACTTATCTAGGCCATTTTGAAATAATTTTTTCGTCACATATTGTACTTCATGACACTGGTAAAATGAAGTAAAAAAAATTCATTTTTATTTATAAAAAAATACCAAATTTAGCGAATTTTTTAAAAGAATTGCAAATTTCCAAGTTTCAATTTCTCTACTTCTATAATACATAGTAATACCTCTAAAAATAGTTATTACTTTACATTCCACATATGTCTACTTCATGTTTGGATCATTTTGGGAATAATATATTATATTTTGGGGATGTTACAAGGCTTAGAAATTTAGAATCAAATCTTGAAATCTTTCTGAAATTTTCAAAAAACAAATTTTTAGGGACCAGTTCAGGTCTGAAGTCACTTTGTGAGGCTTACATAATAGAAACCACCCATAAATGACCCCATTCTAGAAACTACACCCCTCAAGCTATTCAAAACTGATTTTACAAACGTCGTTAACCCTTTAGGAGTTAATGGCAAATGGATTTTTGGGCAAATTTTCCATTTTAATCCATTTTTTCCAGTAACAAAGCAAGGGTTAACAGCCAAACAAAACTCAATATTTATTGCCCCGATTCTGTAGTTTGCAGAAACACCCCATATGTGGCCGTAAACTACTGTACGGGCACACAGTAGGGCATAGAGGGAAAGGTGCGCCATGTGGTTTTTGGAAGGGAGATTTTGCTGGTCTGGTTTATTTACACCATGTCCCATTTGAAGCCCCCCTGATGCACCCCTAGAGTAGAAACTCCATAAAAGTGACCCCATCTAAAAAAAACTATACCCCTCAAGGTATTCAAAACTGATTTTACAAA